>NC_088911.1:141943928-142543928 GCF_963576675.1 Euphorbia lathyris | reverse complement strand
GATTGTACACCAAAGTGTGATAACAGGTAAATGTTGTACACCACGTATGTAATTTACCCTAATTTTTACCTAAAGCTAAATTTTTAAACAATATTAAAAAACACATAAACATTCAAACAGATCAAACTTAATGAAACAGACAAACTTGATGATAGAACATTCAAAAGTAAAAACCCAAAAACATTCAAACAGATCAAACTTAATGAAACATTCAAACATAAAAACCCAAAAACAGAAACATTTAAACACTTGCAAAGAAAAAATCAAACATTAGCCTGAGATGAGAATGTGATGCGAGACTTCAGATTGAAAAAATGAAAATTCAGACTTCCAAACATCATCTAATTACTGTATCAGAAGCCTAACAACATCTAATTAGTAATTATTTTGGCGATGCGAGAAGAGAACGCCTGACGATGTGAGAAGAGAAGGAACGCTTGAGGGTGCGAGAACAAACGTCGGCAGTGCGAGATCGGAAAGGATAAAGTGTTGGTATGTTTGGTATGCTGTAATGCAATGTAATGTAATCAAAGGTCGTAATGTAATCAAAGTTGTAATGTAATGATGATTCTATTATCTACTTATATTTTTCTAATTAAATGTAGTCATAAAATTTTATTTACATAATTAAAATCAACGAAAAACGTGGAAAACATGAAAAGTACAAAAAATATTAAAATCGAATCGAAATCAAATACAAAATTAGATTAATCGAAATCAATAAGTTAGTGTATTGTTTTTCGCCTTTTCATATTTTTTTTCAAATTTTTCTTGTTTCTTTTAATTTTTATTTTCAACATTTTTCACCGTTTTTCTATTTTCTCCTTTTTTCGGTTTCTCATTTTTTTTCATTTTTCGCATTTTTTCGTCTTTTTTTTCTTTTTTCTCGTTTTCAATTTTCATGTTTTTCTATTTTTTATGTTTTTGACAAGAATGAGATGTTAGATTTGACAATGTAATGAGAATTCAAATCATTTTTCTATGGAATGGGGATCGCAAGATTTGTTCAACAAAATTGAACTCAATGTTTTCTCATTCCATTACAATAAAATTGTAACATGCAACCAAACATGGTAACGAGTCTTCAATGTAATGGTCGTTCTATTACGAAGGTCATTACATTTTACCAAACAGGACCTTAAGGTGTATATAGGATAAACAATTACAAATCCTGTATATTTTATTTAATACACTAATAGGTTAATTGAAGTGTTGAAAAAATAAGGGATAAGGTGCAAAAATACCTCTAAAGTTTACAGCTAGGAGCAATTTTACTTGTAACGTGAAAAATGATGCAATTTTAACATTGACAGCCAATAGCAATTTTACCCCTAATGTTGTTAAGTTGGCTAATTTGAGAAATAATTAATCAAACTGTCTTCTCAATCATTAATCTTGTCGTCTACATTTCATATGTGAGTCATTTTATAACTTGTTAGTACATATCACAAAAATATGCTTAGACGTGAAAAAAAATTAAATTTTTTTAAAAAAATATATTATCTATTATAAGAGTTGGATAAAAAAAATTCAAAATATTTCACCGAATTTATAAATATTAATCTCCAATTCTATTATTAAATCACAGAAAATATGAATTTTTTTTTTAAACAAACTGATATGCAATTGGTGTGAAATAAGGAACAAACCCTTCCCCCTCAACTGTTCTCCTTCCTCTTTTCTTGTTCAAACTCTCACATTTTTCTTTTATTAATATATTTCGGGTTTGTCAGTTCTTGGGCATTGGGTGCTCACCCCGCCCAAATTCTGTCTCGTCCCAATTTCTATCAAAATTTAGTGATTTTCACTTTGTAAAATAAACTTATATAAACATTAAGAGTTTTTTTTTGAACCAATATAAATATTACGAGTTAAAATACAACTAATATTAAAAAAAAAAAAATCGAACAAGGACAACATATAAAAGAATTAATTTCTAAAATCTGAACCTTGTCTACTCTAAATTCTCAATGAAATAAAAGAAAATAATTGTGAAAATCCAATTCAAGAAAATAATTTCTTAAACCACGTCTCTCCCGAGCGGTTCGTGTGAGAGGTTGCCGTTCTCTCCAACTGTGAGAGCTTTGTTGTTCGCCAGTTTCAGGGGTGCTCCGATTCCATTTCGTGCCTCCTGCTCTGGTTCTGTGAGTTGATTTTAGTTTCCATTGTATCTGGCTTCGGTCTTTTCGAGTGGTTCTTTGTTGGGTAATTATCTTCGCCATCATCACCTCTAATTTCTGCACACAACCTGTTTGATGGAGGATTCTCTGATAATTCTTTCGCTGGATGATGGAGAGGAAGAGGAGTTGGACTTGAGGGGTTCGTCGTCGAATCCAATTGCTAAAAATGCAGGGCTGTCCCTTGTTGGGAGATTTCTGACTGAGCGTACGATTAATGTTGGTGCTATGAAGACGAGGCTTGCTATGATTTGGCGCCCGGGAAGGGGTGTGGCAATATCAGAACTCAGTAACAACCGATATGTATTCGAGTTCTTTCATGAGGTGGATCGAGCACGAGTAATTACAGGGGGGCCATGGTCGTTTGACAACCACCTGCTTGTCCTAGCCGAATGGAAGAACGAATCTTCTCCGGAAGATGTTCAGTTGAATGAAGTTGCGTTTTGGGTCCAGGTATATGATCTCCCTATTGGATCCATGTCAGAGGTAGTAGGCAAGCAGATTGGGAATTTCCTGGGGAAATTTGAGGAATATGACTTGAATAATAATGCTGGTATGCGCAGGCAATTTATGAGGCTACGTGTATTGATAGATGTCAGGAAACCTCTAAAACGTGCTAAGAAGATAAGGAAAGGTGTTGAAGATTGGGCTTACATTTCATTCAAATACGAAAGGCTGGGAAACTTCTGCTACATTTGTGGCCTACTGGGGCACACTGAAAGGTTCTGTGAGAAGCTCTTTACGGTAAGGCAAGGAGCGATAAAACGAGAATGGGGAGAATGGTTGAAAGCACCAATGCGCAGAGGTAGTGAAGTAGTGGCAAGTAAATGGTTAAAAGAACCTGGTAGCGGTTCAGGGAGTGTGAGTGGAGTTATAATGGGAGACGAAAAGGAGAACATTTCAGCCACTAAGATCAGGGGGCCGATCATCACTGTGCAACCTGTTAAAGGGGCTGCAACCAGTTCTGATGTACAGGGGCTGGTAAATATGGTTGTAGACAGCGAAGAGGAGGGGCTTGAGCTGTTGGAGGATCAGAAAAGGAGAAGGGCCTCATCGGAGGCGAACATATTGAAGGAGCTAAATGCAGACAGTGAGGAACAAAGAGCTCCACTGGCAACTCAACATTTGAATTCACATGTTTCCACATGTCCAAAGGATTCAGTGATTTCCCAAGAATTTGAAGCGGCGAGGCCTTAGGATCAGGCCCGTCGAGGGTTATGAATTGCTTAAGTTGGAACTGCCGGGGGTTGGGTAATCCTCGCGCAGTTAGGTCGTTCGGGGAGCTAATCAAGTCAAGCAAACCGGATATTGTTTTTCTAATTGAAACATTAGTTACTAAGCAGTGTATTGAAAGTTTGAAGAGGAAGTTTGATTTTTCAGGAGCTTTTAATGTGGATTGTCAGGGGAGAAGTGGGGGATTAGCTATTTTTTGGAGAGGTGCATGTATGGTTCAGGTCCTATCTTATTCCTTGCATCACATTGAAATTCAAATACAGGATCAGGAAAGAGGAGATTGGAGAATGATAGGGTTCTATGGTTTTACAAACAGGAATCAGCACAATCATTCATGGCAACTATTGAATCAGCTTTGTTCGACTTCTATTCTCCCAACGCTGATCATAGGTGATTTCAATTGTATACTCACACCTGAAGAGAAATGGGGAGGTGCAGAATATCCAGGGTATTTAATCAGGCAATTTCAGAAGGCGGTGGAGGAGAACCTTCTTACTGACCTGCAACTTCATGGAGGTCGATTTACTTGGGAGCGCAGCCATGGTACTAGGTATTGGGTTAGGGAGAGACTCGACAGGGCTTTGGTTTCGAGTTCCTGGCAGGAGAGATTTCTGAACCACAGACTACGCCTTCTGGTGTCTCCGTATTCTGATCATGCACCCATCCTTTTGGAAATCATTAGACGTGTTGAGGATAGACGAAGTAGGAAGTTTAAGTTTGAGCAAGAATGGCTGTTGGATTCTCAATTCTGTGCCATGGTACGGGATAGATAGGTTAGTGAAGTAAGACAGAGTTTGACCGATAAACTATCTGCATGTGCGAGCCATATGGAGCAGTGGGGTTCTGATTATAGACTTCGGTTCCGTAGGAAGTTGGAGGCATGTAAAAAACAAATAAGCAGGCTAGCAGAACTTGATGATGCAGAGAGTCTGGATCGGTTTTTTCGAGCTAAACGTGATATGAACATGTTGCTGGAAGCAGAAGCTATACACTGGCGCCAACGGGATAAAATGTTTTGGATGCAAGGGGGTGACCAAAATTCCAAATACTTCCATGCGTGTGTTAAGGCAAGGAAGCAGCAAAATAAAATCCGACATTTGCGTAATACAGCAGGGCAACTCGTGGAAGGTAGATCTGAACTTAATGGCATAACAAGTGAGTATTTTTCTAAGTTATTTGCTTCTGCTGCTAATTCTAATTACGGCTTGGTTAACGTGGTTCCTCACGCTATTTCTCCTGAGATGAATCACGATCTTATGACTTCTTTTACAAGAGAAGAGTTCAAAACTGCAATATTTCAAATGCACCCTAACAAATCCCCTGGACCTGATGGCCTCAGTCCTGGTTTTTTTCAGCAGTTTTGGGATACTATTGGTGAGGAGGTGTTCCGTGCCTGTGCTGGTTATCTGGATCGCAAAGAATTCCTAGCTAATTTGAATGATACCATCATTGTTCTTATTCCTAAGGTTGACAGGCCTAAAGGTATGCATGAATTTCGCCCTATCTCTCTCTGCAATGTGTTGTATAAATTAATTGCAAAGGTCTTAGCAAATCGGTTGAAAAAAGTGTTGCCATTGATCATTTCTGAGAATCAATCGGCCTTTGTCCCTGATCGATCCATCACAAATAGCATTATGATTGCTTTTGAATCCTTGCACCACATGAAGAGGAAAAATAGAGGTTCAGTGGGGGAAATTGCGCTTAAACTGGATGTTAGTAAAGCGTATGACCGGGTGGATTGGGGATTTCTCAAGGCTGTTTTGCACAAGTTTGGCTTTGCCGATGGATGGATTGACTGGATAATGCTGTGTGTGACCACTATTGAATATTCTGTATCAGTAAATGGTGATTTTGTGGGCCTTATTAAGCCTGGGCGAGGCCTTAGGCAATGAGATCCCCTTTCTCCTTACCTATTTATCCAGTGTGCCGAAGTGCTGTCACAAATAATCTCTAAAGCTGAAGTGGATGGTAGTATTCATGGGTGCCAAATTGCCAGAGAGGCCCCCGTGGTGACCCATTTATTTTTTGCGGATGACAGTTTTCTATTTTTCAGGGCTTCTTTGGCAGAGTGTGGGGCAATTGCAGCCATCTTGTCAGAATATGAAGCGGCCTCAGGTCAAGCAGTCAATTTCCAGAAATCTGGTATTTTCTTCAACCCTAATGTACATAATGATATCCAACAGGCTATCAAGAGGATTCTCCGGGTTACTCAACCACTTGATACTGGACGATATCTGGGCCTCCCATCGTTGATTGGTAGGAGTAAGAAGGAGATATTCAGTTTTCTTAAGGAGAGATTACGGAAAAGGCTGGGTAGCTGGAGCCACCGGTTCCTTTCTGCAGCTGGGAAGGAGGTACTTATTAAAGCTGTTGCACAAGCTCTTCCTGCTTTCTGTATGAGTGTTTTTCTCTTGCCAAAAACTTTAAGTGTGGAACTTCAACGTATAATGAATTCGTTCTGGTGGGGGGTAAAACAAAATGGTGGTAGAAGTATTCACAGGTTTGACTGGAGAAGGCTATCACTGAGGAAGGAGAGTGGAGGGCTTGGGTTCAGAGAACTTCAAAGGTTCAATTTGGCATTGTTAGGCAAGCAAGGGTAGAGAATGTTGACGAATCCGCACACTATGGTTAGTAAAATGTACAAAGCAAAGTATTATCCTAATGTGACTTTTCTTTCCTCTAAGATGGGAAATAATCCCAGTACAGTTTGGGGGAGTGTGTGGCGGTCGATAGAGGTTCTGAAGTTAGGGCTCTGATGGAGGGTGGGTGACAGCCAATCAGTCTCGCTATGGACAGACCCATGGCTTGGTACAACTCCTCATTTTCTTGCGCAACCCCTATCTGATATTGTTGAAGAAAATACAAAAGTGGCTTCTCTCTTTATTCCAGGAACAAGGATATGGGATAGAGGTAAGGTTCTGTCAATTCTATCTGCTGAAAGTGCACTAGAGGTTCTGAAATTAATTCCCCCGGTAAGAAACACAGTTGATTCTCTTATGTGGTATCATACCAAAAATGGTCAATATTCATGTAAATCAGGCTATCAGGCTTTACAAGCTATTGAAAATCCGGGTCCAAGAGGGCTGGTCGAAAATGTGGAAATTGCCTCTACCACCAAAGATTAAATCATTTTTGTGGAAAGTTATGTCAGGCTGCCTCGCAACCAGGAACAGACTGGCAGGTAGACGAGTTCCAATCCTTACACATTGTCCTATTTGTCAAGAGGATATTGAACATGATTTTCATTTATTTGTTGGGTGTATATATGCGCAAGAGTGCTGGATGCTTATGGGGATTGACCCGGCTATTTTTGGTTCAGAATACTTTAGTGATTCATTATTGCAGATTTGGAGTTCGGTATCTGAACCTGTTGCGTGTCGAGTGGCTGTAACTGCCTGGACTATATGGAATCAGCGCAACAAGGTTGTTTGGGAGGACAAACTCCAATTACCCAGCCCTGCAATTAACGCCGCGCGATCATATGTTGAAGAATGGCAGAAAAATCAGCAGCGCAAAGGGAGGGGGTTGACAGCACGAGTTCGCGGACCTGCGCCTTGGGCAAAGCCTCCATCGGGCAGTGTAAAATGTAATTGTGATGGTGCGATATTTAGGGAGGAAGGAGCGAGTGGGGTTGGAGCGGTTCTGAGAAGTTCAGATGGAATATTCATAGTCTGTCGGAGTCGTGTGTATCAGTTCAGAACTGAGCCGGGGAAAATTGAAGCGTTAGCGCTGCTCGAAGCATTGATATGGGCAAAATCTCTTAACTGTGTTAATGTCATCTTTGAAACCGATGCGCAAGCCATCGTCCATAAAGTGCAAGATAACTCAGTGGATCGATCGGAGCTCGGAAATATTATACAAGATTGCAAGTCAATTTTCCAAAACAGACAAGACTTTTCAGTGTTTTATGTGCCGAGACTAGCGAACGGTGTTTCTCATGCCATTGCAAGGAACGCTCTTTCCAATGCTAGTGTCTTTGTTTCGTTTTCTATTCCTAATTGGCTGGTTGAGCCTCTTTGTAAAGACAATCCTTTTTTATTAATTGAAGTTCTTTGTCTCAAAAAAAAAAAATCTTTTGTATATATTTAGTCTTAAATATTTATAATAACATACACGATAAGAGAAAAAATAGGATCTTAACATATATAAATCATTGATTTACTTTATATTTATTATCATTATCTATTAGTAAATATTTTCTTCTATTTATTAAAAAATATAGGATGGAAACAATGAAAAATAACAACATATTCCATATAATTTATTAGATACAAATGTAACATTCTAAAATTAGGTATGTGAAGAAAATTAGGTATTAAAAAAAAGACAAAATTATATTAATTAAAATTTTAGTTAAAAGACCAAATAAAATAAAAGTGGGATATGATACAAAAATATCCCTAATATTTACTTTCAGGAGTAATTTTATTCGTAATGTTTAAAATGGTGTAATTTTACTCCTAACGTTGGCAGCCAATAACAATTTTACCCATAACGTTGTCAAGTTGGATCAATTTGAGAAATAATTCATCCAACTGTCTTCTCGAGAATCTTGTCATCTACACTTCATATATTCGAATCATTTTATCACTCATTAGCACGTAACGGATTACAAACATATGATTAGACGTGAAAAAAATTAAAAAATATATTGCCTATTGTACGAGTTGGACAAAAAGCATTCAAAATATTTCGCCGAATTTATAAATATTAATCTTCAATTCTATTATTAAATCACAAAAAATATCAATTTTTTTTAAAAACGAACTGATATGCAGTTGGTGCAGAATAAACTGTGTTTTATAATAATATCTGAAATTGACCAAACTTGCCAACATTAGAGTTGAAATTGCTCTTGGATGCCAATGTTAGGGATAAAATTGTACTATTTTAAATGTTAAAGGTAAAATTGCTCCTAGCTATAAACGTTAGGGGTATTATAAGGTGCAAAAATACCCCTAACATGCAGGAGTAATTTTACCTTTAACGTCTAAAATGGTACAATTTTACCCCTAATATTGGCAATCAAGAGCAATTTTACCCCTAACATTTCGAAATTTGGGCCAATTTCAAATAATACTATAAAACACATATATTTTGTTCCTTATTCTGCACCAATTGTATGTAAAGTGATTCTAAAAAAAGATTTCATATTTTTTGTGATTTAATAATAGATTTCGAGATTAATATTTTTAAATTCGGCGAAATATTTGAATTTTTTTATCAAACTCGTATAAAATACAGTATATTTTTTTATATATTAAATAAAAATCACATTTAATCATATGTTTGTGATCTGTTACTAAGAGGTAATGAAATGATGCACATGTGAAGTATAGATGATAAGATTCATGACCGAAAAGACAATTTGATTAATAATTTCTCCAATTGATCCAACTTTTCAATGTTAGGGGTAAAATTGCTCTTGGCTGCCAACATTAAGAGTAAACTTGCACCATTATAGACGTTAGGGGGTAAAACTGCTCCTTGATAGATACGGGTATTTTGTACCTTATCCATATTATAAATATTTAACAGTAAATGTAACGCCCGTAAAATTTCTTAAATGGATATTCATTATATATATCCATAAATCTTTAAATATAGAAGTCTAAAATAATTAATTAAGAATGTAACACAAGTTGCTAAAAGTAGTAAAGGTCGAGATAAAAATAAATATTAAATATTAAATATTATATTGTTTTATCTAAATTATAATTAGGAGGCCAAAGAAATAAATTATTTTATAAAAATTGTATTTGGGATAGTTATAAGTGATTTTAAATCCTATAGTAAAAAGAAGTTTAAAATTGAAGTAATTTATTTATATTAGTAGTTAATATTTCTACTAACAATGGATAAGCATGGATAAGCATTGTTGGGCGCTGACTAACAATGGAGTCTATTCTTGCAAATCTGCCTTTGAAGCTTTTTTCCTTAACAAGACTGATAATCCCTCGGATATTTGGAAGACCATTTGGTCCCTTAAAATCCCCTACCGCATGAGGAGCTTCCTGTGGCTGGGCGTTAAAGACAGATTACTTACTAACTCAGATAGATACAGAAGGCATTTGGCGACCTCTGGAGCTTGCGGTAGATGTAGAGGCCATGTTGAATCGTTGTGCCACGCTCTTAGGGATTGCCCTAAGAGTGAAGAGGTTTGGAAGAAAATTCTCCCTCATCATACTTTCTCTTCCTTCATGTCCCATTCTGTGAACGACTGGTTCTCAGATGGTATTAGGGGAAAGTTATTGTCTTATATGGAGCATGCGGACATTTTCTTTGCCATTATCTGTCATCAAGTGTGGAAATGGAGGAACGAGGAGATTTTTGATAATAAAGCTGTGCTTTTGCCTAACTTAGTTGAGTTCTTCTTGAAGAAACTCTCCTCTATTATTGATAGTTTCAAAGGTGAGTCCCTTGCCAGATCTTCCCCGAGTAGTGATGTCCACCTCGTGAGTTGGAGCAGGCCGAGAGAGGGGGTTGTGAAGCTGAATACTGATGGTTCCTGCCTCAGTAATGGTAAGATTGCTGCCGGAGGTGTTCTTAGGGATGCGGGAGGCGCCTGGCTTTATGGGTTTACCCAGAATTTGGGTTTGGGTTCTTCCTTCTCTGCGGAGCTCTGGGGCATTCTCTCTAGGATCCAGCTGGCGATTAGGCTGGGTGTTAAGAGGCTTTCTGTGGAGTCAGATAACTTGGAGGCCATCAATATGATTTTGAGTAGTCATGCCATGGGTCTTCATAGCCGCAACCTTATTAAAGCTATTAAGAGGCTTAGCCCCTCATTTGATATCCTTGAGTTCAGCCACATTTTCCGTGAGCAGAACCGTGTTGCAGATCACTTGGCGGCGGCAGGCCATGAGGGGGTGTTAGGTGTTTCTACCCTTACCGTTCCCCCTATCGCTCTTTCTCCTCTTCTTTTAGAGGATAGGATTGGGGTTAGCTTTCCTAGGCTAATCTCGGTGTAGTTGCTTGTTTTGCTTTGCTTTCTTTTCCTTTTCTACCAAAAAAAAAAAAGTAGTTAATATTTCTAAATGTAATAATTGATAAAAAAAAAATGTATATCTCTATAGTTATGAGTTTTTGTAATTAAAATTATTTATCAATTTCTTTTTGGAAGATGGTGGACCAATTAATTACTCTATTTAATTTTTATGGTTTCTTTTATTTTTAATGAAAACTGTTTTCGTTTTCTTTATTTAATATTTTAAAATTATTAGCTATTGCCTAAGGAGTTTCAAATATATTAGCAAATATAATCCTACTTAACTTCTGTTTGCATATGCCACGTTTTAATAAAATAATAATAATGAAATAAAATCTTAATTTTACTTAACCTAGGTGCATTATATAAGAAAAATAGAGAATTTATTATGCGGGCAATCGGAAAGATAGCCGCCTATCCATATTGAGAGAGAAAAGTTACAGTGGTTGTTATTCATAGCGAGAGAGTTGAAGGTAGCGGTGATGGCTTGATAATTATTTTTAATTATATAGATAACAAGTAAGTGGTTAATTATATACCTAGTTATATTTATTTGTATGTTCTTTGTATTTGATTGTTGAATGGATAGTTGGTGTGATTCGTTGATTGATGTGTTAAGTTTGTGAATATGTAACGATTGATGACGTTTGTGTCTTTTTTATTATCGGTGACAATATTGATGATAACTGAAACTCTGTGACTATTGCGATTTGCTTAATGAATGTGACTAGTGTCACACATAGTAGTGAGATATTAAATATTATGAAATAATTATTATTGAGAAAAACGAATATTGGATGTGTTTGGTAAAGAAAGAAATTGAGAATAATTAATAGTTTGTCTTGACGAAGTTATATTCAATGGTTCATTCGTGTATGTATTAGCAGTATATATGGTTGAGTTGATATATGATTTGCTAGGCACTTGTCCATGAGGCTAGTGTCGGAGTATCTCGGGATGCAGGAGATACTCTGTGCTGTTTTTGCTACGCACTGGGGTGGTGCGGGGATACCTGACGGGCTGTGCTGTTGATATGTAGCATGATGAGATTGCGATTGAGATTGAGATTGTGATAATTTGAATCGACAGATGAACCATTGAATATACTTTTACTTGGCAAGTGGGACCCTTAAACAAATGTCAATAAATAAATAGTAAATGTCTTATTTTGATGTTTGGTTACCTATTTATTATTATATGCATGTACACTGAATTGTATGCGCGTGTGGTTGTGATGCGTATATAATTAGCTATCTTGCTGAGCCCCAAGCTCACCCCACTTTCCATCAGTTTTCTTTTCAGATTAAATGTGTTAATTGACTAGCAGTATAAATGTCAGAACAACCCGTATATTAAACTATGTTACAGTATATAGTTAAAGTATAGACTCATTGTTAGGTTTTTATATGTAAAGAATGGAGAATTAATAAATCGGTATGTTTATGATAGTTTTTCATTTTAGTGACGTTTTAATTATTTATGACTGTTAAATGTTAATAGAATAAAACGAAATTGGGAGCGGGTGTTACAGTAAATATATACAAAGAAATTGTTTTCTTAAATTGGATTTTCACTATTATTTTCTTTAATTTCATGGAGAATTTAGAATAGATAAGGTTGAAACGAAAATTAATTCTTTACTAATCTTTATAATTTTTGCAACTTACAGGCCTGTAATTCGTTTAATTTTGGGAGATCAGGCCTGTCAAGAGCTTCTATTATTAAATTATAAAAAATATGAAATCATGTTTTAGAACGAATTGATATGCAATTGATGCAGAACAAGGAAAAAAAATTTGTGTTTTATAATATGGGTAAAATTGATCAAATTATTAACGTTAGGGGTAAAATTGCTCTTGACTACCAAGGTTCGGGATAAAATTACTCCTGATCCAAAACATTAGAGGTATTTTTACACTCTAACCCAAAATAATTAATCTTTATAATTTTTATCATTTATACACTTTTAAGAGGAAACAATCATATTTAGGAAATATCCTAAAACCCTAACCATTTTAGGAATAAAAATCCTAAAAATTCTATCAATTTTGACCTTTCAATAATTATACCATTCTTTCCAAAATAATTTACAAGACTTACCTTATAAAATCTGTCCCTTTTTTCTAATGTTTATTTATAATCTGTCTCTCCAAATACCAGGACAGAAAATCTCAAGTAAAAGAGAAACATAATTCCTGGAGATGGCGATGGCACAGCTTCCTGAAGATTTAATCGCTGAAATTTTTGAACGTTTGCCGACTAAATCACATCTTCGTTTGAGATGCGTTTCTAAATCTATATGCGCAATCATTGATAGCCCTACTTTTATGAGTTCACATCGCCGTAGAGTTACTGAAAACCATCGCCGTGAGATGATTTTACTGTTTACGTTGTGGAAGAAGGAGCCAACGAAATATCTTGCAATTAAGCAGTATTTTTTTTAAAATAAAGCAGTATAATCTACGTTATATATTTATATTAATCTATGTTATAATCTATGTATTTATATTAAGCAGTATAATCTATGTATTTATATTTATATTTGTCTTGCCTTTGTTGTCAAATGGCCTATATATATATTTTTTAAATTTATATTTATTAAACGGTTCGGTTAATCGTTAACCATAGTTTTTTAACACTTTAACCTGAAACCGAAACTGAAACTATTTTTTTAACCATTAAGAAAACCACCGGTTCGGTTAACCGCTTTTTTTGGTTCGGATTACCGGTTTTCGGTTCAGTTACCAGGCGAAGGCTGTTGAGTTTTGTAGTCGTTTTAAGAAGCAATAGGCAGTCTGTACTTTGTTGATCTTGCCTTTTCCAAGATGTAATGATGATTCGTACAATCTGAATCTTTTTTGTGATATTGTATTGCCTCTAATTATGTTCCGCCTGTTGATGTGATTGTGGTGCATTGTGATGTCTTTCATGTCTTTTCCTCGATGTTCTATAAATAGGAGTCGGATTTTTCGGTATGGAGTTGCAACTTGCTTTTTCACCCCTTTGCTTCCTTCTTTAGATAATTTCTTCGGGAGAATGTCGCTTCGGGACGTCGTCGATCCGACCTGAGGGTTGGAGGTTCAGAAGGCAATATCGGCGATGCCGCATCCCTATGTTTACTGCCCCCCGTCTGAGGAGAATGATGCGGAGAGGAAGGTGAGGTACTCGTCCCCTGTCTGGATAAACCGGGACTGTATATCGCAAAGGAGAAAAGTGGAGAGTGAGAATTCCGTTCTTTATACCGGATCTACACTTCTTAATCAATGAAAACCTCAAGGGTTCTACCTCTATTATGGTATCAGAGCTTAAACCCTCACTACTGGACTCGCCTTCCCTTTCTCTTCTGCTACCTTTTTAATCCAAAACCAACCATGATCGAAAAACCTGCCTCATCTTCTCCTCCTCCTCCTCCTTCACCCATTCATCCCCTTTCATCATGGGCTTCTCAACCTAGAATTTTGGGGGCCCGTCCTTCACCTCCACAAACTCATGTTGCTCATACTCACCAATCTTTCATTCCCACTGATATTACAGAGGCTATGCATACTGTTGGGCGATTTCCGTAAGTGCACGGTATACGCTTGTAGTAATAAAAGATATCGATCCCACAGGGAACGCTTTTTTTAACGAAAACTTATTTTGAATCAGTTAGATTTACTTTAAAGGTTTATAATATGTAAAATCGTTTAATTGGATTTTGTTTTGAAATCGTTAGAATAAGAATTAGATTAGAGTATAACGAATGTTTAGAAAATACTTCTGATTTAGGGATAAATTTACAAAACAGAAACGTTTAGTTCTTTAGAAAAGTAAACAAATGTATTCGTTTGCATTAAGCAAAGAAAACAACTTTATGAGACCGTCGCTCCGGTGCTCAACCCGCACCCTTCCTGGATCAAGAGGCTTCTAGCCGACGAGATGGAAAGGGTGTTGAACTTGCCCCATGAGGTGGAGTACCGTCGGGTAGGGCGTCATGCTTCACCAACGCGTCCATATGGACCGACGTTCGTTGACCCCATCAAACCGCGAAGCGTGGTTTTCCTGGAGTTTGCGAGGCAGGGTAGCCTGGGTCCCGTTCCTGCTAATCCTAACCATCGCGTGACCCACGTGGGCAAAGCCTGTTTGTATCATAGGCAAAACGGTCATAACACTGATGAATGCGTGGACTGGAGAGCGATGCATCAAGATTTGATGGACGAGGAGGAAATCCCGGACCCTGATCGTCCTAAAGCTATCTGAATATTTGTGTTTATCCGGCTTGGTGTGGCCCTAGTAACTCTTGTAATGGCTCTATGTAGTAGTGCCCAAGATTTGTGGTGTAAGATCATCGTTGTCATTGTAATTTGCCCTTTTATTTCAATGTGTTGTGAGATGACCTGAAATTTGAGAGTTTTATTTTATGCTTATGCTTGGACTAGGCGCATTCCAACTTGTTTGTATCAGGTCGTTTGATATCATCGAAAAGCCGTAAAGGCCAGCACTTAAATGTTTGGTTGGCGGAGAACACGATAAGGTTCTGTTTGCCCGAAATCATTAACTAAATGATAGTTAGACAATGTAGGAGGCGTTCGATATGATCGAAGAGCCTGATCGTTGAGCATTTGAATGCTTAATTGGCGGAGAACGCGATAGGGTTCTGTTCGCCCGAAATCGTTAACTAAATGATAGTTAGACGATGTAGGAGGCGTTCGATATGATCGAAGAGCCTGACCGTTGAGCATTTGAATGCTTAATTGGCGGAGAACGCGATAGGGTTCTGTTCGCCCGAAATTGTTAACTAAATGATAGTTAGACGATGTAGGAGGCGTTCGATATGATCGAAGAGCCTGATCGTTGAGCATTTGAATGCTTAATTGGCGGAGAACGCGATAGGGTTCTGTTCGCCCGAAATCGTTAACTAAATGATAGTTAGACGATGTAGGAGGCGTTCGATATGATCGAAGAGCCTGATCGTTGAGCATTTGAATGCTTAATTGGCAGAGAACGCGATAGGGTTCTGTTCGCCCGAAATCGTTAACTTAATGATAGTTAGACGATGTAGGAGGCGTTCGATATGATCGAAGAGCCTGATCGTTGAGCATTTGAATGCTTAATTGGCGGAGAACGCGATAGGGTTCTGTTCACCCGGAATTGTTAACTAAATGATAGTTATGTAACCAACATATTGCGAAACATGATTTGCGTATATTATTGATAATATCTTTTTAAGGTTTGGACACTCCAGCTATTGTCGTAAACAACCCCATCCAGAGAGGCAATTTTGTAAGCTCCGTTGTGGAGAACAGTGTCGATTTTGTACGGACCCTCCCATGATTGGCCGAGCTTTCCTTGAGCTAAAGGGGATTGAGCAGCTTCAGCATCTCGGAGCACCAGGTCCCCGACCTGAAAAGTGCAGGGGCGAACTCTTCTATCGTGATAGCGCGCAATATTCTGCTTATGAGTTGTGATGTGTAACAGAGCATTAAGGCGCTCTTCTTCGAGTCGGTCGCCAGCTTCCTTGAGCTCTGCACCGTTGTCAATTTCTTCAAAATTGGTCTATCGGGGGGAGCGAAGAATGACTTTAGATGGTGCCATTGCTTCTGACCCATAGGCGAGGAAAAAGGGGGTACGGCCCGTTCCCGTATGAGGGGTGGTGCGGTATGACCATAAGATTGCAGCAATGTGATCGGGCCATGCCCTACCTTGGTCGGTTAATCGTGCCTTGATCCCTCGAAGGAGCGTTCGGTTGCTTACTTTCGTGAGGCCGTTGCTCTGAGGGTGAGCTACCGATGTGTATCGGCCCTTGATACCCCAGTCCGCGCAGAAATCACAAAATTGATTACAGTCAAACTACTTCCCATTGTCAGTGATGAAGGAATGTGGGACCCCGAAACGGTAAATAATAGCTCGCTTGAGAAAACTGATGACGTTGTCAGCGGTTATCTTGGCAAGGGCTTCAGCTTCGATCCACTTGGTAAAGTGATCGACTGCCACAACCACGAAACGCTTTTGTGCTAAAGCCATCGGGAAAGGGCCGAGTAGGTCAATACCCCATACTGCGAATGGCCATGGTGTGATGATACCTTTGAATAGGGCCGCCGGGACGTGATGGGTATTGGCGTGTAGTTGACATGCCTGACAACTGCGGACCAGGCACGTCGTGTCGGAATCCATGGTCTGCCAGTAGAATCCCTGAAGCCGGGCCTTCTTCGCAATTGTTCGGGCTCCATGATGTGAGCTACATATGCCTTGGTGAATTTCCTTAAGACAGTGATCTCCCTCTTCCTCAGATATACAACGCAACCAGGGATGCGTGGCTGATTTGCAGTAAAGTAAGCCACCCTGTAACGCATAACGCCAAGAACGCCGGACAACTAGGGATGCCGCTGTCCGATCTGCTGGAAGCGTCCCATCTCTAAGGTACCTGATAATCGGGCTTCTCCATCCTCCCGCTGCGGCGTCTGCCGAGTCGATTTGTAGTGAATTCTCGGTGCGAAAAGCTGGGGCGCTCGCAACCTCGATCAAGATGAGCGGGTCACTAGACTTTTCGCCTGTTGCAAGAGCAGCGATAGCGTCTGCCTCCTCGTTCTCTTCTCGCAGGACTAACACCAGATCAAGATTTATTCCTCTGCTTTTGAGGTCATTGAGTAGGGACGTGGCGAGTGTCAGGTATTGACACATTGTCGGGTCCTTTGCTTGATAAGCTCTGCTGACATGGCTAACGACCAGCTTCGAGTCCGAGCAGATTGTCAACCGGCCAGTGACTATTGTTCTCGATAGCCGGAGGGCGGCGATCAAGGCTTCATACTCGGCCTGATTATTAGTGGTCGGGAAATTCAATCGGACGGCGTACCGTAAGCGGAGATTGTTGGGTCCTTGAATAGCTACACCGGCGCCTGCCCGTCCGGGAGCACAAGACCCATCGATGCTCATTGTCCAGACATCGTCTGTGCGAGCTGGCGTTGTCGTAAGCTCGGTGGTATTCCGGCCGGTAAATTCGACAATGAAATCGGATAAAGCCTGAGCCTTGATTGTCGTGCGGGGCTCAAAACGGACGTCAAATTGGGAGAGACGAACAGACCAGTTGGTGATACGCCCGGAGACTTCTGGCCTTTGGACGGCCTTCTTTAGCGGGTAGTTGGTCCTGACGACGATCGTGTGTGCTTGGAAGTATGGTCTCAGACGTTCCGAAGCTTGTGTGATGGCGAAAAGGGCTTTTTCCACCTCGGAGTAGCGGACTTCGGCTCCTTTCAGCACTCTGCTCAGGAAATAAATCGGAAAAAGCTCTGTCCCCTCCTCCTGGGTTAAAACGACCCCTACTGTTTCATCCGTGATGGTGAAATACAAGTGAATATCCCGCTCTGGCTTCAGCACCGAGAGCAGAGGGGGGGTTGCGAGGAAAGTTTTTATGGCAGTGAACGCGGCCTGGCAATCAGTTGACCATCTGAAGGGGTGCTCCTTCTTGATTACTTTATAGAATGGGAGACATCGCTGAGCTGAGCAGGAGATGAAACGTCCCAGAGCGATGATTCTTCCATTGAGCCTTTGCACCCCTTGCAGGTCGCGTGGTGGCTCCATTGCTAAAATGGCTTCGACTTTTGCGGGGTTAGGCTCGATGCCTTTTTCCGACACTACGCAACCCAAAAATTTTCCACTTGCGAATTCCAAAGAAACATTTTTCCGGGTTCAGCTTGAGGTTATAGGCTCTGAAGATTTTGAATACTTCTGCTAAATCTCGCAAATGATCGCCCTCTTCGGTGCTTAGGACGACCATGTCGTCGATATACACCTATACCGTCTTACCAATGAGATGGGCGAACATCCTATCTATCAAACGCTGGTACGTGGCCCCTGCATTCTTTAACCCGAAAGGCATGACGTTATAGCAATATGTCCCCTCATGCGTGATGAAAGAGGTTTTTTCGGCGTCGGCAGGGTCCAAAGGGATCTGCTGGAAACCGGCGATGGCGTCAAACTGAGACAAGATCTTTCGACCCGCCGTCTGATCGAGGAGTTGATCTATGTTAGGCAGCGGATAAGAATCCTTGGGGCAAGCTTTATTAACATTCGTGAAATCTACACACATACGCCGCTGGCTTTCTTTACAAGTACAACGTTAGAAAGCCAGTCCGGATAGTTGACCTCGCGGATAAATTTTACAGCTAGAAGTTTGTCACTTTCTGTTTTTACTGTCGCCTGCTTGTCTTTCGCCTGCACTCTCATCTTTTGTTTCACTGGTTCGACAGAGGGGTCGATATTCAGCTCGGTTGTAGACACCGAGTCGGAGGACCTGTGACGAAAACCTGAAACAAGACGGTCTAAGCGATTGATTCCGGAAGTTTTGAAAAATATATAAAGAATAATAAGCAGAGGAAAATTAACGGCACGGCACGGCGCGGGCACGCAACGGCATCCCGCACGCGGACGACGATGGTCGAACGCCCGCTTAACGGCTTGAGACGTGCGCGCGGCGTCCGCCGGACGCACCGCGAGTGGCACGCTCTCGACGCCCGAGCAATGCCTAGGACCGCTGGCGGTGCGCGCCCTCGTGGGCCGTTGAGCACACGCGCCTGGCAGCGCGAGGCGCGCGTTCGGCGGTCGCGACGTGCGAGCGTCTAGCTGCGCGGAACGCGCGCTTGGCGGCCACGGAGTGCACGCATCCGACGGCGCGGGGCACGCCCCGAGGGTCGCATGGGCGGGCACCCAACCACGTCGGGCGAACGCCCAACGCGTCGGGCGGACGCCCGACGAGGGTCGGGCGCGGGCGCCCAACCTCGCGTTGGGCGCTCGCCCAACGCCGTTGGGCGACCGCCCAACATTGTTGGGCGGCCGCCCAACACTAGGTTGGGCGGCCGCCCAACCACAATGGGCGACGCCCAATTTTTTTTGGGCGTCGCCCATTGTTCCGGGATCCGTTTCCCTATATAAGGGCACAGATCCCAAGGTGAAGAGGAGGCTTTTTGGGGGAAAAACTTTCTCACTCTAAACATTTTTAGAGAGAGAGAGAGTGGATTTTTTTGAGAAAAATATTTTTTTCTCAAAAATTCCAAATTTCCTAAGTTTAAATTTTTACTAAATTTTTATTAAAATCGGGAGCTCGCGGTTCGTGGAATCAATCGGCTTCGACTGTCAGATACCGAATCAAAGGTATTATCCGAGGACTAGACTCTTTATTTTATTTATTTCTCTCCTTCTATTTATTTTTATGCTATAGTTTTTATTCCTTTAGTCATTTATTTATTTTGTCACGTTTTATTTAGTTAGCGTATTTATTTAATTTTCGTTTCGCGTTAAATAAAATTCGGTTTTGTTTTAAAATAAAAACCTCGTTTTGGATATCCCAATACGAACCGTGATCCGATAAAAAGGTAGTTCGGGTATCGAAAATGTTTTAGGAACTTCCGTTTTCGACTATGATCCATCTTTGGTAGTTCGGAAGTCCAAAACGATTGAATTATATTTAATTTAAAGCTTTTGAACAAATCTGGAAAATATGGGAGTGCTGTTGTAATTCACCAATTCTGTCACTAAAGGCTGTTTACCAACGGATTTTCCGTCGGCAAATCTGCCAAAATGTAAAAAATGCCATTTCAGTCCCTTTTTCTTAACTTTTAGACTTTTAATCCTTAGTATATATATATATATAATTATGTAATATATTCTTTTCAAATTGTTTTAAAACTTTAACATATATAATTATTTTAGGACATTGGTATTCCATTTTTATTCTAATTTTTTTTTTTGTATATGTACATATTACTTTCTTTTTTATTATTATTCATTTAAATTACATTAAATTCTATTTTAAATGTTATTTACTTGGACATTTTGGAAGGTAATTAGTAGATATTGGGGGATGAACATATAGTCTTTTTGACATTAGGATTATATTAGTTATGTATATATATAGTTTTGGGGTATATTTGGGTTATCTTAATTATTGTTAAATAAAATTATTTTGAGTGATAAATGCTATTTTCTTATTTATGAATTTCATTCACTATTTTCTTATGTTTAAAGTATAAATATATTATTTTCATTATTCTTTCTTATATATGTATTAGATAGTATATTTTCTTTTACTCTTATTTTATGTCTTTTGGGCTAAAATGTGTAAATATATATCTATATTATTTTCTTTATTTCTTTTGGTCATTTATAAGTCCATGTTTCAAATGGGCTTCACTTGGAAAAATTAATTTTTGGGCCTAAATGTGTTTATTGATGTAATTATAATAGTTAGAGAGTCCATTAAATAAGTGGGGAAAATAAGTCACAAAAAGAGAACTTTCAATTAAATTATTTAAGCTAATGAGCTTTCTTAGATCTCTAATGTAGATAAATAGAGTCATTTTGGTTGATATTTCAAATCGTCTTCAAAACACCACGTTTTAAAACCTTAGTCCGTTCCAACGACGGATTAAGCGAACATTGTAATCAAAATCGCTTTCTTTGTTAATAATGGAGATTTTGAATCGCTTTCTTAATGAATTTGTACAAAATAAAATTGACTTGTATGTTTAACCACGTTTTCTTATTAAAAGGCTTTTACTTTAACGTTTTCAATTACTCGAGTCGTTCCAACGGCGATTCGGGTAAGCTTCATCAAACGGGGTTTTAAAACGCACCTAAATCGTTCCAACGGCGATTAAGGTGCGAACCATGTAATAAACATCGTTTTGGGGAAATAAGTTAATGTAGAATAGACACACAATATAACATTTAAATACGGTTGTAAATAAATCACTTCTTTCTTCCCCCTCTCTGTGTATGTATAAACATAAATGGGTGATTCTTTACTGATGTGGCTTTTCAATATCATATGCTCAAAATGGTTTCCAAAAAGAGAAAGAAAAGGGTTTCAAATGAATTTTAAACTTAAAGAAGTATACGATTAGTCCGTTATCGCCTAACATGCTGAGTAGGAGGCCGGTGGTTCATAATCGGGCGATGTCGGGGTGCCTAGTAGCCTTTCTCCGAAAAGGAGCTAGCCTTCTCGGCTCGTACCCAAGTTTCCCAAACCCACACCGGTCTCCCGCAAGGGATCGGTGTTCATTTTCCCATTCGTGGGTGGCGACTCTTTCATATCTCCGAGCTCCGGCCCTGCCGAGCAGCTTGATTCCACGATTGGTTGCTTTCGGCGCCAATCACCGTTTACGTCGCCATGAGGTTGTCCACCCCCCGGTCCGCCCGGGAGATTAGGCCGCGACACCTCGTCTAACAAGTGGCGACTCTGCTGGGGAAGCGAGAAATTTGATTCCGGAAGGCATGCACTAAGCCCTTAACGGGGACGGATCGTTTTACTTCTTTTCGTATGCATTCACGAGCATTATTGCAAACCCTTTGGGTAATTTCCGCGAAACCTCTAGCGAGAGTCCATTCTTCGCTCGAAAGAGGATAGCATAAGTTCCCCCTTACAGTAAGGCGCCAGAGGGTCCCCATCCATTCGTTAGGGGCGAATCTGTGCGGTCCTGTGAGGTCCCGCGGTCAGCCGTGTCAGCATATAGTAGCCTTAGAAGTTTCCATAGGATTACCCGTTACTATTTTTGATGTGATAAATGAATCAGTTCGTGTTTTCAAACCGCCATGATACGTGTCTAATCCTAAATTATGTAAAGAAAATGAGACGATGCGTTAATATATACTCATGAATCGACATACTAATTACCCTAAAACATCGAAACGATTTGAACTAAAGACGACTTAGTCATCTCATATGAATGAACATGTGCGACCCGCCTTGTCCCTTTCGGTGTCCCGACGAAGGCACGTGTTCAGGAAATACGTTATGACGTAAGCACGTATTAGTATGAATCGGTTCGGTGTTAAGGATAGTTACATTTCGATACAAGAGACTATATTAACGGTAGCCGTTATTCACATTCTTTAAATAAATTGGGATAAAACGAGATCACGACGAAACGAAAACGAAGAACATTTCTGTTTCGAACGACCTTGTTGTAACGTGAAAAGTTTCGCACAAGTAGCCCGTCCCTTCCGAATAAAAGACGAGCTTTTACGTTATGCCTTGTGTCATTCTTAAGAGAAATGGACGTGTCCGCAAAAGGTGACTAAGAAAATAAAGAAAAGAAAAATGAACTAAACGACCAAAATCATTCCGAATCTACGATATATATCAATACCGAGAGTAGTTAAAGAAAATAAACCAATGTCGTTGAATACGTGCCTCGGACGAGTGTATACCCCGTTTAAAATCTCGAAGCCGAATTAAGCCAAACCATATAATTGCGCCATATGGACGAGACTGCGGGTTTTGACTAACGACTCGATCATTTCGACCGTTACCAAAACTGCAAGAAATATGGCCCGATATACGTGTTTGCTTAAATTCGCGTCTAAAGGAAGGAAAACGGTGATATCCTCGCTTCGAATAAACACGCGATTCTACGAAACATTGATTTTCTATAACCACACTGAGATGATATATCCCGTGGATTGGGAGGAACAAAGAGTTGTAATTAGCCGAAAGATTATCGTGCGCTCAAAATAATACTCGCCGTCTTTTCACGTAGCAAAATGAGCAAACGAATTCTCGACGCTAAGAACAAACACGTTACGCGATGAATCCGTTCCCTAAAATAAAATCCAAAAGTGATTCCATCACTAAATAAACACGTGGTTACGTCTCTCGATAGATCCAAAAGGTCCCGTTGTAATCCAAAAATCGAGACACGAACCCACACGAACAAAAGGGAACGAGTCATTGACAATAACGAACGATTGGACTAGAAGAATAACTCGAATCACGTCTAAAAACTGAGATACGCTCAAAGGGAGTCAAAACCCAAACTAATGCGTCTCACGAAAGGACGAAAGACGAGTTATTCCGAAAGAACAATCCAACTTGGTCGATTTATTAGTCATTGAACGTTGATACGTCAAAACGAACTGTATTGTCTGATGAATGATTTAATTTTCCACAATAATCGACGGCATCACGCGTCCCCTGGACCGCAATGTGAGCCAAAAAACCAAAATCCTAGGAAAGAGACCTGGACCAACGAGTGTGTGGAGGAATAAGGGTGGAAGAGAGATGTTGTGATACATGTAAATAGAACTAACGTTTGTTCTTCTTATCTTATAATCGTAAATAAATAAACGCACACACCACGAATCATGCATATAAAATCATGCATACATACTAATGGATACCGTTCGCGCAGACATCATCATTAAGCGGTTGTGGTTTCGCGAGAGTAATCGGCTTGTCAGACAGTTTGATCAGCTGCGAGTAGACAATTCCGAATCAGTAGTTGTGGCTCCTGAATCATCTTCATCCGAGTATACTCAGTCTTCCGTCAGTATGTCTGCAACCGATGAGAAGGTGGTTGAATTAGAGAATTCTGTGAACAATATCAACGACCAGCTGGCCGCAATCTTGGCCCAGCTAGCTGAGTTAGCACTGAAGGACAACAAGAGTGGTAGTAAGCGTGTTGAGAATGAGGTGAACGATGGCCCTCGCTTTGGGAATGAGGAGGATTATCAGGATTATGTCCGAAAACAGTTAGAGAAGGAGAAAGCTAAGGAAGAGGAGTGGAGGCAACACATCACACAGGAAGTGCAGGACTTGCGCGGAGGAAGCTCCGGAAGTCAGGATTTCTATAACTTGAAGAATTGCTTGACGGCAACAGCTTTGCCTCTGAAATTTCGTCTCCCCGACATGAAAAAGTTCAATGGAACTGGAGATCCCACCGCTCACATGAATCAGTACGTTGCGGTAATGAAGCACACGATCCTGATCGAGGATCAAGTCTTGGGGCTGTTTAACACTTACCTGGAGGGGGCTGCCCTTACATGGTTCCATGCGTTACCAATGGTGACAAAGAAGGATTGGAAGGAGTTGGCGAAGTCATTCATCGCTCAGTATAGCTTTAACACCATGCTGGAAGTCACTTTGAAAGAGTTAGAGAGCACTAAGCAGCAGACTGGGGAATCCCTTTCAGACTTCGTGAAGAGATGGAGGGCTAAGGCCGCGGTCATGAAACAGAAGCCGCTTGAGCAAGATCAGATCCGAATGGTGATTGGCAATACGTTGCCGTATATTAAGAATGAGTTGAGATATATGCCGTTCACAAATTTCAATCAGATGTATTCCTTGACTGTCGAAGGCGATGGGGAGCCGAAGAAAGCTTATACCAAGTGAACGAAGTCTGGATATAGTGCCAGAGGGCCTAGCGCGAGTACGGAATCTGCGGCAGTGAAAGTGGTTGATCTTAATGCTATTGAAAAGAGGCGGTTCGCCAAGTTCGATCAGACCTATGCTAAAGTTTTCGAGCGTCTGCAGAAAAAAGGATTGTTGAAAGCCCTTACCCCGTATAACAAAGCTCAACCTACTCCGCAGATTCAGGCTAGAGGGTACTGTGAGTTCCACAGCAGTTATGGACATACAATTGAGAATTGCGAGAGGCTGAAACACGAAATCCAAGATTTGATTGAGGAGAAGAAGATAGCTGATCCTTCTTCAGCAAACCCTTCCGTTAGGCGCAATCCATTGCCTAATCATAGGGTGAGCGTGATCGGAGTTGGTTTGACGGAAACTGTAGTGATGGAATCTTTTGAGGAAGATGTAGAGGAGTTGTTGGACTCCGTCGAAAGAAGCAATGTGGGAAATGGTTTGTATGTGTCCTTCTTGGGTGAGGAACAAGATGAAGAACCAATGGAGGAGGGATCAGATGGTGGAGCACCATATGACGAGGATAGTGCCGAAGAGACCGGTGAAGGGGCATCTCGGACTATCGTGCCAAAATTGGGTTTGTTCAGTGGAGGAAGGGATCCCGAAGTGCACTTGCGTGAGTATATGCACGACATGTTTATTGAATCCTTCGGAGTAGATGAAATTGCTCAGTGGTTCCACCATTCGCTTATGGACGAGCCTTTGGAATGGTTCCATTCCTTACCCGACTCTTGTAAGCACGATTGGGATCGGTTGTCAGATCTGTTTCTAGAAAAGTATCAAAGAGCTGAGGATAGAACTGCGGAGCGCTTTGCAATGCAGATTGGACCCATCAAACGTCCCTTGCTAAGGGTGAGCAAGTATAACGGCAATAAGGACCCTATGGAGCACCTTCACTTCTATGTGTCGGCTATGACAGCCTTGGGTTTCAAAGAGGAAGAGATCACTAGCTTGTTTTGTAATTCATTGATGGGTGAACCGCTGATGTGGTACATGTCGCTGCCGATGTATGTTAAGACCGATTGGGCAGCTATGACAAAGAGATTTATCAAGGAGTATACAGTATGGATGCTAGCAGAGCAAACCCCTGATTCCCCGTCTTACCAAACACCCGATGCGGTGTTAGCGATGCCTAGGTATGGTGGATACCGGGATCCTGTGGAGCATGCAAGGATATTCCGCGATCATATGTATAACGCTGGATTTCCACAGTGTGAGTTGCATGAACATTTTCCGGAAACCTTGATGGGTGAAGCCTTATTATGGCATCAAGGTCTGTCAGAGGAAGAGATGTGTCATTGGATACCGCTCCGAAATGCCTTTGTGGCGAGATATGAAATGTACATTCCATGGACGGGATCCCTGGATGAGCTGGACAGGATTAGGCAATTCCCCGAGGAACATTTTGTGGATTATGCTAGAAGGTGGAGGCACCGTTATGAGCAGTGTAATGAGACAATGAGCGATAAGGTACAGCTTATGTGCATACAACGAGGTGCTATTCCGTTGGCCGCAAGGAGGATGAGCCGGGTGTCCCTCCGTGACTATTATGAGCTGATAGGTTGGGCCTTGTATGGATCGGCGGATCCCTTTTTCCTGAATCCGAGTGTTCCTCACGTCATGGATTTGATGGTTGTGGACATTTGGGCAAGTTCCTCGGACAAGGAGGATGCCAATCGGAAGATCCCTATCAACATTTGGGACGAGTCGGATGATGAGCCGGAAATTGCGGTAATGACGAGATCAGGTCGTGTGGCCGAGGGAAAGGCACCAATGGTAGAGACTGAGATTGGAGAAGGGTCGGCTCCTAAGCCCGACGACCAAGTGCTTGAACAGTTGAAGAAGACGCAAGCTAAGTCTACGGTCTGGGAAGTTTTATGCCATTCTAGGTACCATCGTGAAAATCTGATGAAAGAGCTGCAGAATTTGGTTATTTCCACCGATACCGGGCCGACAGCGCTAGTAGGGGCAATTATGGCCCGAAAGAGGACTGAGATCACATTTACCGACGAGGATCTCCCAGAAGAGGGGAAGGCTCACAATAAGCCATTGTATATCCGAGCGGAAATTAACGGGAAGAAGACTAGCTGTGTGATGGTCGATGATGGATCGGCCATTAATGTTTGTCCGTTGAAACTCTTGTCGAGGTTGGGAGTAGAGAGAGGAGACTTGACAGCTTCTGAAACAGTGATCAGAGCATACGATGACAGCCGTAGGCATATTGAAGGAGTTTTCAAGGCCAAATTGAAGGTAGGGCCGCATGAGGAAGAGACTGAGTTCACAGTGTTGGACATCCCGGTAACTTTTGCTGTGTTGTTGGGACGCCCTTGGTTCCACAAGCTGGGAGGTGTGCCCTCCACGCTCCACCAAATGATCAAGTTCCCTTTCGGGGAGGAGATAGTAACAATTAGAGCTGAGAAATTGAGCTCGGTGGCAGCATTGGGAATTGATCCTCAACTCTTCTCCGGATTCCAAGTCTCTGGGATTTACGAGTCGAGCATGACCACCGATGTGGTGAGGATGATGAAAGGAGGTTTCATCCCGGGAATGGGATTAGGAGCACACCATCAAGGGTTGTCGGAGTTTCCGGATTTTAAAAGTCAGAAAACCCGGAGGGGTTTGGGATATGAGCAGGGGAGTCCACCCAACATGAGTGCAGAAGGAAAAATAGGCTTGAGGAAGCATTTTGTAAGCGAGGGGCATGGAAAGCCATATTCGGGAACCTCCGAGTCGTGGACTAGCACGGAAGGAAAGATTCCGCCAGGGTTTGAAATCTTCAATGATATCGCCGACTGGGGCAAAGGAAAGGCAAGCTGCTTTGTCGAGGAGATCATGATGCTGGATTCAAATGCCGAGGAGCAGGTCATTACCATTGAAGCGACTACAGGAGCTGAAATTGAGCCTAGTACCTCGAGAGTATATGAGAAGTCCGAAGATGTTGAGGATGAAAATTATATTACTGCTTTGTTTGAGTCTGATGATGTAATCACCCACGCTATCAATGAAATGAATTCTGATTTTGCTTACTTGCTTGATGTTGATCATGATCATTCCATGCATTCTCATTCATATAACATGCCTACATTTGAAATCAATACAATAGAAATGTCAACTTTCAATCTTGGTACGGATGAAAATCCTAAACTTATACAAATTGCTCAAGAATTAACTATTGAAGAGAGAAAAGAATTTGAGAGAATAATTAAAAAATACGAAATTGTATTCGCTTGGACATACGAAGACATGCCTGGAATCGATCAATCAATCGTAACTCACCGCATTCCAACATATCCCGAGGCGAGGCCCGTAAAGCAGAAGCTCCGACGTATGAGACCCGAATGGGCAGATAAGATCAGAGAGGAGGTGAAGAAGCAGTTAGAAGCAGGATTCATCGAAGTGATCGACTATCCCCCTTGGGTCGCAAATGTAGTGCCCATCGCGAAAAAGGATGGCAAAGTGAGGATGTGCGTGGATTACAGAGATCTTAACAAGGCATGCCCCAAGGATGAGTTCGCCTTGCCTCATATCGATGTATTGATCGACAGTGCAGTATCAAGCGTGTTACACACAAATGTGGATGGTTTCATGGGCTACATGCAAGTTCAGATGGCCGAAAAGCACAAAGCGAAAACCTCGTTCACAACAGAGTGGGGAACATACTGTTACAGAGTGATGCCATTTGGTTTGAAAAATGCCGGGGCAACCTACCAGTGAATGGCCATAGCCCTGTTCCATGACATGATACACAAGGAGGTAGAAGTCTACGTGGATGACATGATGGTCAAATCAGAGACAAGAGAAGGGCATTTTGCCGCCCTCGAGAAGTTTTTGGCCCGAATTGCAGAATTCAAGCTAAGGTTAAACCCGAAGAAGTGCTTTTTCGGCGTTTCGTCGGGGAAAATCTTAGGCTATGTAATCGGAAATAAGGGAATCGAGGTGGATCCCGATAAAGTGAAGGCTATAAAGGAAATGCCAGCGCTGAGAAATGAGAAGGAGGTGAGGGGGTTTCTGGGGCAAGTTCAGTATATCAGTCGGTTCATAGCGAGACCCACCGCAATCTGCGAGCCAATCTTTAAGTTGCTAAGGAAAGACCAACCCGTCGTTTGGAATGATAAGTGTCAACAAGCGTTGGAGAGCGTCAGGAACTATTTGTCCAATCCACCAGTGCTGAGACCGCCTAAACTGGGAAAGCCGCTTCTCCTCTATGTAGCGATTGAAAAGCGATCTATTGGAGCAATGTTGGCCCAAGAGGGAGACACCGGTGTGGAGCACGCGGTGTATTATTTGAGTAAGAAGTTCCTAGAGTATGAGCTCAAATACAACATGATCGAAAAGACATGTGTGGCAGTAGTGTGGTTGACGAAGAAACTGCGGCACTATTTCCAATCGTATAAAGTGATCATTATTTCTCGAATGGACCCCGTGAAGTATCTGTACCGAACTCCATCCTTAACGGGGAAGTTAGCCAGATGGTTGTTGCTTTTGTCCGAGTTTGACATTGAATATGTGACGAAGAAGGTTATCAAAGGAAGGGCCGTAGCAGAGTTTCTGGCTAACCAACCCTTGAATGCAGAAGAGGAAGAAGTAAGCCATGATTTCCCCGATGAACATTTGAACGCAATCGAAGTCATACCGTGGAAAATGTTCTTCGACGGAGCAGTTAATTCGAGTGGAGCCAGAGTAGGAGTACTACTTATCTCACCGGAAGGAGAAAGAATCCCGATGGCGAAGAAGTTATCCTTCCCTCTTACTAATAATATGGCCGAATATGAAGCGTGCATTTATGGTTTGGAGTCATTAGCAGCACTGGGAGCATCATATGTCGAAATTTGGGGTGACTCTAAGTTGATCATCGAACAGGCACAAGGAAACTGGGAAGTGAGAGAAGAAAGGCTACGTCCATATCTAGATCAGCTAGAAGGGTTGGCACAAAGATTCAAGGAATGTCATTTCTATCATATTCCTCGAGCACAGAACCAGGCGGCGGATGCCTTGGCTACTTTGGTGTCAGTTTGGGACAACCCCCGGAACGTTGCTTCGAAACCGTTGGTATTGAGAAGATCTCACAAACCGTGCTACGAAGACGTAATGCTGTTAGGGGCCGATGAAAAACCGTGGTATTTTGATATCGTGAACTTCATGAAAGATGGAACATATCCGGCAGAGTCAGAACCTAGGGATCAAGCTGTGATTAGAAGGCTAGCTCGTCAGTTCGTCAACCACAACGACTTGCTTTACAAAAGGCACGTTGATGGATTACAACTCAGATGCTTGGATGCGGGAGAAGCCCGCGAGGCAATGGAATCAGTACATTCGGGAATTTGTGGAGCCCATATGGGAGGAGCAGTACTAGCTAAGAAAATTATCAGACAAGGCTTCTATTGGCTCACCATGGAAAAAGATTGTAACGAGTATGCGAAGAAATGTCACGATTGTCAAATCCACGGCGATTGCAGTCATCTTCCGGCCATGGAACTACATGTGCTAGCACCTATTTGGCCATTCGCTGCCTGGGGCATTGACATCATCGGTGAAGTAAGGCCTAATGCTTCAAATGGACATAAGTTTATTGCAGTCGCCATCGATTATTTCACCAAATGGGTAGAAGCAGAGTCGTTTAGCAAACTGGGATCCAAGCATATGAGAAAGTTCATTGAAAAACACTTGATCACCAGGTTCGGAGTGCCTCATCACATGATCACGGATAACGGGGTCCAGTTTCAGGGGGAAGTAAGGAATCTTTTCCGAGAATATGGCATTGAACATCACAGGTCTTCTCCGTACCGTCCACAGGCTAATGGGGCAGTAGAAGCAGCTAATAAGAACCTTAAAAGGATCCTCGTAAAGACGGTGGAATCACATCGGAATTGGCATGAGCACCTCCCACTCGCGTTGTGGGCTTATCGCACGACAGTCAGAACCTCGACTGGGGCAACACCATTCTCTTTGGTATATGGCACAGAAGCAGTCTTGCCGATTGAGATTGAAAAGCGATCGTTGAGAATCGCGGTGGAAGCAGAAATTCCCGAGGCGGAATGGGTAAAGAGGCGATGCGAGCAGTTGGCTTTAGTTGATGAGAAAAGGATGGAAGCCCTTTACCATGTACAGTTGTATCAAAGAAGGATGGCTCGGGCTTTCAATAAAAAAGTCAAGACCAGCCCTATCAAAGAAGGAGATTTGGTGCTGAAACAGATCCGTGTGACGCACACCGACCCGAGGGGGAAGTTCAGGCCTAACTGGGAAGGACCATTCATCGTGAAGAAGATACTAAGCAAAGGAGCGGTGAAGTTAACCACAATGGACGGCATGGAATTCTCCGAACCTATCAATCTGGATAGGCTTAAGAAATACTTTTCGTAAAAAAAAAAAGAGAAAAATAAAGAAAAATTCCCGATAGGTCGAAAACCCGCAAAGGGCGACCTATGCAACAATAAGGGAAATCCCATGGGTGAAAACCCGAAAGGGCACTCATTTAAAAATTCCGGGATAGTAAAAGGAGAGGAGGAAAATCGCCGGGATCCGAAAACCGAAAGGCGGGTCCTGGTAACAATAGTTATAACTTGAGCAATTACAAAAACAATATATAAGAGACTAAGTATTTTTGTTGTTTGTAAATAAATAAAGGCATGAATATATTTGACGAGAATGATTGGAATCATTATAATCTACTGAATGCATGGTAATATGAATCACGAGTTATACATTTCCTATCCTACTTTTCACAAAAAGCCTACCTACTATCCACCCCACTCCCTATACATCAGCTATACATCGGAGAAACCCTAATAAAAGCTACAAAGCAACAAATGAAAGCTACGAGCCTAATACGGAGGGAAGTCCCAATAGTTCTCAAAATCTCTCAGGTGAGATGCCCGCTCCGCAGATAGTGTCTCCTCGGCAGCACGCGCTCTCTCATCAGAAGCTCGCGCTCTCTCATCAGAAACCCGTGCTCTCTCATCAGCAGCTAGTGCTCTCTCCTCTGCAGCAAGGCGTCTGATCGACTCATCACGCGCCCTCTCCTCGACGGCAAGGCGACCCTCAGTCTCCCGTCGCATCACCCCCGACCAGTGGTCGTTCCTCTCTTGATACACACGACCAACTCGGGCATCAGCTTCCCGCACTAGCTCACTCTGTCTCCGCTCATGGGCATGAAGATCACTCTACAAAAAAAAAACAAACAAAAAACAGATAAGAGGCAGCATAGGCAAAAACATAAATCATACATACATGCATACATTTCACTACACTAAAGTACAATAATGATACATACCAGGTGGTCGGTGCAGCGCAAGCTGAGGCAATCTCGTAGGAAGCCAGATAGATCCACGTAGTCTGTACAGGTCTCCCTAGTGGTCAGTGAAGCGTCCGAGGGATCAAACGGGACCCTCGAGGAGAAGATAGGAGGGGCCGCCTCAAATCCCGCATAAGGTGTCCCAGACTCGTCATAGCGGATCGTAGCATAATCCCTCCCGTAGCCTGGTATAGGCACGCCTATGGACGATCTCTCCGGTCGGGCTGCGCTGGAGGACTCACCGATGAAGTAGGGCTGCTCGCGCGCTGGTGTCTGAGTCTGAGTGCCATCAAAAAAATCAGATAAGTGGGCACTCCTCCAAGATCCCTCCTGCAAAAAAAAACACACACACACAATAAAACCTCCGAGCATATCGTAAATAAAATGAAGGGGGAACGGAATCACTTACCGGAACCTCCTCCTGACTGAAGACTGCCGCGACCGCCTCTCTCGAAAACACGTCCGCCACTGGATCTACCTCCATCGCTGCCGCCGGGGCATCCCTCGCGCTCAGTAAAGTAGACAAATAAGGCTCGCGGCCCCCGGCATGAATCCAGACCACTCTACCGACAAAACGACGGGTCAGATCTCGACGAATGGTCGATAAGGGCAGAGTCCGCACAGCAAACATGGAAACGGGAATCTCGCCCGGCGTCCAGTGAACATCACTCACTCCGATGATGCCTCGATCTCCCAAATACCACGCTCGCACACAAGGGCCGGTGAGCACGCACTGCTGCTCCTGGATCATCGATGCGTATGCATAATCAGGGCCGAAGTCGAGATCATCCCACCTGAACTTAATCTAAAGAAAAATGCACAAAGAGAAAGTCAGAGGGACTCAAACAAAAATCTAGCATGATTAGGCAAAATCTACCTGTCCCAGGGTCAGCGAGTCGATCCAATCCAGAAGCCGCGACACTGTCCGACTCCTCTCGGCGCTCAAGTCAAAATCCCTCCATCGAGTCATAAATGGCGGCCTCGGCACTCTCGGTCGAGGTCGAGACCGGCTAGGAAGGATGTGTCTCTCGTATGCCCACACCTGCGGTAAAAACAAGGACTAGGAGTGTGAAAAATGCGAAAAAGATAAGACGGATAAGTCAAGAAGGCGTCACGTACCAACAGGGCAAAGGTATAACCGCCGAAGTCCTTGCGCTTCCGGCAAGTCAGATCCAAGAACTTGTAAAGAAAGGCTAAGCCTGCCCCTGCCCAATCATAAGAAGCCGCTGCATCCAGATCGCTACGTGCCTGAATGAGACCTGCGTGTACCTTCCCGCCCTTCGTGGGGAAAATCGTCTCACTCAGAGCATATACTAAGAAACTACGAACCGCCAGGTAGCGTCAGTCTCGCAGAAATCACGTCTACTCAAGAGGCTCGCGGTAGAGACAAACTTCACCGAAGTAGACTTGGCGCATAGACGAACTCCCGGTCCAATCAAGGTAGCAAGCCTAGCGGGGTCGACCCGTGGTCGCATCATACCAAAGTGGAAAGGGACGGGAGTGTTGCTCCCTCGCAATCCTGTCAACAGCGAAAAATCTCGAGGCGAGATGGTCATCTCCCCAAAGGAAAGGTGGAAGGTGTGGGTCGAGTCAACCCACCGCTCGCATAAGGCCCGTAGGCCAAAAGGATCGCATACCCCGTTGGTGCGGGGCAACGCTGCAATAAAGGGCTCGAAGCCCAACTCCTGCACACGGGCTCTCGCCGCGGCACCTAGCCTATCATACCATGAGAGAACCTCGGCGGTGGTCCCCGAAATCTCAATGAACTAAAAAAGAACAAGATAAGAAAATTTAAATACAGCTCCTAAAGCAGGCAATTGAAAAGAACACGTTAAGACTAGGTATTCTTCCATTTTCTAACCTAGAGACATCCGGTCAGTTAGGACCAATTTTCTGCAAAAAAATCTCTCATGTAGGGTCCTTCACGTAAGGTTGAGTCAATTCTTTGATCCACTCTCGTCTGCGGCGACGAGGAGCATAGATTAGGTTCTACTATTCACGTGCATTAGCTAAGTTTTTACTATTCACGTTTTTACTATTCACGTACACTATTCACGTTGTCACTATTCACAGTTTTACTATTCACGTTGTCGCTATTCACGTGCACTAGCTAAGTTTTTACTATTCACGTTGTCACTATTCACGTGACTATTCACGTTTTTACTATTCACGTTCTACTATTCACAAGCGTTAGCTAAGTTTTTACTATTCACGTGTCACTATTCACGTGCATTAGCTAAGTTTTTACTATTCACGTTGTCACTATTCACGTGCACTATTCACGTTTTTACTATTCACATCGTTTTTACTGTTAACATGCATAAATTCGTAGTGTACTATTCACATGCATATAGCGCGCATTCTTACAAAAACAAACAGGTGTTACGTGTAAATAAAGGAATTCACGTTTTCTAGCTAAAGTCCTCTAAGGCAGTCTAAGAGTTAGCATGCAAATCATGTTCGTATAGGAGTGCTAAAGCCTAGAGTTCAAATCAAATAAAAGTGAGAAACCACTTACCTCGTTGCAGCGTGTCCTGCTCAAGTGTGTCGTAGGGTCGTGGAAGGTATCCACTCTATCCAGGTTTACATAAACCTCGTCCATGCCTCTGGTGTCATCCCATTCGTCTAAATCCATCCCGAGAATAATCCAAATTGAAGTCTAGTGAGAGAAAGAGGAGAGAGAAGGTGTGGGGTTGAAATGAAACCCCACCACCTTATATAGGAAAAGGGAATGACATTCCCGTAAATAGTGAAAAAAGTACGATTTGACATAAAGGTAAAAAGTATTTAATTAATTACCAGGTGCACAGACCTCCGATTTGCAGTCCGTTTCAGCCTGCATTTCTCCCAGACAGTGACTAATATTGTCAAAACATCAATTCCAGACAACAGCTAATTTTTACAGAACAGTGACACCAGTCGAAATACAGACGACAGTCAATAGAAAAACAATCAGTAGTCTATTTCATTTCGGACTCAGACGTGTGCCCATCGAATTGTCGAGATGATAGCTCTAGTGAGAAAGTACAGACAACCGTGTGGTAAGAAAATCCAGAAACAGAACCCGCTTTTTTGCCATTTGACTCTCGGTCGCAGACCGGAGTTGCTTTTGAGCCATTTGACTCTCGGTCGCAGACCGAAGTTGCTTTTTAGCCATTTGACTCACGGTCGCAGATCGGAGTTGCTTTTGAGCCATCTGACTCACGGTCGCAGACCGGAGTTGCTTTTGAGCCATCTGACTCACGGTCGCAGACCGGAGTTGCTTTCGAGCCATCTGACTCACGGTCGCAGACCGGAGTTGCTTTTGAGCCATCTGACTCACGGTCGCAAACCGAAGTTGCTTTTGAGCCATCTGACTCAGGGTCGCAGACCGGAGTTGCTTTTGAGCCATCTGACTCACGGTCGCAGACCGGAGTTGCTTTTGAGCCATCTGACTCACGGTCGCAGATCGGAGTTGCTTTTGAGCCATCTGACTCGTGGTCGCAGACCGGAGTTGCTTTTGAGCCATATTTACCTAAGATCGTAGACTAGGGTATCTGTTTAGCCATTATCCCCGCGATCTTGAAATGGGGTAGCTGTTTAGCCATTATCCCCGCGATCTTGAAATAGGGTAGCTGTTTAGCCATTATCCCCACAGTCGTAAATCAGGGTAGCTGTTTAGCCATTATCCCCGTGATCTTGAAATAGGGTAGCTGTTTAGCCATTATCCCCGCAATCTTGAAATAGGGTAGCTGTTTAGCCATTATCCCCACAGTCGTAAATCAGGGTAGCTGTTTAGCCATTATCCCCGCAATCTTGAAATAGGGTAGCTGTTTAGCCATTATCCCCGCAATCTTGAAATGGGGTAGCTGTTTAGCCATTATCCCCGCAGTCGTAAACCAGGGTAGCTGTTTAGCCATCATCCCCGCAGTCGTAAACCAAGGTAGCTGTTTAGCCATCATCCCTGCAATCTTAAAATAGGGTAGCTATTTAGCCATTATCCCCGCAGTCGTAAATCAGGGTAGCTATTTAGCCATTATCCTCGCAATCTTGAAATAGGGTAGCTGTTTAGCCATTATCCCCGCGATCATAAACTAGGTAGCTATTTAGCCATTATCCCCACGGTCGTGAACTAGGGTGCAGCCCGAAGCAGAGTCTGATGCAGTCAGAGAGCAACGCCGGAGCGCGTAGCACAAAGGTCAGGTATGTTTTCTCCTACTCGTTACGTGTCTTTTACTTTTATATGTTTTACATTGCATGTGTTACGTTAGCAAAAACGTTTTCGAACCACACACATCACTGTCAAAATAGAAAAGTAGGGGCAACTGTAGACACCGAGTCGGAGGACCTGTGATGAAAACCTGAAACAAGACGGTCGAAGCGATTGATTCCGGAAGTTTTGAAAAATATATAAAGAATAATAAGCTGAGGAAAATTAACGGCACGGTGCGGGCACGCAACGGCATCCCGCACGCGGACGACGATGGTCGAACGCCCGCTTAACGGCTCGAGACGTGCGCGCGGTGTCCGCCGGACGCACCGCGAGTGGCACACTCTCAACGTCCGAGCAATGCCTGGGACCGCTGGCGGTGCGCGCCCTCATGGGCCGTTGAGCACACGCGCCTGGCAGCGCGAGACGCGCGTTCGGCGGCCGCGACGTGCGAGCGTCTAGCTGGGCGGAACGAGCGCTCGGCGGCCACGGAGTGGACGCGTCCGACGGTGCAGGGCACGCCCCGAGGGTCGCCGAGCGGGCACCCAACCACGTCGGGCGAACGCCCAACGCGTCGGGCGGACGCCCGACGAGGGTCGGGCGGACGCCCGACGAGGGTCGGGCGCGGGCGGCCAACCTCGCGTTGGGCGGTAGCCCAACACTAGGTTGGGCGGCCGCCCAACCACAATGGGCGACGCCCAATTTTTTTTGGGCGTCGCCCATTGTTCCGGGATCCGTTTCCCTATATAAGGGCACGGATCCCAAGGTGAAGAGGAGGCTTTTTGGGGGAAAAACTTTCTCACTCTAAACATTTTTAGAGAGAGAGAGAGTGGATTTTTTTGAGAAAAATATTTTTTTTCTCAAAAATTCCAAATTTCCTAAGTTCAATTTTTACTAAATTTTTATTAAAATCGGGAGCTCGCGGTTCGTGGAATCAATCGGCTTCGACTGTCAGATACTGAATCAAAGGTATTATCCGAGGACTAGACTCTTTATTTTATTTATTTCTCTCCTTCTATTTATTTTTATGCTATAGTTTTTATTCCTTTAGACATTTATTTATTTTGTCACGTTTTATTTAGTTAGCGTATTTATTTAATTTTCGTTTCGCGTTAAATAAAATTCGGTTTTGTTTTAAAATAAAAACCTCGTTTTGGATATCCCAATACGAACCGTGATCCGATAAAAAGGTAGTTCGGGTATCGAAAATGTTGTAATTATAAGTTTTTTTAATTTAAAAGAGGTTTTCAAATAACGTTTTAAAATAAAAACATCGTTTTAGGAACTTCCGTTTTCGACTATGATCCATCTTTGGTAGTTCGGAAGTCCAAAACGATTGAATTAGATTTAATTTAAAGCTTTTGAACAAATCTGGAAAATATGGGAGTGCTGTTGTAATTCACCAATTCTGTCACTAAAGGCTGTTTACCAACGGATTTTCCGTCGGTAAATCTGCCAAAATGTAAAAAATGCCATTTCAGTCCCTTTTTCTTAACTTTTAGACTTTTAATCCTTAGTATATATATATATATATAATTATGTAATATATTCTTTTCAAATTGTTTTAAAACTTTAACATATATAATTATTTTAGGACATTGGTATTCCATTTTTATTCTAATTTTTTTGTATACGTACATATTACTTTCTTTTTTATTATTATTTATTTAAATTACATTAAATTCTATTTTAAATGTTATTTACTTGGGCATTTTGGAAGGTAATTAGTAGATATTGGGGGATGAACATATAGTCTTTTTGACATTAGGATTATATTAGTTATGTATATATATAGTTTTGGGGTATATTTGGGTTATCTTAATTATTGTTAAATAAAATTATTTTGAGTGATAAATGCTATTTTCTTATTTATGAATTTCATTCACTATTTTCTTATGTTTAAAGTATAAATATATTATTTTCATTATTCTTTCTTATATATGTATTAGATAGTATATTTTCTTTTACTCTTATTTTATGTCTTTTGGGCTAAAATGTGTAAATATATATCTATATTATTTTCTTTATTTCTTTTGGTCATTTATAAGTCCATGTTTCAAATGGGCTTCACTTGGAAAAATTAATTTTTGGGCCTAAATGTGTTTATTGATGTAATTATAATAGTTAGAGAGTCCATTAAATAAGTGGGGAAAATAAGTCACAAAAAGAGAACTTTCAATTAAATTATTTAAGCTAATGAGCTTTCTTAGATCTCTAATGTAGATAAATAGAGTCATTTTGGTTGATATTTCAAATCGTCTTCAAAACACCACGTTTTAAAACCTTAGTCCGTTCCAACGACGGATTAAGCGAACATTGTAATCAAAATCGCTTTCTTTGTTAATAATGGAGATTTTGAATCGCTTTCTTAATGAATTTGTACAAAATAAAATTGACTTGTATGTTTAACCACGTTTTCTTATTAAAAGGCTTTTACTTTAACGTTTTCAATTACTCGAGTCGTTCCAACGGCGATTCGGGTAAGCTTCATCAAACGGGGTTTTAAAACGCACCTAAATCGTTCCAACGGCGATTAAGGTGCGAACCATGTAATAAACATCGTTTTGGGGAAATAAGTTAATGTAGAATAGACACACAATATAACATTTAAATACGGTTGTAAATAAATCACTTCTTTCTTCCCCCTCTCTGTGTATGTATAAACATAAATGGATGATTCTTTACTGATGTGGCTTTTCAATATCATATGCTCAAAATGGTTTCCAAAAAGAGAAAGAAAAGGGTTTCAAATGAATTTTAAACTTAAAGAAGTATACGATTAGTCCGTTATCGCCTAACATGCTGAGTAGGAGGCCGGTGGTTCATAACCGGGCGATGTCGGGGTGCCTAGTAGCCTTTCTCCGGAAAGGAGCTAGCCTTCTCGGCTCGTACCCAAGTTTCTCGAACCCACACCGGTCTCCCGCAAGGGATCGGTGTTCATTTTCCCATTCGTGGGTGGCGACTCTTCCATATCTCCGAGCTCCGGCCCTGCCGAGCAGCTTGATTCCACGATTGGTTGCTTTCGGCGCCAATCACCGCTTACGTCGCCATGAGGTTGTCCACCCCCCGGTCCGCCCGGGAGATTAGGCCGCGGCACCTCGTCTAACATCGATGCACCAGGCGAAAACATCTGAATGGTCCGTTAGGACAGCCTTGATTTCATCAGCCAGCGGGGAGGTGAGCTTCGTTCCCATTTTCACTATCATATTATCCCCGAGGATACAGTCGTCGACTGGTTCAATGGGCACGGGATTGTAACCCCTCATGTCCATCAATCCGTCCTCTAAGTAGAGCGTTGTTCGAGGTTGAGTTGCCTCCCACTGTAGCTTTTTGGCCAGCATACGGTGATCTTCCCACGCGGGGAGGGCAATGTCAAGCACAACTCGGATATATCCACCGCGGCCCTCAGGGCGGCCAGGAGAGGCCTTCCGATAATGGCATTGTAAGCCAGGGGGATATCGACCACCACCCATTCCGCGGTATTCTCGACTTCTTCTACCCCTTCGGCCAAGATAGTTGGTAGTGTTATAATTCCCTTTACCGACACTTCGATTTCTGAGAGGCCGACCAGGGGGAAAGTCCCGGCCCGAAGGGCGGTCCGAGTATTCTTCATGGCGCGGAGAGCCACCCAGGTGAGCAGGTTCACTGAACTTCCGGTGTCGACAAGCACTCGGTGAGTTTTAAAACCTGCGATGCTAATGGTGACAACAAGGGCCTCCGAGTGGCTAGTTCGGAGTGGAGGCTGCACTGTTAACGTCTGTCCGATCGCCTTTCTCTTTCCGGAGCACTCGGGCTGTGCGGAAAGTGCCGGTGCTCCCTCCCTTATGACGTGTATTTCTCCATGGTACCTTGGCCTCTTCAGCTCCTCTGCTCGCCCCGCCTCCCTTTGCTTCGGGCTCTGCTCTCTTTGTCTGCTCGCCCTTGGTGGCGCCCCCTGCTCCGTTATTCGCTCGACCTCTTTCTGTAGCTGATAGCAGTTATCCGTGGAGTGTCCAGAGGATCTATGATACTTGCAGTACTCCTTTTCTGCCTGGGTTTTGCCCTTGTCACCGACCAGAACCTGCTGTGTGAACCGACGAGGCTGATGCTGAGTGGCGTAATGCACCTCCTTGCCCCGGGATCGGTCCCCCCTTCGCTCTGGGTTTGCGCGCTCAGCACGAGCCGGATAGGGAATCGGAGCCTCCTTGAGGACTCGGACCTCCTCACGCGATTCCAGGGCCGCTCTGCTTCTCTCTTGCTTGTGTGTGTCGCCTTTGGCCTTATCCCTCTCTGTCTCCTCGTATCCGGCAGGTCGGTCACAGTCATCGTATCGGACAAACGTTTGTGCCATGGTCATCAGTTCTTCGAAAGATCTGGGCATCTTTCGGAAACACTTCTGCTTTAGAGGCTCGCATGTGGTCCCCTTTGCTAAGGCGTCATGGGCCACCTCCAGGTTGAGGCCTTTGACTTGTGAGGCCATGTGATGAAACCTTGATAGGAAATTGCACAGAGGCTCGGTTGCTCGCTGCTTGAGACCGTTGAGGTCCGAATTGATTTTCCTGACCTTTGCCGCTACGGCAAATCGGGAGAGAAAAAGGTCCTTCAGGAGATCAAAAGAATTGATGGACTCCGGGGCAAGTCCTCGATACCATTCCTGCGCGCTGGATGAGAGAGTGGTGGGGAAGACCTTACACATGATGTCTTCGTCTTTTGAGTATAAATTTATGGTGCTCATGAATGACGCCACATGATCGTTAGGATCCTCGGTCCCTAAATATTGGGCCAGTCGAGGAGCTTTCCAGTCACGCGGGAACCTTTTTTCGATAATCCTTTGCACCAGTGGCATTTTGCTGGAGGTAATGCTCCCTCCCATTACACCCCCGAGTGCCCTTTTGTCGAGAAAACGTTGAATTTTCAGTTCTAGCAACTCCTCGCTTTCCGTGGCTGTAGCTCCCGCTCGTCGCTCCTCGCCTTCTCTGGTGATTCCGGCTCTGGCTTCTCTTCCCGCTATGATTGCTGCTTCCGGGGCCTGCTCAGGGAGGGCCCCTTCCCTCTGTAACTCTGCCGCCTCCTTGAGGTATTGCCAAATTTTGGCATTCTCCTCCTGCAGGCTTCTCTGTTGGTCAATGATCTTCATCTGAGCCGCCGTGTGCACGGCCTGCGTAGTTTGAAAACCTTGGATTGCGCTGAGGAGTTGAGTGGCGTTGAAGGCTTCTTCTTCTTCCGGGCCTACCTCCTCCATCAAAGGGCCAAGGTTTCTAGGGGAGATCGGAAGGCTCTGGATCACGCCTCCGGAGTGAGTCATAGAGCTGGTCGCTCCAGCTTCGGGTACCACCGAGTCATTAGGGGTTTGCATCTTGTTTGAAGATCCAGAGTCACTTGTAGTCCACGATCACCGCACCAAATAATTAGGTATGCAAACACAGTGATCCTGATCTCCGGCGGTATATTCTGGCTTACCGATGGCTCGTCCCTGTGCCGGGAAGGGTCCCTGCAGATACTCCGACGAGCAAGACAGTTAGTCGCTCAAGGAAATCTATTAAATGAACTGTGCAAGTGATTGAAAAGAATTACCCGCCCCCAGCTTATAATGTGAGCTGTGTATTTATAGAGGGTGCTTAGGCCCTGAGCCCTTCTGCCTTTTGGGCCTTCTACTCGTATCCCGAATCAGTTCCTAACCCCCCCTTGGAACTATACTTGTAACGTTATAAGGGACCAACAAGTGGTATCAGAGCTCTAAAAGCTCACTGTAAAAGGTTTAACAACCTTGAGCTGATCCCCACTATGGGCGAAAACAGTACTCGGTTTCTCCTAGGAAACCAAACAACTCGGCCTCCCCTATTCTTCGGGTCTAACTATACCTTCTGGAAGAATAGGATGAAAAATTTCATTCAGGCTACAAATATGAGTGCTTGGCTATCTATAGTGCAAGGCCCATTTGTACCTGTCGAAGTTGTGGCTGGCCTAACAGTTGTAAAAGCTGAGGCCAAATGGACAGAGGATGATCTCAAGAAGCTTCAAAATCATGCTTCGGCTATTAATATGCTTCATTGTGCGCTCGATGCTACAGAATATAATAAAATCTCAGGTTGTGAGTCGGCGCAAGAGATCTGGAAGAAGCTGGAGGTCACCTACGAAGGAACCAATAAAGTAAAGGAGTCTAAGGTGAACCAGCAAATGAGACTGTACGAGCTGTTCGAGATGAACAATGATGAGGGCATATCTGACATGAATGCAAGGTTTACCAACATCATTAATGAGCTCAAGAGACTTGGGAAGATCTTCACTGAGGAAGAACAAGTCAAAAAGATACTCAGAAGTCTTCCTAAAGACTGGCAAGCAAAGAAGACCGCTGTTGAGGAAGCTCAGGATTTAACCACCTACAAATATGACGAACTCATCGGCTCGTTGCTGACCCATGAGATATCTATGAAAAACTTCGAGGTGAAGGAAAAATCTGAAGATAAGAAGCAGAAGTCTCTTGTCATGAAAGCTGACTCCACTGATGGGAGCTCAACAGATGATAAGGAGATGGCTATGTTCACGAGGAAGATGAAAAGTCTTTTCAGGAAGAATGACAAATATTCTAAGAAGCCTTATAGAAAGTTTGATAAGTATAAAGCTGACTCCAGCGACAGCAAATACAAGAAAGACAACTCAAAGCCCATTACATGCTTTGAATGTCATCAAACTGGCCATATAAAGTCAAGCTGCCCCACGCTGAGGAAAGATAAGAAGAACGGCAAAAAGGCAATGGTGGCTACATGGAGCGACAGTGATGAGTCTTCATCAACAGAAACTGAGGCCACCGAGTCAGCAAAGATATGCTTCATGACTGACGAACTTGCTGAGCCGTGCGTCTCTGAGCATACTGACCCCTCCGTTGCATCTGACGATGAGGAACAATCAAATGAGGTAATATCACTTTCCCAGCTCAGAAACGAAATGGGTAATGCCCTGAGTGATCTCTATACACTTGTCAAAAAGTGTAATAAGAAAATTAGAGCACTCAGCAGGCGCTGTGATGAGGTTGAAGAGGTCAAGCTGAGTGACCTCAGATACCTTCTTCAGGACAACTCAACTTTGCATGATAATATGAAGATCATACATGAGTCTGTCTCTGAAGTCCAATCAGTTTCGAAGAAACTGAGAAAGGACGTCACAACTATCCAGAACCAATTAAAGGTTCCAAATAAAAGAAACATTCCTCTGAGAACTCAGTACCAAGGTACTCAGCAGAGATGGAATCCCCGGTGGAACGTCCAGTGTGACTTCTGTGGGAAGAAAGGTCACACCACAAAGGTGTGCTGGCATGCTCAGCACTGGGGTGCTGACTAGTCAGTGAGACAACCTAAACAGAAGGTCAGTTGTGACTTCTGTGGAAAGAATGGCCATACTATCCATGTATGTCGCCATAAAATAAAATATGATGCTTTACCTGTTGCACCTAACAAGCAAGGACCCAAAAAGAATTGGGTACCTAAAAGTAACTAGTTACAATGCAGGTAAGCCTGAGATGTGCTGAGAAGTCAAAGATGTGGTATATTGATAGCGCATGCTCGAGGCATATGACTGGTGATGAAACTCAGTTCATCACGTTTGAGCGTAAACGAGGAGGAAGCATAAGTTTTGGAGACAACAAGAAGGGTAAGATAGTAGGGTCAGGAACCATTGGAGGTAATCCTACTATTGAATCTGTCTCCCTAGTCAGCGGACTCAAATATAACTTACTCAACGTAGCTCAGCTATGTGACAATGGGAGAAAAGTTATATTTGATGCTACTGGATGTAAAATATACGAGGGTGAATCAAATGAGTTAATTTTAACTGCCCCTCGCATAGATAATGTCTTTATGCTAGACTTAGAGAAAAAGTTTTCAAAAATTGTATGCTTAGTATCAAAGGAAGAAAATTTCTGGCTATGGCACAGGAGACTTGGTCATGTAAGCATGGACCTCCTGGCCAAATTAGCAAGAGAGCAATTGGTTGAGGGACTGCCTGAACTTAAATTTGAAAAAGATCAATTATGCCACGCTTGCCAAGCTGGAAAACAAACCAAACAATCTTTTCACAGCAAAAATATTGTCTCAACTAAGTGTCCGTTAGAGTTACTACACTTGGATCTCTTCGGTCCAGTCCAGCCGCTGAGTCTGGGTGGAAGAAGATTTTCCTTGGTCATTGTAGATGACTTCTCTCGATACACTTGGGTCATCTTGCTGAGTAGCAAGGATGAGACCTTTGAGACATTTTCAAATTTGGTTAGAAAAATTGAAAATGATAAAGACCTAAAATTAGCTCACATCCGAAGTGATAATGGTGGAGAATTTAAAAACCAAAAGTTTGTTGAATTCTGTGAAGCCAGCGACATTGACCACAATTTCTCTGCTCCTAGAACACCTCAACAAAATGGGGTTGTTGAAAGGAAGAACAGAACTCTGGTTGAAATAGCCAGGACAATGCTGGATGAGCATAGGCTTCCAAAGTATTTTTGGGGAGAGGCTGTTAACACAGCGTGCTATATTCTTAATAGGGCTCTAGTTAGACCTATACTCAAGAAAACCCCCTATGAACTTTGGAAAGGACGAAAGCCCAATATTGGATACTTTCGTGCCTTTGGCTGTATGTTTTATTTTAAATACCAAAGATAGCTTAGCAAAGTTTGATTCAAAAGCTGATGAGGCTATCTTTCTAGGCTACTCAACAAACAGCAAAGCATACAGAGTTTTCAATAAACGAACTCAAACTTTAGAAGAGTCAGTACATGTTGAGTTCGACGAGACTAACCCTGCAGGTAGATACCAGCCACTGACCGAGGATGATCCACACTCAGTAACCGCTGACCAAGAACCAGCTACCGAGTCATTCACTAAAAGGCTGACCAAGAGTAAGAGTGAACCTAAGATTGTTTTCACTGACCAGTCTACTTCTGCAGAGATTGTTGAAACACATACAACACAAGACATAAATCTACCTAAAGAGATAAGGATTCCAAGAGGGCACTCAGAGAGTGCAATCCTTGATTCTGCTGGGAATACCCTGATGACGAGGAATCAACTTAGGAAGTACCTCAGCAATGTAGCCTTCGTCTCAGTTCAGGAACCTAAGAACTTCGCTGATGCTGAGAAAGATGAATTCTGGATGAGTGCAATGCAAGAGGAACTCGACCAATTCAGAAGAAACGATGTATGGGAGCTAGTGCCACATCCAAGGAGTCAGAAGACCATTGGAACAAGATGGGTCTTCCGTAACAAAATGGATGAGCAAGGAAATGTAGTCAGGAACAAAGCAAGGCTTGTAGCTCAGGGCTACAGTCAGCAAGAAGGTATTGACTACGGTGAGACCTTTGCCCCAGTGGCAAGGCTAGAAGCTATTAGGATCTTATGTGCATATGCATCTTACATGAACTTTAAATTATTCCAAATGGATGTTAAGAGTGCATTTCTTAATGGAGTTATAAACGAGGAAGTTTATGTTAATCAACCTCCAGGGTTTGAGGATCCAAAATTCCCAAACCACGTTTATAAACTCAAAAAGGCTCTATACGGCCTCAAGCAAGCACCACGTGCTTGGTATGAGAGGTTGACCAGTTTCCTGCTGACTAGAAATTATGTCAGGGGCAAAGCTGACACAACCTTATTCATTAAGAGAAAGGGTAAAGATACCCTGCTGGCTCAAATTTATGTTGATGATATAATATTTGGTGCAACTAACGAATCAATGTGCAAGAAATTTAGCAAACAAATGCAGACTGAGTTTGAAATGTCGATGATGGGAGAACTCAACTTCTTCCTCGGACTTCAAATAAAACAAGGAAAGAATGGAATCTTCATCAGTCAAGCTAAATATGCCAAGGAGATATTAAAGAAATATGACTTGGAGAATTGCAAGCCAATATCCACTCCTATGGGCACTGACACTGTCCTCTACTCTGACGAGAATGGTAAGTCAGTAGACAGCAAATTGTATCGAGGTATGATAGGCTCTCTACTTTACTTAACAGCCAGTAGACCGGACATTCAGTTCTTAGTATGCTACTGTGCTAGATATCAATCTAACCCTAAGGAATCTCATTACATTGCTGTAAAAAGAATCCTTAGATACCTGCAAAGCTCAGTGAACACAGGTTTATGGTATCCCAACACACATTGCTTTACACTCATTGGATACACTGACGCTGACTATGGTCGAGACAAGCTAGAACGGAAAAGCACCTCTGGAGGATGTCATTTCTTAGGAAGCTATCTTGTATCTTGGTTCAGCAAGAAGCAGGCGTCAGTAGCCTTATCTACCACTGAAGCTGAGTACATTGCTGCTGGTCACTATGTTGCTCAAGTCCTATGGATTAAGCAACAGCTTGAAGACTATGGTGTTCAAACAAAGACAATTGAAATCAAATGCGACAACAAAAGTGCAATTGATCTATCAAAGAACCCAATTCAACACAGCAGAATGAAGCATGTCAGCATAAGGCATCACTTCATTAGAGACCATGTACTCAAAGGTGAGATAAAGCTGACATACGTCCCAACGGATGAGCAGCTTGCGAATATCTTCACAAAGCCACTGGCTCGTGAACAGTTCAGCATACTGAGAGAAGCCATTGGTATGTTTAATCCTCTTCAGTAAATTCCTGTTCTAAAACGTAAATTTATGCTGAGTGAATTACTATGCTGAATGATTTACACAAATGCATGCTGAGTACTTAACACAAAATACACATCAATACTGAGTCAATAAGCACACCGAGTAGTAAATCTTAAACTGAGAAATCATCCTTTCATATACTACTGACCACTCAGAATCCAAAATGCTTAGTATTCTAAACGCTGAGTGTTAGATCCGTTGCACTTAATGCTTAAGCACGCGAATAGCCACCTAGGATGACGTACGCGCCGAATGTGTCATAAATGCCAGGATCTTTGTCGGTTGACAATCCCAAGGCAAAACTAACACATGGATTCGATAAGATCCACACTTCACCGCTATAAATAATGGGTAAATCCCCATTCTTTATCTTCTTTACACCTACCGAATTCTAAGGCAAAGAGCTTTCTCTCTAAAAAACTCTCAAAGCTTCCCAAACTTGTTCTGAAATTATGAATCAAGTTTCCGTCAACATCTCCGGTGCCGGTCACCCTAAAACTACCAAGGTCACTACGCCGAGTAAAGGAAAAACTGGGCAAGCTACCTCCTCCAAAGAAAAACCGACCAAAATCAGAGCCTATACCAAGGTTTTTGATAATATTACCGAATGCAAGGTGGACTTCTCACGATGGATCTCTGAGTCCTTCGTGACTTCCGAGCAACCCTTCTGCGAATGGATATCGCAAAATGGATGGACCGAGCTGTTCTCCATTAGGGATCACACCTATCCTGACCTAGTAAGGGAATTCTACAAGAACCTCCAAGTCGCTGATGATAACCAGGACTGTCTGGCAACAGTAGTAAGGGGGAAAACGATTTTCATCAATCCCACCTATCTGGCAAACTTGCTGAAGTTGAAAAATGAAGGAGAAAATCTGAGAAGATCTGGAGATCAAGACAATACTGGGTACGTAGTCACCTTCTGTAAACCTAAAGGCCACTCAAGAGAAGTCTCCAGTTCCTCTATGGGTCAGCACCAAAAGATGGCTCACTATCTGCTGAGTTATTTCATCTACCCCAAGATCAACTGCACCACTTCAGCAACGAACTTCGAGCAATGCTTCATATGGCATATGCTGACATATAAGCCGATCAACATGCCAGTATTCCTCATTGCTGGCTTCCTAAGGAGTACCAGAACTCTAAGGCTGGGATCGCTCATCACCAGGATCCTCATTGATCATCAGATAGACCTAACTGATGAAGTTAAAGCTAGAGGATCTGAAATCACAGCAGCTTCGCTGAGAGCTTTAAAGTTCAATCATCCTCTGAAGAAAGGAAAAACTGCTGCTGCCGATGAACAACAAGCTGAGGAAACAGCTGTCCCGAAGAAAGGGAGAAGAACTAAGGCTCCAGCTGCCCGCAATAGGAAAGCTGTTGAGACAACTTCAAAGAAGGCTGAGCCCAAGGCAAAGAAGCCTAAGTCAGTTGCTGAACCAGGTCAGGAGAGACCTAAGTCAGCTGAGAAAAGGAGCAGACAAGATGAGCCTGAAACTGAGGACAGAACTGATGCTGACGTGCAGCCTCAAAAGAAGCAGAAGTCTTCTACACTGACTCCCATTGATGCTATTACTACTGACGTTGTTGTGCCTGGTGACTCCCACTACACACAGTGTCTAGGAACTGTAGCTGAGGAACAAGAAGAAGAGGTGCATCTGGACGATCAGTTCATTGCACAAGTTGAGGAAGAACTAAATGGTGATAGTTCAGAAGATGACGAAGAAGAAGAGGCCAGCGGTCAGGATGACGCTGAGGAAAATGAGGAGACAACCAGTGAGTTGGCTGCTGGAGAAGAACAAGAACATGACCAACACAATGTTGATCAAGTACATGAGCAAGCTGACCAGCTTAACGCTAAACAAGAAGAAACTTCTCCATCTCACTCAGGAGAATCTATTCAAGCTGACACTCCTCCTCGCAGAAGAAGATTGGTTAAGGCAAGTCAGAAGACAGTCAGCGACATTCCTGTTCCACAACCAACTCTTCCTGCCTTCGTTATTCAGAAGCCAACCCAGGACCCTTCTGCAGTTAAGCTGAAATTTTTCAAAAGACAACCAACCTCTACTACATCGGCATCTATCGAAAAGCAAGCCTCTGTTTCTTCCCAAAAGGAACATGCCGACTTGAATGCTTCCGCCAACTCAACAAGTCAAGTTGAGCCAATTACTGTCAATACTGTCCATCCAAGCATTACACTGACTCCAAACATATCTGCCCCCGTCAGCACTGACAGTATTCGAATTTCTACTTCTCCAATCAACATATCTATCGATCAATCAGCTCTACCAGAACATCATGTGCAGATTGCAAGCACCATTCCAGTCACTGACCAAGTCATTCCTCTAACTCCTCTTCCAACCGGTCATACTGATGTCACTGAAGGTTCTCAAAGTTACCTAAATGCCACTGAGTCTGGCAAAAGAATAATCGACTCAGTGCAAGCTTTGATCAAAGACCTTCAACAAGCTACTCCTCCTGCTGCTGGGTCTTCCACTATTGAGACAACTCAGCTTTCCCAAGTCACTCAGCTTCTCAACGAAGTTAAGGGATTCAAGGATTTGCTGAATGTCATCATTACCTTTCAAGCACAGCAAGCTAAGCAGGATTCCATCGCAAAGTTGGCTGAGATCCAACTGACAACTGTTCAACACTTAAACGCTCTACAATAACAAGTTCAGACCTTGTCAGCTGCGAACACACGCTATGCAACTTCTGATAAAGTAAAGATGCTCTTTGCTCAGCTTCACACCGAGCAAATCAAAACCAACGAGCAAATGGCTTCCTATTCTCAGTGCTCAGTGGAGCAAATTGGTGAGGCCGTTCGACTGCTAAACCTGAACAAGCAAGAGATGGATACTGACGCTATGAAGCAAAATGAAATGCTGTCCATCACCAGACAAACCTTCAACCATATACGTCACAACAATATTCAGCGTCAATACTATGACACCTACTTACTCAAAACATTCCATCAAGTCATTGCTGGTCTGACCGATGCACTTACATGGATAGGCAAAGCTGAAGCCTTCACAGTCAGCATGATCAGCGCTGCTGAGCTTAAAATACCTACCGAGGTCTCAGATAATGGAGTGGCCATTTTTGATGGTGTCAATGAAAGCGCCGATAGACTTAAAATGCTGTCCATAGAACTGACCAGAGCCGTCTTAACCGACGCCTTTAGGATTCCTCCTCCCGATGCTGACAAAACGGGGGAGAAAGCACAAACAAGAACACAGCATGAGTCTAGTCATTCCAAACAGAAGAAAAAGAAATAGATATAGGCTAGCTCAGTATAGGCTAAGTATGTAGTCTCTATACCTGTCTTAAACTTTTGTTTGGAAACGCTGACTACCTACATTAAATATCAATACTTGCATCTTATGTTCAAACTCTGAGTTATGAATTATTTTTATACGATGCTGTGTATTATGTTATTATGTATCTTCAATTGAATCAGCCTTGTTTAAATGCTTATAAAATTTATTGATTGAACCAAATGCTGATAACATGTTTGACATTGACTTATATATAGTCTTATAAAACTCATTGAACAATAAATTACTCAGCGCCCTCTGAATGTTAAAGCCTTCCGCTTAACTCTGAGTAAAATAGAATATGTTCCATGAGCTGACCTATATCTGAAAACTGACCTTAGACTTACTCGATTAAACCTTTAAATGTTATGAGTAAAACTAAGTCAGTAGCTCAACCCTTACGGGGGAGTTTGCTAAGTTATATTAGGTCAACTATCATGGGGGAGCTCAACACTGAGTTCCTCGCTGAATAGTTTTGCCAACATCAAAATGGGGGAGTTTGTTGAAACACCTTTCCACATAATTTTGATTTGACAAAATTGTTCAAGTATAATTAAAAACATATTCTAAACACACTAAGTTTAAATGCTTTGATTTATTCTACTAATGTGTTTGTTCAATGTTGAGTTAAATTGTTTATAAGACATAAGGATTAAAAGGCCCAAGCCCAATACAAGAGTCAAAGCCCAAGTCAAACGGTTCAATACAACTTGGCCCGCGTTTGTCAAAACGTTGTCGTTATGGAAAAAACGCAACTCAGCGGAAGAAGGATCTAGAAGACCTTCAAGGAACAACTTCGGAACGAAGCTGCTGAGTTGATTCGACAAAGCGTACAAGACAGCAGCTGGCTAAGGAAAACTTCCAGACAAAGTGTTTCCACTTTAGGTAAAGTTCAGACAACACAGTATGCTGTCCAATTGACTTTACTATAAAAGGAGAGACATTCTGCTGAGCTGACCAAAAGCTGACCGAGGATAGAAGATACTCAAATCTGATTGGCCGAGAGCTCTGAGCAAGTCAGGATGACAACGACAGGAAGCCGTTTCCCTCCAATGGTTATTTCAAAATTCGAAATGACTGATGCCTCAAGACGTCTCTATAAATAGTGCCATCAGAAGTTTCATTCAACACAGAACTTGATCAAGCCATTACGCTGACCAAATTTCTACGCAAGTTCTGCAAGCAAGAAGCAAAGCAATCTTACACTAAACTTCATATCTTTTGTGTAAAAGTCTAGAGTGATTATTCAATCATCTAAGGTGTCTTAGCAATCATTGTTTAGGACAAACACTTATCATTTCTAAAGATTAGAAAGGAGAGGCTGAGTACTCGGTTATAGCACTCAGCGAGAGATTAGGATTGAGTAGAGGTATAGAGGAAGGTACTCTTGTTATACTCAGTTGCTAAGATTGTAAAAGGTTTGAGGCTCTACCTTTAAAGAGCTCAGTAGAGGATTCGAAATCTCGGAACGTGTTCCGGGGACAAGACGTAGGCTTAGAAGCCGAACCTGGATAAATCTGCTGAGTAACGTATTTCTTACCTTAAACTCCTTATATATATATTGCTTGCTTAAATAACCAAAAACTGACCAAGTAAAGAGGTCAAGTTGAGTTGTGTGCATCGAACATCTGAGCTCAGGAATAGACCTTAAGTGCTATCTCCTAACTCAAGTTAAGAAACTGACCTAGTCACCAGTTGACTAAGCTAGTATCTTACTGATTACTCAGCGCCACTGTTAAAACCTTTTCTCTTAAGAAAAGAAGTCTGCCCTAAGATTTAAAAAAGTTTAAATAGTTCCTAACCCCCCCTTGGAACTATACTTGTAACGTTATAAGGGACCAACAATTTCTAGGTCAAAACCCCAATCTATAAAATATCCAATGAAGATTTAATTAAAACACTTATTTAGCACCTCGTGACCTCAAACTTTGTGGAGACGGGGAGGCCGGAACCACCCCTGGTCATGGTGATTCCGACGGTCGGAAGGACCTGGACCCCTCCATGTATCTGCCCCCTAAGAACGTTACAGAGAAGACCCATTTGACACCAAAGATTCAATCTAATGATGGTACCATAATGGTATAGAAACATCACAAACGAAATGAAATGCATAGAAAGTGAAATGTCTCCAGGGGAACAATGTTCTGTCATAAAATATAATACCATTTCAACATCCATTTTTATTGTTTTATCGAGTTTACGCGGGAAAAAGGAACACTGAAAATTAGAGTAATTATACTTATGATCGTCCAACTTTTCGACTATGATATAACAACCATAAACACCTCGGATCATCCTTCTTACGAGAATCGAATGAGTAGAGACTTAGTCACTAGACATGTCCAAATACAATCAATTACAGCCAAATCGATAAAATGAGCAACATGTATTAATCAATGCAATCACTCAAGGTTTAGGGTTCAAGAAATAGTTTTAGGGTTTTTCTTTGACTATTTAAGAAACAGTTTCGTCATAATGGGTTTAGAGATATTCGATAAACAAATTTTGTTTTTTCAAATTTCTCTTGAATTTTGTTGTTTTGACTTGATATAACAACTGGGGGCGCTAGTTTCGACCAGACCGAGTTCAAATAGTTTGCGAACTACCAAGGCTCATTAACACTCCCTAATAACAACCATATAAACAAACACCTTGGGTCATCCTTTTGACGAGAATCCAATGAGTAGGGACTTGAGTCACCAGACATGTCCAAATATAATCAACAACATGTATGATTAATCAATGCAATCATTCAGCTAGGAAATGAACAATTTTCGGTACACTATAATTTTTATGCTCTAACGTTGGCATGTTTGGTGGTCCAATACATTGAATTCTTGCCAATGTCTCGTTGTTTTCCAACACTATTATCATGTCATAATAGTGTTACTTTATTTATCTTTTTTTTAATGAAAGAATAATTGAATAAAATGAATCAAATAGCCATAAGGCTTACAAATGAGGAAGGAATTAACGAGGTTACAACTAGAGTAGAAGATAGCAGGCCTAATTATGCGGCTTCGTGAGCAACCCGATTGGCCTCCCGTGGGGTGAAGAGAAAGCTACAACCGAATATCGACTTAGCAAGATCTCAACAATCTGCTAGCACTAATCCTAAGGCAGAAAAATCCTCCTCCCCGGCTTCATCATCTTTTTGTAACGCATGAATGACCACTTGTGAATCACCTTCCAGGCATACGACTTCATCTCCTCTATTCTTGATCCAGCTAAGAGCCTCACGGCATGATATAGCTTCCGCTAGGGTTGGATAGAATAGACCGGTGTGAGCCATAAAGCGAGTTGCTACTAAGGATCCCCTCGTGTCTCTGATAACAGCAATGATTCCTATTCTGTTGCCATTTACATTGACCGCTCAAAATTGACCTTTACTCCAATAATTGGGCAAGACCAGCGACTTGTATGGTTTGTTGTAGGGGGTCCATTATTAACAGCAAAGGAGTTTAGTTTTTGCGCTTGTCTCCATTCCTCAAGAAAATTATCAGCTCGGTTGATAATGTTAGCTGCTACGAACGGTTTCTGCTCCCACACTAATTGATTACGCCCGAACCAGCAGAACCATAGGCGCACTGCCCACTGACCTGCTGCCTCTAATGATCCATGGCCTACTATATATTTCCAGACTGAATTGAAGTTCTGAACTGCTGATCCAGGGTTGTGGACTGCCAGTCTAGGAACGTGGACTGCCCGTCCAGAAGCCTGGACTGTCTGAATTTCTGGGCAGGAAAGCAACAGATGACTGATAGATTCCGAGGAGCATTTGCACAGGGGACACAATGGATCAATATCAACCTGTCGAAGTCGAAGATTATCAGTTGTTGGGATACTCCAAGCGGTTCGCCATAGGAATTTTTTAACTTTCGGTGGATAAGGTAATTGCCATAGTTGTTTCCAAGGAGCGTTACACGTTTCCTCAAACGGTCTTGGATAAGATGCAACCAAGGCGTAGTAAGCTTATTTTACACTGTAAATTCCTCTCTTCTCCCACCGCCAACAAACTCTATCTTCTCTTCCACATACAGAGATCAGAATACTAAGAATGCGAAGTTGATCTTCCTATGTGAATACTTCAGAAATAAGCTCATGGTCCTATTGGCCATCACGAATCAGCCTATTTACTGTCCAATTCTAATCCGGCACCCGCTCATGACTAGGACCTCCATCATCAGAGTTGAACCATAAATCCTGCCAAATTCGAGTTCGCTGTCCGTTACCGATCCGATTCCTGATACCGTTCACAAGTAAAGCTTGACTCTTGAAGATACTGGACCATATGGCACTTGGGTTATAGCCTAGGTTGGCTTCCCTGAAATCGGTATTTGGAAAATATCGAGCTTTATAGACTTTAGACACCAAAGCTTCCGGTTGAGTAATGAACTTCCAAGCTTGTTTGCCTAGGAAAGCAATGTTAAACTCATAGAATCTTCTGAAACTCAGTCCTCCCCACTCCTTCCTCACACATAAGGCTTTCCACGCCTTCCATTTGATTCCTCGTCCCCACCAATAAGCATTTAACAGTACTTCTATCTTTTCACAAACAGATTTGGGTAAAGAAAATACAATATATGATGGTAGTGATTGTGCCACCGCCTTGATCAAAGTTTCTTTATCGCCTTGTGAAATCTTCTTGCTTTGCCAGCTTCTTAATTTCTTCCTCAGCCTGTCAAGGATATAGGAGAACGTGGAGGTACGGTTCCTGCCAACTGATGAAGGAAGACCCAGATAGAAATCCTGGTTTTCAACCATTTGGACCTTGAGGTACTGTGCAAGAGCAGACATCCATGACGAGGGAACTTTGGTGTTGAAGATGATCTTTGACTTATCAAAGTTGATTTTCTGCCCCGATGCTCTTTCAAATATTTGGAATATTTGTTGAATTGCCCCACATTCCTCCATTATAGCCCTAAAAAAGAAATAGCTGTCATCGGCGAACAGCAAGTGTGATATAGTTAGGGCTCCCCGACAAATGTTGCATCCATGGATACTTTTCGACTCCTCAGCTTTGCGCAATAGGGATGTCAGAACCTCAGTGCATAGGATGAATAGATATGGTGATAGGGGATCACCCTGTCGAAGTCCTCTCCTTGGATTGAAGGGAGCAAAGTAGGAGTTTCTATTGACAATTTGGTACTCCACCGATGTCACACTAACCATGATCAGTTCTATTATACGACTCGGAAACTCTATTTTAGTCAGTACTGCTCTGAGGAAGTCCCATTCAATTCTATCATACGCTTTAGACATGTCAATCTTGAGAGCCGCATATTTATCTAGATGTATTACATACATTGAAATTTCAGCCAAATATCTTTTGTGTTTTTTTAGCTTCTTTTTGCTAAGAGGTGATGCTAGTTTTTTAAAACGAAAATCAACTTACATCTACCATGAACGGACAAAACCCCAAATAGTTAGTAACAATAACAAATAGCAAACAAATCAACGGATATTCAACCGATTTCAATCCAAATCCAAAATAGTTACGAACATTTATTTTTTAATTATAACTAAACACTTTATATCTACTATTTGGAGTAAATGAAGCTAAAAGTCACTTAAAAATTGAGGCCAAATCATAGAATTATCGTTTACCTCTCTCAAAACACAAGGAAATTCTAAAAACAAACAAACATACAAATGGAATTAACAAAAAGAGAAGTTGAATTCATTCACCTAAAAATTAGGCAACATCATCGGCGAATACTCGGGAGAATAGTAAAATAAGCTAAACGATTGGTGGTCCGAAACTGCAGCGTACTAATCTTCTTCGTCGATGGTCCATTTTGGATGTCGTTTTTTACACTGAAACCGTCATTTTGAGCATCAGAGAACGGAGAGAAGGTTTTCGAGTGCAGTTGAAGTATAAAAGTCACATGACTGCCATTTTATAAAGCTAAGGATTAAATATTTGAATTCTTTCCAAAGAAGTTTCAGCATCAATTTTAGAGCAGAAAGCTTGATTACAGTAAAAAAAAATTACCTATTTAAATTATTAAATAATTGATATTCTAATTTTAATTTTTGATATATAGAAGTTTTGTATGACATTTACACTATCATTATATATGATCACTCTCCAAACCAGCCCCAAAAAACACAACTAGTAAAAAATGGTAATGTCTTATTGTTTTTAACATTATTATTATTATTATTATTATTATTAGGTTAAATTTCAAATAAAACCCTTGTAGTTTTACTAATTTTCAGATAAATGATTGTGGTTTACTTTTTGTCGGAACGAGGATTGAAGTTTTCAACTTTAGCAAAATAAGGACCTTTTCGATTGATACTATTAAAATCACCCTTGACGATTTCAAAAATGACATATTTTAAAAACTACTAATATTCTAAGCAACTTTAATTCTTCAACTTTTTTATTTTGAGATTATTTAGATGAAGTTTGGTAAAGAGAGATAAAGTTAATGTTTAGAGAGAGAAAGTTCCAAAAAAGATGATTTTTGAAAATCGAAAATGTAGTTCCATAGAAAATATGACATTGAACGACTTCAATTCTTGAAAATTTTCATTTTCAGATCGTTAAAGATAGTTTTAATAGCATTAATCCAAGTGCGAAACCTCGATCCTCATTTTGACAAAAAATAAACCATAATCCTTTATCTGAAAATTAGTGAAACCATATGAGCTTTATTTAAAATTTACCCTTATTATTATTATGTCATAATAATAATAATGTTACTTTATTTATTGATATAAATTTCATATGATTATATATGATTACTCTCTGAGCCACCCCAAAAAACATAATTAATAAAAAATACATGAAAGTTCGGCCAAATTTCCCGTTTGGTTTTTTTAGCTTCTTTTTGCTAAGAGGTGATACTAGCTTTTTAAAACGAAAATCAGCTTAAGTCATGATCTTTTATTATTTGGTGCATTAAGTCCTCGATTGAGTCATGATCTTTCATTGTTTGGTGCATTAAGCCCTCGATCTTTCATTTAGACACATTGAGCTCTTGATCTTTCATATATAGGTGTATTAGGTCCTTTTGTAAATCAATTCATATATGAGTGTATTAAGGGTCTGTTTGGTTCAACTGTTAGCTAATAGATATTGTTGTTAGCTGTTTGCGGTTGTAGTAAAATGTTTGTTATTAGTTGTTTAATTATTACTGTTTCACTCTAAACTGTAGGAAATATAGCGTTTGGTTATGTTTATGTAACCACAACGTTTAGTATTTTCTCTGGACACTGCGGCATTTTGGAGCTTTTCACGAAAAGTTTCTTTTTAGAGCTTTTCATGGACAGTTGTTTGAAGTTACTTGTTATTGATAAAATTATTCTTCTTATTTTCATAAAATGTGTTTCCTTTTTAACATTATTTTTATTTCTAAAACAAAATTATCGAAAAACAAAGTTTTATTGCGTTCAATAATTTTTTTTTATTTTTTATTTTTTATATAATTTATTTTTATTAATTTGTATGATCTATTTTTTATTTTATAATTTATTTATAGATTAATTTAAAACATGTTCATATTAGAAACACCCATATATGAACCAACAACATCAACAGTTGAACCAAACAGGCCCTTAATACACCCATATATGAATTAATTTACAAAACGATATAATACATCCATATATGAAATATTAAGGGCTCAATGTGTCTAAATGAAAGACCGAGGGCTTAATGCACTAAACAATGAAAGATCAGAGACCTCAGAATACTTTTTGCCTAAACTTAATTATAGCGTCTGAATTGGAATTCCCTAAAATCTGTCGTTTACATTTTTTTTTACCTAAAAGGATTATTTCTGTTAATAAATAATATATTAAGCCTTTATTATTATTATTTTATTATTACTTTTTTCATAAATGACAATAAAATTTATAATATGCTCCTCGGAAATAATCTTTATTTTTCTACTGGCTAACAGTATGCAAATGGCAGCTCGTAGCTTCTATGGCTTCTCCTCTTCAACATTACAATCCTTTTCATTTCCCTTCATTTCTCATCATTACTCTTACCTCAGAAGAACTCCGGACAACCCAAGCGAAACGCCGACGACGATACCGGTATGCGTTTCTGTCATTCTCCCCTCTTCATCGATCTGATCCAAACAAATACCGATACATTATTATGCAAATGGATATTCCAGCTCGTCGCTTATATGGCTTCTCCTCTTCAACATTACAATCCTTTTCATCTCCTTTCATTTCTCATCATTACTCTTACCTCAGATCTTTCTGCTCCAGAAGAACTCCGGACAACCCAAGCGAAACGCCAACGACGACAACGGTATGCGTTTCTATCATTCTCCCCTCTTCATAGATCTGATCCAAACAAATGCCGATACATTATTATATGATTCATTCTTTTTGTTTCAATTTTTATGTTCATCTGATTTGAGAATTTTATTGGAAGCTTGAAGTGAGTTCTTATCATTACATAGTTTTTATTGGAAGCTTGAATGTTATCTCGCCTTTTTCCGATCTATATTTCTTTTTACATAGTTTTTCATTTTGTCTGTTCTCTTTTTCAATTCATGTTTCGTTTATTCATTTTATCTTTCAGTGATTAAAATTTCAGCCAACTGTTCGATTATTAGCCTCAAAGAACCATTTATGACTTAGACTAACCATTTTGCATATGGTGAAACATTGATATGCCTTTTGGTTTTGATTTATCATGAACTGCGATTCCAATTTCTAACATTTTGTTCAATTGAATAAACTAGTGTTCTTCCAATTTCTAACAAGTGTTCTTCATCTAAAAGCAGAACTATGTGAATCGTTTAGATGGAGTACCTTAATTGAATAAACTAGTGACTGCTTAAGGAAAGAATTTGTTCAATTATTTTCCTTTTGATTGCTCCCTTGGATTTGTTTAAAGAGCATATAAGCCATTTTGGAGGTGTGTGCGTCTATATGGATCCAACACGATTAAGTGTCCAAGGTTGTTTGGATACTAAACTGTCTCTTTCACTTTCTGTCGAATGAGTAGGTGTTGAAGAATGTGGAATGGTTGGAGCAGTTTCCCTTCAAGGATGAGGATTTCCAGCCGTTTGATGAGTAAACTCGCTTAACTTAATTTAATCAATTCACTAAATTCTATGTTCATTTCCAGGCTTCATGCTACTGATAATTTTCATCACTTCCATTAAATTCTATGTTCATTTCTGTGTTTCATGTTACTGGTGTAGTTCAAGTCAGTTTAGTTTGGTTTAGCTAAAAGTTCTTATCATATACTTGAAACTTTCAATTGCTTGGTTTCATTTTAAGCATATTTCGTCTAAAGTTAAACAAATTATACTTTTAGGACTCCAGACTCGGTGTTCTATGAAGCTCCAAGATTTGTTACACACGTCAATGACCCAACCATTGCGGCTCTTACACTCCAGGAGTTAGCATCTTAGACATGTGTAGCAGTTGGGTAAGACATCTGCTAAAATGTGTTATGAGTTGAATAGTTATGTTAACAGAACCCTCTGATCCTGGCTTTTATATGTAGGTCAGCCACTTCCCGAAAGGGTACAAGCAAGATAGAATAGTAGGACAAGGCATGAATGAAGAAGAGCTGAAGCGGAATCCAGTAAGATCCTACTCGTTTTCGTGTTTAAATCGATACAATCCTAGTCCTTAATAGAGCATTATTGTGATAATTTGATCAATGTTTTCTATGGATTCATACAGGCCTTGAATTCGGTTGTTGTCTGTGTATGTGCTGACAGAGTACATTGTTCAAGACTTAAATATGAACCCGAAACTTGCATTGGAAGACAATTCTTTTGATGTCATAGCTAATATGGTATGTACATTTCCCTCATCTCTTCATTGTTCATTGTTTGGGTACAAGTATAATTGTAGAAGATAATAATTATGATAGGTAAAGAGTCCGATAAATGTGATAAAGTAGTTAAAACAAAAAGATTACACCTTGATTAGGTAATACATAATGTAACAGTAACTAGTAAATAAACTTTAATGTCATATCGATATTGAGATACCCTAAACTTTTTGTCGACAAAGCGGGCACGAATTCTTTGTTTTCAACCATGGAAAGATGCATTTTTTATGAAAAATGTGAAGGCACGGCATCTTAATCAGTTCAGACCCCTCACTGTAGCTCTCCCAACAAATTGAACACTCTTCTCCTTCTCCAGCGCAGTTGTTGTGGTACTGAAACCTCCCTTTCTTCATCAACATGTTCATAGCTAATTTGGACGCTCCTGTTCCACCACTTTCGACTCTAGATTCTCCGACATCGCCATTCACAGTGTGCCTCAGCCTCCGCTGAGGGATCAAATCGCGTTCGACAATTTTGACATCTGCCGTGACTTGACAGAAATTAGGAAACAAGGTGGATTTAAGAGAATTAGCAATATTCCGAGACAAGTAAAGTCGTGATGTGTGGTTGAGATTAGGGGGATTGAGTACATTAAGGAAATTGTGTAGATAATTGCAGAGCAAAGAAGGATCTGGATTAGCCATTAAACTGGGATGGATTGCGCATGGAAAACTGGGAGGATTCTGCTGCGGGTAAGAAGCAATTACAATTTGCCTTCCTTGAACATCTCTGATGTAATGGAAACGAAACTTTATACAGAAGCATAATGGAATTGAATGAGGCGTACAGTAAGACATGAATAATGGAATTGAATGGGGCGTATGGTAAGACATGTTAACATTGATTTCCCTAGGCATTGTGATTAAATTTGCTCAAGTTAAGTTTGATCGATGGGTTTAGTTAGCCCTTGTTTGGGGGATTAATGGAAGTAAATGGAAATAATGGAAGGTTAAATATCAAGTTAACTTTATTTAAGAGTTGTTTTTTTAGTTTTTGTTTGAGGGTTTGGAGTTTAATGGAAGTGAGAGTTAAAGGAGGTAATGGAAAGGGAAGAGAAGGGAAGAGATGGAAAAGGAAGTTAAAAGTTAACTTTATTTGGGAGTTTATAGGATGTAAATAAGGTTAAATGTTTAACTTCGTTTGGTAGTTTAAATATGGAGGGGAAAGAAAGTTAAATTTACTCTACAGAGCCAAGAAATTTTAAAAAATAATGCTCTCCCAGCCCCCTTAAGCTGTCCAAATTCGTCATTTATACCTCCAACTAATCGAATGCCCTATTTACCCTCTTAACTCCGTAAAAGTGGTATTTTTCACCCCTCAACTGGTACATTTACCCCCAACTCATAGAATGTCCTATCTACCCTCTTAAGTCCACAAAATTTGTATTTTTTACCCTCTTACAATCCGTTATCGAGGCCTAAATTAATACTATTTTTAAAACATTAAACCCATTTTAGTGTTATTTTGTACGTGGAACCTAAATTGATACTTTCCCAAAAACCATAGACATATTTTGGTACCTTATACCTACATATAATGTCTTTAACTTGTTTATATTAATGTTCTTGTTATTTGTATCTTTTATTCATTCCTTCTTTTTTCAACTTGTGTGACTAGTTAAATTTTGATTATCTAATTATTGTAATAAACACACGAAGGGTCAATATAATTATCAAAATAAAGCAAAATAAAAAAAGTAAATGAAGGTTAACTTAATACTTAACATTAACCCCCAATTTGGAGGTTAGAGTTTGGAGGTTAGAGGAACTAAACATCTAACCCCATTAATCTCTATTTACTCTCAAAAATTAACTCACAAACAAGGTTAACTTAATACTTAACATTCCATTACTCCAATTTACTCCTATTAACCTCCTCCCAAACAAGGGCTTAAAGTAAATGAAGGTTAATGGAAGTTAAATGTTTACTTCCTCTAACCTCCAAATTGGGGGTTAATGGGAGTAAATTGGAGTAATGGAATGTTAAGTATTAAGTTAACCTTGTTTGTGAGTTAATTTTTGAGAGTAAATGAAGGTTAATGGGGTTAGATGTTTACTTCCTTTAACCTCCAAACTCTAACTTCCAATTGGTGTTAATGGAGTAACGTAAAGTTTTTTAAAACTTTTTGTTTCTACAGAGTAAATTTAAGCCCTAATGGGTGGGGTGGAATGGTTAGAGGGTGTACAATCCTCCAACCATTAAAGTTGCTCTTAGGAAACTATTGTTTACTAATACGCTGCAAATTGAAATCTTTAAATTCACGGCGTAAACAATTATGTTTTCTTTTTAAACTTATTATTTTAAATTGATGATATCATACATAATTATGTTAATGAAATTGGGGTTGAAGGTAATAATCATGGTTCGTCGTCTAGATGGGCTGATTATAGTGCTTCGGAAGCCGAATCCGAGCCAGATGCCCCCAGTATTCACTCATCTCAGGCTATACCATTGATTAAAGGCGTGCAATCTCACGTCAGTGACAGTTCAGGGGACTTTATTTATGATTAAAAGGTTGTGTTTATGTTATCTATGAAAATCAAGTTTGGATCTTTGGGATGAGATTGAAGATTTAGAGAAGGATTGAAGATTGTCCGGATTCTATAGAATTATACTTTGGATATGGTAGTCTGCACTGGTTAGGCTTATGTGAACATGATATTTTGGCATTTGATGTGACAAAAGAGACGTTCTCAGTATTGCCTCAGTATTTTTATCCAATTGAACGAGTACTTACTAATTTATGACATGTGTACACATTCTTATATTTGCATGATATATAACGTTTGATAATATAAAATGAGATAACTGTTTTTTGGCTTGCTTAAGAGAGCCGACATGGCCAAAGTGGAAGAGATCGTAGATGTCGTTTCTGTAAAGTCGGATTTGTTAGGAATAAATGCAATTACGATAAACGAAAAATAAGCAAACACACAAGAATTGTTAACCCAGTTCGCCACTCAATATGAATGACTACGTCTGAGGGCACTACCAAGCCAGGATATTTCAATATAATGAAAGAGATTCGGATTACAGAGAAAGAGATTACATTTATACTCCTCAAGAAACCCTCACCGTCTGAAACCCTAATCGCTGTAGTTGGACCCATCGCTTCAATTGGGCCTATATATATATTAGTCTCCAAAAGCCCAACAGGATTGCCCTTAGACGGACAACAACCTTTCATTGGGTGGCTCAGCGTCACAAGGTCAACGTCGTGTTGAGAGATAAGGAAGGTGAGAGTAGAATGAGAAAAGAGATATATCGTATTCCTAAGAGGAAAGAGTGAGGCGAAAATACACAAAAGGACCAAATCAGAAATAGAAGTGGGTATAGAAAAATAGGAAAAGAATGAGTTGGATATTTTAATTAGGCGCTGCAGATAGCCTCTTTGCGTCGATGCATATAGAGGACCGATGCAAATCTTTTATCTGTGTCATTTTTGACGGTCCTCTATTGAGCACCAACACAAATGATGCTTGCGTTGCGCTTCAACAGACAATCAGCGTAAATATTTTGTCATTGACATCATTTGTCATAAAGGTGATACAATTGAGCCAATGCAAATGGTTGTTTTTAGGAATAAGGTGTAAAAATATCTTTAACGTTTATAGTCAGGAGCAATTTTACCCCTAATGTCTAAAATGATACAATTTTACCCCTAATGTTGGCAGCCAAGAGCAATTTTACCCTTAATTAATGTTGATGAATTGGGTCAATTTGAGAAATAATTCATCAATCTGTTTTCTTGGTCATGAATCTTGTCATCTATACTTCACATTTGCGCTATTTTATCACCTATTAGTAACAAATAACAAACATATGATTAGACGTGAAATTTTTATGAAATAATATACTGTCTTTTTGTACGAGTTGGATAAAAAAATTCATATATTTCGCCGAATTATAAATATTAAACTCCAATTCTATTATTAAATGATAAAAAATATGAATTTTTTTTAGAACCAATGGGTATGTAATTGATGCAGAATAAGAAACAAAATATTTGTGTAATAATATCTACAATTGACTCAACTTGCCAATGTTAAAATTGCTCTTTGTTGCCAACATTAAGGACAAACTTACACCATTTTAAACATTATAGGTAAAATTGTTCCTGGTTGTAAACGTTAGTTTTTATACTAGCGGCTTACCTCGTAATTCAAATAACTCCAAAAACCACGCTAAGTCCCATATATAGCTTATTTAAAAAAGAATATTTATTTTTTTTGAAAAATGATTACTGTTGATTTTCATAATAATTAATTTAGTGATTTTCCTTTGTAAATAAAGTCATATAGATATTATTGCTAAAATACAACTGATATAATAATTAAAAAAATTTAATAAGGACAACATGTAAAAGAATTAATTTTCCTTTGAACCTTGTCTACTCTAAATTCTCCATGAAATAAAAGAAATTAAAAGTAGTGAAAATCCAATTTAAGAAAATAATTTCTTTGTATATATTTACTCTTAAATATTTATAATAAATTCAACTTAACATATATATAAATCATTGATTTACTTTACATTTATTATCATTATATCCATAAATTGCTCTACATTACCATATTTGAGTTATTTGATTTTACTCAAAATGTTAATTTTGAATTTATTTTTATTATATTTATCACTATCCCTTTAATTGCTCTTATTTTATATTTATTGCCACTTCTATTTTATTTGGTCTCTTAGTCAAAATTTTAATTTGATTTAATTTTGTCTTTTAACACCATCCTAATTTCCACATACCTAATTTTAGAATGTTAAATTTATATCTAATAAATTATATATTCTTCCATTTTTCTCTTAATTTTTTATACAAAAATTCACATTCTTTTTTTTTTAAAAGTAATTCACATTCTTCTTAATTTTTAAAGTTTAATTAGGATATTTATAATTACTACTAAAAGATTTTTTACCATAAATAAAAGCAAAATATTGTCAAAAAGTGTATTAGTATTAAAAACAACATGTAAAATTGATAATAGTATTTAGGAAACACACAAAATCATGACTTACACCTTTGCTAAAATATAGGCCCTTTGTTCTCAAGTTTTATATATAATCAGAAGGAAAAAGAAATTGGAAACATTGAAAGAAACATAGTCAGAAGCAATGGCACAGATTCCTGAAGATTTAATCGCTGAAATTCACCAACGTTTGCCGGTTAAGTCAGTTATTCGTTTCAGATGCCTTTCTAAATCTTTATGCTCAATCATTGATAGTCCTAAGTTTGTGAATTCCCATCTCCATAGATCTTCTGAAAACATCAATCGTCGCAAGGTGATTTTACAGCATATGTCGTTAAAGAACGAGCCAAGACGATTTCATGTAATTGATATGAATAATGGTGAGGAAGAAGACATTACACTCGAAAAACCAAGCGTAGATATGTGGACAGAGATCTATGGAAACTGCAATGGTTTGCTTCTTCTATATGGAGGTTCTTGCAAGTTTTCTTTATGGAATCCATCCAATCGGGAGTACATGAATCTTCCAGGCTGCCCTTTGAAAACCCCAAACGATTACAGACTAATTGGGTTGGGTTTGGGTTATGACGACTCTACTCGTGATTACAAGGTTGTGTTTATGTTATCTACACCGAATGAAAATCAAGTTTGGATTTTGGGGATGAGATTGAAGATTTGGAGAAGGATTGAAGATTGTCCGGATTCTGTAGGATTATGCGTTGGATATGGATACTTTGCGGATGGTAGTCTAAACTGGTTAGGCTTATGTAGACCTGATATTTTGGCATTTGATGTGACAAAAGAGACGTTCCAGGTATTGCCTCAGCTTTTTTCCCCAATCAAACCAGTTCTGACTGATTTGCATGTTTTAGAAGGGTGTCTTTGCATAAGCTTTTCTTCTATTTTTCTTCCCCGTGCTGATATATACATCAGAAAGAAGAATGATGGATTTGACCAGTTTACTTGGGAGCAATTTTGCTCTATTGAAGAACCTAGAATATTCAAAATTTTGGGATTTTTAAAGAGCAGGAATAAGATTCTACTCAGTCATGGTAGGAACAAATTGGCCTCGTATGATGTTGAAGAGAAAAGTTGTGGAAATATTGAAATCGACAATGGTTGTAATTTGTCGAGTCGTTTTCCTATTCTTTGCACTGAAAGTCTTGAGTGGGTGTAATTAACTTCATTGATAGCTTCTCCAATGGATTCAACAGCAGTTTCTTCCCCGACCTAAAGCTGCACAATTTATCTCTAGTTTATTAGTTATTTTTAGTTTATGTTAAGTACTTGTTCTTTGAATTTTTTTATCGAGCCGCTCATGATAGCGCGCGTAGACTCATTTCGAACTTTCTTTGAAAATTTTTAGTTTATGGATTCAACAGCTTATTCTTTGAAAATTTCTCTGCCCATTATGGATTATTGTTTGAATTAAATTTGTTTACTCATTATGGATTGAATTAAGTTTTATTTGTAGTTAATTAAACATCGTGAATGTAAATGAATTTTGCATAAAAAAGGCTATTGATGAGGATGGCCCGAGTTAGTTACTATTATTGAGTACCTGAACATCTGAAACGAGATTTATGAACATCAAAATTGATATTACATCAATAGTGAGTTATAACTATTTAGGAAACTAGCTTTAAATCCGGAATTTACACGGGATATAAAATAATTTTGGACACATTAATGGCACGAACGATTATTTGCTAAATGTGCCGTAACACCTCTAATTTCTAGAGTGGAATTTTTGTTCATATTGAAATAAATCGAAATTGATAAGGATCATTGCACCAATTAACGGATTTCCATGTCCGTGTCCAGTTATTATAACTCGTTTTAGAATTTTAATTTATTCATTTTATATGTTGTTTTGTATATACCAATACATTTATTACAATAATTTTTTTTTTTTTATGGTAAGAGACTTTTTCGCACTAATTACAAATAATCTCAATTAAAAATTAAGAATGTGATTTTTTTGAGTAAAATCAAATAATTCAAATATGGTAATATAGAGTAATTTATGGAGATAATGATAATAAATATAAAGTAAATCAATGATTTATATATGTTCAGGTCCTATTTTTTCTCTTACCATGCATGTTATAATAAATATTTAAGAGTAAATAAATACAAAGATATTATTTTCTTAAATTGGATTTTCACTACTTTTTACTTATTTTTATTTCATTAAGAATTTAGAGTCGGCAAAGTTCAGATTTTAGAAAATTAATTCTTTTATATGTTGTCCTTATTCAATTTTTCTTTTTATAATATTAGTTATTATATTTTAAGCATAATAAGGGAAAATCACTAAATTATTTTTGGGTTAAGGTGTAAAAATACCCCTAACATTTTGGGTGAGCAATTTTACCCCCTAACGTTTAAAATGGTGCAATTTACTCCTAACGTTGTTAGTCAAGAGATTTTACCCCTAACGTTGATAATTTGGATCAATTTTACCCCTATTATAAAACACAAATATTTTTGTTACTTATTCTGCACCAATTGCATATTTCGTTCTAAAAAAAGATTTCATGTTTTTTATAATTTAATAATAAAATTGAAAATTAATATTTATAAATTTGGTGAATTTTTTGAATTTTTTTATCCATTGAACAAAAGACAGTATATTTTTATTTATTTATTTATTTTTCACATCCCAACATATGTTTGTGATTTGTTACTGATAAAATGACGCATGTGTGGAGTGTAGATGACAAGATTCATGACCAAAAAGACAGTTTGATAAATTATTTCTCAAATTGACCTAATCTATCAACGTTAGGGTTAAAATTGCTTTTGCCTTCCAACATTAGGAGTAAAATTGTACAATTTTAAACGTTAGGAGTAAAATTATAACATTTTAAATATTAAAGGTAAAATTACTCCTAATCCAAAATATTAGGGGTAGTTTTTGCACATTAACCCATATTTATATGAGTTTATTTTACAAAGGAAAAATCACTAAATTATTTTTGCGTTAAGGTGTAAAAATACCCCTAACGTTTTGGGTCGGGAGCAATTTTACCCCCTAACGTTGGTAGCCAAGAGATTTTACCCTTAACGTTGATAATTTGGGTCAATTTTACCCCTATTATAAAACACAAATATTTTTGTTCCTTATTCTGCACCAATTGCATACTTCGTTCTAAAAAAAAGATTTCATATTTTTTATAATTTAATAATAAAATTGAAAATTAATATTTATAAATTTGGTGAATTTTTTGAATTTTTTTTATCCAATTTCAAGAAAAGACAGTATATTTTTATTTATTTTTCACATTCCAACATATGTTTGTGATTTGTTACTGATAAAATGATGCATGTGTGGGGTGTAGATGATAAGATTCATGACCGAGAAAACAGTTTGATAAATTATTTTTCAAATTGACCTAATTTATCAACGTTAGATGTAAAATTGCTTTTGGCTTCGTTGAGGGTAAAATTGTTATTGGCTTCCAACGTTAGGGGTAAAATTGCACCATTTTAACTGTTAAAAGTAAAATTACTCCTGACCCAAAATATTAAAGGTATTTTTACAACTTAACTCATATTTACATGAGTTTATTTTACAAAGGAAAAATCACTAAATTATTTCTATGAATTTCAACAGTGGTCATTTTATTTTTTTATGTTTATATACTTTATTTTTAAATGACATATTGGCAAACTATTGTTACTAAAACATTGCAAATTGAAATCTTTAAATTCCAGGCATATAAACAAATATTTTTTCTTTTCAAACTTATTATTTTAAATTGATGATATCATACATAATTCTGCTAATCACTTTGTATATTAATAAGTAACAATTTCGAATTTTTTTTAAAAAAAAAAACAGTTACTATATATAATATATTCGTGATTTTTATTTGATGAATTAATTAGCGCTTTTTTAGCTATTTGAATTATCAGATAACTCACTATTATAAACATAACTATTTGTGTCGGCTCAATTGTGTTACTTTTATGACAAACGAGGTCTATGATAAAAAAAATATGTCATTTATGATGATTGTTTGTTAAAGCGCGACGCAAATGACGTTGATAAGTATCATGTATTGGATGTTCAATAGAGGACCCATGAAAATGACACAGATAAAAGTCATTTGTATCGGTCTTTTATGTGCATTCATGCAAAGAGGCTATTTGTAGCGCCTAATTAAAATTCAACTCTTTCTTTTTCTATTTTTCTATACCCATTTTCAGTGGCGAATACAAGATTACTCGGTTAGGGGACCGATTTTGTACGTGCATTCGCAAAAAAAAAACTTTTATTTTGCTAACATGTATTAATGTACTCGGTTGAATGGTCAAGAACCAATTTTTAAGTATTAATGTACAATTTCTCAAAATTAAGCTATATTTTGTTTAATAGGCCTAACATGTAAAAAAAAAATTGATTTACGAAGGGTTGAATAGGTAAAAAGAAATTAAAAAAATTAATTTAAGAGGGCATACCATGCCAAAAAATTAATAATTTGGATTTAAGGAGGTCTAACAGGCAAAAAACAATTAGAAATCTGGATTTAGAGAGGCCTAATACGTCAAAAAAAATTTGAAATTTGTATTTATAGAGGCCTAACAGGCAAAAAAAAAAAATAGAAATTTGGATTTAGATAGGTCTAACAGTCCCAAAAAAATTAGAAATTTGGATTTAAGGAGTACCTAATAGACCCAAATATTGAAATTTTGAATTTTGGACAAGCTTAACACATAATGGACCATTTGGGTTGGGGGGGGGGGGGGGGGGGGGTTTGAGACAGGAGGCCGAAACTACCTGGAGTCAAGGTGGTTCCGGCGGCAGGAGGGGGCCGAGCCCCCAGGTCCCCCTGTCTACGACCCTGTTCACTTTTATTTTTGATTTTTGCCTTACTCTTTCCTCCAAAGAAGATGAACAGCCTATTCTCTCATTCTACTCTCACATTCCTTATCTATCAACGACAATGTGCTTATGACACGGAGCCACCTAAGATAAAGGCCGCTGAGCCATCCAAGCATCGCCCTATTCGAGTTTTATGCAAACAACTACGATCTTCTTCCGCTGTGGCCATGCCGACTCTCTTGAGAAAACTAAAAAAAAATAGTTATCTCGTTTTCTATTATCAAATGTGAATATTGATTTTTGTTAAAATTTAGCTTTACATGTCTTGAACATAGACCAAAAATATTATTTTTTGTAGAGCTATTTTATAGAAAATGGGGGTTTGAACCCATAAAAATGTTGAGATTTTATTGGCATTTGTTGACTAAATAGTGTGAAAATGATTTGAAACTGTTCATACAAATACGTATACACATACGAACCGAGACCGAATAGGAATAGGCTCGGCTTGGCTCGAGAAGTCCGGAGATTTGTCTATCTCAACTCCTGATTCGTGTGCTATTTATAGACACTTATTTACATTAATGTTTGTGTCATTGCACACGTGTCAGCTCGTCATTGGTTTCAGAACATATAATTCTGTGATATGCTGAATTGAGCATATGCTTTGGAATCCGAAGCCCCTTTCCTTTATTTGTTCCGAAAAGGTCATTCTTGATGGATATACTGATCAGATATATCAAATAATAGACCTGAGCTTATTTGCTTAAACCCATTACATTGTTTAATACCATATCACCAATGATATAGGAATAACAAGAACACGTTTCATAGCTAATAGTTGATTCAATGCACGAATACTCTACTAGAAACCTTCAGAATTCGCAAGAACTTTGGTAATATAAAAAATCACAATTTCATTAATCAAAGTAAGCTCAATCCTTTCAATGACAATAAGCCTTTAAATAGACAAAATACTAAATTAGAATTATAAAACGAATAGGAAAGTAGAATCCTAATTAGAAAAAGAAAACTAAAAAGAAAAATACAAATTATATAAAAAAATAACACAAATTCACAATTTTGAGACCCTAAATGCTTGAATTTGGCCAAAAGATGGTAGGACCATGGAAAAGTTATGGGTTTTTACCATTGACCCATTTCTAATCATAATAGGGTTATAAAACACAAAACCCCGATATTTTAAAACTTGTCAAATTTTACTGCTCGATCTTTGATTGCATCATAAAAGCTGAAATTTGGCCAACAATGGCCAAAAATATTGTGTTGGCCTCCTTACTTTTATAGGATCCATCTATGTAATGCTTACTGGTCCTATCCTATAATTTTTTTTTTTTGGTAAATTACACAATCGTCAGGATCGACAAATTATTTACAAATATCTCAAACTTTTAAATAAATTTATTTAAATGTCAAATTCGGTGGTTATTTAAAACTTTTTTTTTCCTATAACTAATTAATTGAAAATTTGACAAAAACAAAAATAAAGTTATGATATTTTGATATTTTAAAATTTAAAATCATATAATGATAAAATACATAAAAACGATTTTCATAATTGTAAATATAAATTAAAATCTGATTTTTGATGTAATTTTCTTATTTTTTTTATCTCTTTTAATGCTACAATTACATATATTAATGATAAAGATCGGCAACGGTAGAAATATTTTGAGCCAAATATTAAAGAGAGAGAAATAGAAAAGAGAGGAACAGATTCAGAAAGAGAAATAGAAGAGAGAGTATGCAGGTGCAAAAATTCCCATAACGTTTTGGGTTAGGAGTAATTTTATTCCTAACGTTATGGAGTAATTTTATCCCTAACGTTGGAAGCCAAAATCAATTTTACCTCTAACATTGATAAATTGTGTCAATTTCAGATACTATTATAAAAACATAGATATTTGTGTTCCTTATTCTGCACCAATTGCATAACAATTCGTTCTAAAAAAAGGATTTAATGTTTTTTATAATTTAATAATAGAATTGGAGATTAAAATTTATGTATTTGGTGAATTTTTTTGTCTAATTCGTATAAAAAGATAGTATATTTTGTTCACATTCCAACATATGTTTGTGATTTGTTACTGATAAAATGACGCACGTGTGAAGTGTAGATGGTAAGGTTGATGACCAGGAAGACAGTTTAATGAATTATTTCTTAAACTGATCCAATTTATCAATGTTAGAGGTTGATAACTGGTGATAAACTTCTGATCGGATTCCTTCCCTGCGGGGGGCGTCGTTGGGTTCGACGGGGGGAAGCTCCGATGCCAAAGTCAGTAATGGAATATAGAGTAAACTGTATTGACAAAGTAGGGTTTGAGAGAGCGAATGTGTGTGTGTACCTCAATAGCTTGGGGTGCAAGCTATTTATAGTCATATGATAATAACTTCCAGTAGCCAAAAAGTCTCCATTAATGCTCCATTAATGGCGGTTACGGATCTCCCTTAAATGTGGCGGTTAGCTCATTAACGCTTCATTAATTGCCTTTATTGGGAATCGGCTCTACCGTTCGGCGGACGGATCGAGGTGTGATGGCGGGTCTCACATTGGTTTAACTGCGGATAACGTGGGGCGGAATCTTGGAGATCCGCCACCGAGATGACTTGCTCGATACGCCATTGCTTCCCTGGCATTCCCAATACGTTGCCGTTTTGGTAAATATCCTCCTTGATCCCATGAAGAATATCTCGATGTTATCAGAAGCCCCCCTAAGTTCCATTAAAGTCCTTTAGGGCTTTTGAGCTTCTTCGCACGCCGCCATGATGAACCGCATTTATGGCCACTCTGTTCTAGGCCATTTATAGGGCGACAGGTGTCACATGCGCTCTATTCGAGGTAAGAGTGAACACCTTCTTCCATCTCTCTCTTCTCTCTTCGATTCATTTGCGTCTTCCTCTCTCAGTTTGCTTCGAGTTTTTCCAGAGCTTTCTCCGGAGCCAAGAATCTTCAAAGCCCCCAACTCTCATGTAAGTGAATCTTTTCGCCTTGTTTTCTGGATGTTTATGAGTTCTTCCTCCGAGTCTACCATCGAGCTTTTTAATTTGACCACTTCGTCTGAAACCGTAATTAGCTGGACCACTTCTTCTGAGAGTTCCAATTCTTTCGAAAGTACTGCTAGTTGTGATTTAACCGAGTTGTGCAACTCGGTGAATAGTAGTTATCGAACTCGTTTAGTTAGGACTCTAAATTTTCCCGTTGTCGTGACCCATATTGTTCCGGCGATAGATCCTAGGAGATTTTCCGAAATGGAGGCCTCTCCTTCGACCCTGTTTAGGAAAAAGTTGCCGAGGGCGGAGTCTACTTCGTCCCATATGAGTGCTTCGGATCTAGCCAATTTGGCGGATCGTTATCCTTGGATTAATGATTACGAGGTTGAGGTGGCGGCTGCTCATCAACGACCCGCCTATCCGCCCATAGGGTACTTGTCTGTTTATAGTTGTCATGTGGAGAGGGGATTCCATCTTCCTCTTCCCAAAATGATGGCGGATATCCTGGAGTACTTTGGGATCACTGTCTGCCAGCTGCATCCAAATGGCTGGTTAGATTTGGCCCTAGATTGTTATTTAGCTTCGAACCTAGGGGTAATCTGTAACCCTCGAGTCTTCCGATCTCTTCACAAACCCACAAAGCGAAAGTCTTAGTCTTTTTATACCTTTGCTAAGTTCAAAACTTATTCGCCCTTTTGTGGTAAGATGTCGAATGTCCATCTCTGGGACGAAAGATTTTTCTTTGTAAAGATAAAAAAGGACGAACCTCTGGGATTTCCGTCGGTTTGGAATGCCAAACCTCTGCACATGGCTGGAGACTTGCGTATACTGACGGACAACGATGAGAAGGTGGCGGATCTTATGAAAAGCGTCAAGGTAGATGCTTGGACATACGCTGACGCTTTGGAATTCATGATGAATGACATTCCACTGATCCACCGTGATGAGGACAAGATTACTTACGTGAAGTTTACACAACTAGATGGAGGTAACTTTGTTTCTTCCTTGAACTTTGATTATTTTATTGTTCCCTTGTCAGGGGTTTGTATGAGGCCAGTCGCGCCCTTTTAGAGATGCGTAAGAAGCAAAAGGAGCTGGAGGCCCAAAAGGATACGCAAGTGGCGGATCCCCAAAAGAGTGCTGGAAAACGTCCCGCTGAAGAAGTCACGGATCTTCCCCCGCAGAAGAAGAAGAGATCCGTAGCTTCCGGTGGAGGAAAATTAATGGCGGATGCCATGAGAGCTGAGAAGCCAATAACTGAGCTTGAGCAGGTACGTTCGATTTACCGTCTTTCCTTTTCTTACAATGAATCTTAATTTTGGCTTTTTATTTCTTGCGCATGTGGTGAAGCCTGACTTAGGTGGGTATTGGCTCGCCAAGTATGGTGACAAGGGGTCTGTTAGGAACGAGTCCATTATCAACGACCTTGATGAGGACCTTGGTCAACTTGGAGAAGTGCAAGTGAACTAGGAGAAGTTCTCCGGGTCAGCCCATGACAAGATGGGTAAAAGGGATCTTCTGCTGGTGAGTTTTCTTTTTATTTTATATTTTTGGATGAAAGAGTGATCTTCCTTGAGGAGATTTTTCATTCCTTACCCTATCCTTTATTTTGATAGGCTTACACGCACATGCGTGCTATGGAAGCGGATCTTCTCCAAGGGGTAGCGGATAAGGCGACCATAAAAAGACTGGAGAAAGAGGTCGTCGTTGCCAACGCGAACGCTACTTCCGCCATTGCTCTTAATAAGAGCAACGATGCTGAGATCCGCAGCCTGAAGGAGAAGATAGATGCGGATGCTGAGGATCACAAGGCTGCTTTATCAAACGCGGAGATCCTGGCAGGGGAGCGAGCTTACTATTATGGCGAATGGATTATGGCGTATGTTAAGCTCGCTTATCCCGAGATTGACTTTGTGGACCCTGAGTACGTGGTTCCTGAGGTGGAGGATTGCCTTAAGTACCGCAAGATCCTGAACGTTAAAGACTTTATCCGCGATCATATTCGCAAGGTGATGAATGGATCCACGGAAGAGAGCAAACCTCTTGTCGATCTCGAATCAGAGAACCTCTGCGAAGCATCCTAGGGGGCGGGTGATAAGAATAATGAGCTGATAATTGATTGTACGGTTCCTCAAGAAGGAACCGTTACCATAGAGAAGGAGGTCCCTCTGGAGGGCGCATCTGGTGAGAAGGATGCTGAGGAGAACACTCCTGTAAATGTTTAGTTTTGTAAATGTAACTGAGTACAATTTGTTTTAATCCCTTTTGCAACCATTTATATTTACTTTATGCTTTATATCTTTCAGCAAGTAAATTTATAGGTTTTAGGATTTGTTCTATTGGTTCGGGGTAGGTGGCCAGCCATACCCCGGAGTGTGAGCCTTTGTGAAGGCTTGGAGCTTTTATTCCTTTAGAGGAAGTTAAGCTGCCTTAGACGATCGATTGGCTTCCTATCTTTGAGGTGAATCGATCCGCCACTAGGACTTTGAACTCTTCTTTGGAAAGAGTGTGTGAGAGTGTAAAGGTCTCACGTCTGAGAACTTTTTTAACTCTATCTCTGACGGGGATCAATTGTTTCCTATCTTTGAGGTGAATTGATCCGCCGTTGAGATTGCTCTCCTATCTTTGAGGAGAAAGTAGTTATGCCATGATAGCTTTATTGCACTTGTGGGAATGCGTTTGTTGCCTCCCCGTTTTGAATCTGGAATATTTATATTACTGCAAGAAAAGTACTTAAAGAAATAATTTGCAAAATGAAAATTGCTTTTTATTGAATGGCGATGTGCCTTATTACAACGGATTGGTCTTATGCGTGAGCATCGTTAAAACCTTTAATAAGAAAAACCGCATGGGATAAAAACTTACTAAAGGAAAAAGAGTACTCAAGACCTTAGTTACATTTATTTTCTGGCGAACTATTTACGGATTTCCCTCCATATCTTGTATCTTGAAAGTAGCAGGTCCAACTTTGGTGACAATTTTATATGGCCCTGTCCAGGTGATCCCCAACTTTCCTTTGCCTTCCACAGATTGAATTTTGTCCGCCTTGCGGAGTACGAGATCCCCTGGGTTTAAGTCCATGAGTCTGGCGTGTTTGTTGTGATAGGCTGCAATCCTTTGTTTGTAGGCGGCCATCCGTATATACGCCTTCTCCCTTCTTGTTTCCAATTGGTCAAGGCTCTCCCTTAATCTTTGGTCGTTGCTGTCTTCGCAGTAGAACAAAACTTTGTCGCTAGGGACCTGGATCTCAATGGGAATCACAGCTTCTATGCCGTAGGTAAGGGCGAACGGTGATTCGCTAGTCGCAGTTCGAGGAGTGGTTCTACATGCCCATAGGACATTCATGAGGTGATCCGCCCACTTTTTGTTATGCTCACCCAGTCTCTTTTTTATTCCTCTGACAATCGTCCGATTTGTTACTGTTGGGGTTTAGTGTCCTATAGACAATTGTTCTAGGATACAAACTTAATGTAAATGAATTGTTCTTTATATCATTTGTTTTAATGAGATATATGTTTTATAACTATATAAAGGCAATCCCTTTTAAGCACTAAATAAAGTCTAATAAAAGGAAATCCGTAAGTTTATTTAAAGTGATTATAAAGTGTTCATACAAGCATGAAGTGAGACAAAACTTTATAATAAACTAATAAATTTAAAACCACCCCAAGTCAAGTGATATGTTTAGGATTGATATATCACTGTTGAGACTTGTATGTAACAATGTCTTCTGTCCGACAGAAAGCTGATCTCACAAGCTTCATATATACAGATATCTGGACAGTTACATAGATCCGATGAAAAGTTGTTCATTAGGATTGGGGATCCGATTTGAGATAACAGGATGGGTAGATTCATCCTTGTCACCTGTTCATCTCATTGGTATTAATAGGTATAACTAATCCTCAGACTCAAATGAATATTAATTGGTATTCTGGATTACGGAATGTGATGCTTTGACTCTGGTGTAACACGATCCTTAACAGAGATGACTCTGGGGTGTGAACAATAGACGTTGGGTATCACAGGAAGTGATTGCGGGATCGTTATATATTGGATTGAGCATTTATCACTCCCGATGAATGGGAGATACATCCATGGATCGCTTATGGAAGACTCGACTCTAAATCCTTGCAAGGTGATAGCTTAAGACTTGAAATACAGATTTCACTTAACCTATCTATTTGAGTTGACTCGGCCTGTACAAGTAAAACGAACGTCTCGCTATATGTGACTTGACATCATCCATAGTCATAAGATTCAGTTCAAGGATGTAGTTGATAAAGGATCGAATTATACTGTAACTAATACGGAAATGTTAACGACAGAATCAACCTGTCTTCTTATAGCTCTGGGGGAATGATTACGGACTTGCTAATCACATACTCTGTACATCATTCCGTTATGCAAAGATTAAATATAATTCTTTGAAAATTATTTAATAACGTTGCATACGGCTAGAAGCAATAAGAACCTAATGGGTCACACATAAGACTTGGAACCTAAAAGAGAGATAGATGTTAATTAATTGATGGAAGCCCAATTGAGCCCAATAAGGCCCATGGACCAAGGGGGGGTCGAAATTCACATGATTAAATACATGAATGATTAATTTGATTTTGTTGTTCCTAATTAGATTAAGATTATGAATTAAATTAATTAAGAGATAAATAAGTTAGGAGTTTTAATTAGATTATAATACTCCTATTATTATCCAATAAGGTTATTATTATTATCCTTAATATATTAGATATATAATGAGATAATAATTAGGAATTCTATTCCGAATTGAATTCCTATTCAGTAACCTAATTCTATCTAACTAGGGATTAGATACAAGAGATTACAAATACCCCACCCTATGGGATTTTCGAGATCCTAGTGAGTAAGCCATTGAGATTTTCGAAATCCATATAGTGCAAGAGAGAGAAAATTTCGACACCCCTAGTTCGAAGACGAGATTTTCTACGGCTTCCTTCCGATCAATTGATTTCATCTATTTCTTTTATCCTTGATCTTGTGTTGATTAGTTAGAGGCAATCTACTTTGGTTGCTATTCAACGGTTGATTCTAAATTAATCTTCCCGTGTTTTATTTCGTGTTTGGAAACTCGGAAAAGAGTTGTGGGCACTTCATTAACAACGGTAGATTGATCATCAAGAGGTAATTCTTCTTATTCCTCTTTATATGAAATAACGGTTAACGGATCTTGTGGTTTATGGAAATAGGTTAAAATTTTTATATTTCCGCTGCTATACCTTAGCCTAATTTCCAACAGTTACCTCAGTCATCCCATTGGATTGTGGGTAGTAAACAGAGGCGAACCTGTTTTGAATGCCTTGGCTTTCACAGAATGTTCTGAACTCTCCGCAATTGAACTGCGTCCCATTGTCGGTAATAATCGTGTGGGGAACTCCAAATCTTCCGACTATGTTGTCTTTGACAAACTCAACCATTCGCTCTACACTTATGGAAGAGACTGCTTTGGCCTCAACCCATTTCGTAAAGTGGTCTACAGCTACTACAATATATTTCCTTTGTCTCTTGGTAGGAGGAAATGGGCCAACAATATCAATACCCTAGATGGCAAAAGGTCGTCCTTCAATAATGGGCTTTTGCAGGTGCTTAGTCGTGTGAGATTCGTTTGCATGGACTTGGCAATTGTGACAGGACTCCACCAGTTTTTGTGCATCAAGTTCCGCTGTGGGCCAGTAAAATCCTGCCAATCTGGACTTTTTCAAGATGGAGGCGGATGCTTCATGAGCCCCACAAGTACCTTCGTGCAATTCCTTGAGGATCTGTTGTCCCTCTTCCGTCGTTACACACTTCAACCAGGGGTGACCGAAAGTTTTTCTGTATAGTTGGTCATTCATTATGGAAAAGTATGCAGCCTTTCTCACCGTTCGTTTAGCCTCTTCTTTGTCTTGAGGCAAAGACCCTGTGGAGAGATACTGCTGGATCGATGATCTCCAATCTCCTACCGTAGACGAGAGAAGAGCTATCACTTTCGGGCGAATGCCGGCTTATCTCTTATCTCGAATGGACATTGAAGGTCCGCCCACTGATCCTTGCTTGAGGCTAGTTGAGCCAGGTGATCCGCTTATGTGTTCGATCCTCGCAACATGTGAACCAACTCCCACTTGGTTTCTTTAGACTCCAAATGGTTTAATAGCTTTTTGGCCTCCTCAACGTACTTGACCAAAGTTTCATCTTTTACATCAAAGTTTTTGATCACCTGATTGACCATTAGCTTAGAATCTCTATAGATCACCACTCGTTCTGGCGTGATCTCCTTCAGTAGGCGCAGTTCCAATATCAAGGCCTCATATTCTGCGGCGTTATTCATTGCAGGGAATCCTAACTTCGCGTCATAATGCAACTTGATGTAGTGAGGTCCATTGATCACCACGCCGATTCCCGAACCTTCTGTCGAAGAGGCACCATCTGTGTACATTGTCCATTCTTCCACTTTTGGTTTTGGAAGATTTATGCCCTCTTCGGTGAATTCGTTCACAAAGTCTGCTAAGACTTGACTCTTCAAGGCGGTCCTGCCTTCATAACGAACATCAAACTCGCCCAGGCGAATCGCCCACTCCATTAGCCTCCCCGAAGTTTCCGGCTTTTGTAATACCTTCCTCATAGGTATGTTGGTACGAACAATGACCATGTGGGCCTGGAAATAAGGTCTTAGGCGGATTGAAGTGGTTACCACTGCTAAGGCCATCTTGTCCAACCTCGAATACCGGGTTTCAGCATCTTTTAAGACCTTGCTCATATAATAGATCGGGTATTGTTGGCCATCTTCTTCCATTATCATGACTGTGCAAACCGCTTTGTCCGTAACAGAAACATACATGTATAGGTCCTCACCTTCCAAAGGTCTGCTCATTAGAGGTGGTTCTGACAGGAAGCGCTTGATTCCCTCAAAGGCCTACTTACAATCTTCATTCCATTCGAAGCCTTTCTGCTTTTTGATCACTTCGTAAAAAGGTTGGCATCTACGAGAAAAGCAGGAGATGAATCGGCCAAGCGCTATAATCCGCCCGTTAAGGCGTTGTACCTCCCTGACATTTTGTGGCGCTTTCATGTTTAGCACTACTTTGATTTTATCTGGGTTGGGGCCCACTCCCTTCTGGCTGATCATGTACCCCAGGAATTTTCCATAAGTTGCTCCGAAAGTACAGTTTTCAGGATTAAGCTTGATGTTATGATGACGAAGGACTCCTAAGACCTCCCTTATATCCTCTGCATGTTTCTCCATAGTGGTGCTTTTAATGATCATGTGGTCCACATAGACTGAGAAATTGTCACCTTTTCTTCCTTCGAATATTTTATTCATCATTCGCTGATAAGTAGCTCCGACGTTTTTGAGCCCAAAGGGTATGACCCTAAAACAGTAGGTCGCCTGGTGTGTCACGAAGGAGGTCTTGATCATGTCAGACGGTTCCATCGGGATTTGGTGATAGCTAGATTTCACATCCGTGAAGGAATACATCGCATGTCCAGCGGTTCCGTCAACTAGTATGTCGATACAAGGCAGAGGATAGTTGTCTTTGGGACAAGCCTTGTTAAGATCCGTGAAGTCGATACACATGCGGTATGATCCGCCTGCCTTTTTTACTAGGACTACATTCGCCAACCACTGTGTATAAATAACTTCTTCAATGGCGTTCGCCTTTCTCAGTTTAGAGACATCTTCCTCAATCACTTTCTGTCTCTCTGGACCATGATTCCTCCGCTTTTGTGCTACAGGGACCGCATCTTCAGCGATATTGAGTTTATGGGTGATTACATCCGGACTGATTCATGTAAGGATCTCATCTTTCCATGCGAACACACCCTCAGACTCGAGAAGAACCTTTGTGATGTGCTCTTTAACTTCTTTCTTTAACCCTCTGGCAATTCGTACCTGCTTATTTTTTTCCATGAGAAACATTTCCGTATCTCCAAGAGCGGCCGTAACAAGTTCTTCCTCATCGTCATCATTAGACTGCGGGCGAATCGACAGAGATGCCGAATATATCTCCTGGGCCACTTTCTGGCTCCCTTTGATCATTACACCTCCCTTGACAGTAGGGATGTACATCGTCAAATGACGAATTGATATGAGAGCCGCCACTTCTGAGAGGAAAGGTCGCCCTAGGATGATATTGTATGCTAATTGGCCATCCATGATGGAGAACTCCAGATCTCCCATCCATACTTGGTCGTCATCTGCTAGTTCGCATTCCAGTATTACTTGACCCTTTGTCTGGATTGTGTGACCCGTCACTCCCAGGATATCTACGATGGTGCTCTCAATTTGAATAGAGTCAACCTTGAGCTTGGCGAACGCGCCCCTGGTGATGACATTACAAGAACTGCCAGTGTCTACCATCACTCTCTTCATTTCCCATCCCTCCACCATCATAGTAATGACGAGGGCATCTGCATTTGGAGGGATAGCCGGACCTATGTCTGCGAAGGGACGGTTGAGTGACGTTCTATCTAAAGCAGTGGTCTTTGCTTTCTTTAACGTAGGCTGATATCCTGGTCCGCTAGCAATAACATTAATGACCCCCTTAGCCTTCTTCTTCTGCTCATCTCTGGGTTTATCACCATCTCCCTTTTTATCGTTCTGGACGAACCTGCCCAGCTTTCCTCTCTCGATAAGCCTCTCAATTTCTCTAGCCAACTCCCAGCACGCATCTGTATCATGGCCGTTTTTCCTGTGGTATTTGCAATAATTTTTGGGGGTTTTCCCCGTGTTAGTGTACTCCCCCCCTTTTGGTTCGGGGTATGAAATGCTCCGCTTATGCTGGCTGTTCTCTATCCACATTAACACTTCGCTTTTAGAGGCGTTCAACGGCGTGAACGATGACGTATATGCTGATTTGTTCCTAGAGCCTCTTCGTCTGTTTCGGGAGGATGTGTCAGGGAGCCTTTCTTTTTCCTTATCTCGTCTCCGAGATTCGCCCCTTCCTTTCTTGGGTGGAGATGCCAACTCTCTACGAATGTCATCGACTTCCATGAAGTCTTTGCACCTGTCGATCAGCTCCGTCATATCCTGCGGTTTATTTCTGATCAGATCCTCCTGCAAGCTCTTGCATGTTGTGTTTTTTACAAGTGCTTCCACTGCCATGGAGAGATCTACATCAACAAGGTGGATGCATAACTTATTGAATTTGTCGACATACTCCCGGAGAGGTTCGTTTTCTTTTTGCTTTAACTCGAAGAGTTTTCGTGATTTAACCACTGGAGGGATGCTTCCTGCGAATTTCGAACAGAATTCTCTACTCAGTTGATCCCAGCTGTTTATCGATCCTGGGCGGAGAGATTGGAACCAATCGTAGGCTGGACCTTTTAGTGTGGTGATGAACATTCGGCATTGCACAGCTTCACTTGCACGATTAAGCCCGAGCAACATGCGGTACTTCCTTGCATAGGCTTCAGGATTATCCTCGCCCGAATAGGCTGGTATATTTGGGATTTTAAAATGCCTATCCATCTCCTCGGCCTCAATCCATGCGGCGAAGGGCGATTCCCGATTGGCGAACGGATTACGTCTGGCATTCTCTTCGTTCTGTCTATGTACCTCATCCCTGATCTGATCCGCCATAGAACCTCGACCCCTTCTAGGACGCCTTCTACTACGGGACCTGCTTCGCTGCGAGGATGAGGAACTAGACTCTGACGAAGGGTCTGATGGTGAACTACCGCCTCCTCGTCCTCTGGGTGGGGACAACCCCCGTGGTGGAGATCGTCCCCGATTATCTCCATCTGGCTGGGGGTGTTGTACGACCTGCCGAGGTGATCCAGCCCGTTGCTCGTTTTCTCTTTGCCCGGGGGGTGACTTTCTTCGCCCTGGGGATTTAGTTTTGTATCTGCGGTGAGAACGAGACCTAGATCGTCTCTCCTTATGTGACCGGGTCCATTTTTTACGCCTGTGACCATCATGTCTGCCTTCCAGCGGATCCGTTGCTGTGTTATTTTGTCCCTGATTCGCTTGTGCTGGCGGAGCTCGAGATCCGCCAATAGTGATTCCTGGATTTGTCGTGTTTCCCAAGAGAGGCCGATCACTCCCACGACTTCCTTCTGGTATATCATGAAACAATGCTCGGTTTAATGGCGGATTGTTGTCGAGCCCCAGATTGACAATTGTGGAATCTATGGGTTGAGAGGAAAAAAATGACGAGTCACGGCGTGCATTAGACATAACATTGGCGCTCTGCCATTGCGATATGGTTGATCTTGGGGGCGGTCGTGGATTAGGTGGTAAGGCAGCTCCGGTCGTTGCTCCACCTACATCTCGGTTCGTCAAGAATGCTCTTAACCGACCCTCCATAATAGGTCCATGTTCTCGGCCTACGGTACTTGCGCAAATATCCAAAAGGGTTTCTGGTGACATGTTCCCTTCATCATGGATGATTGGCTCATCAGGATCGACGCATCCAGTGCCTAGGGCGAGATTGGCGCGACCAGCGCCTGTAGTGGGATTAATTGATGGTGGTATAGGTGGTACCGAAGCACCTGTTGAGGGGTTGGATTCTCCGCCTGCCATGTTTAACTTGTGAACTAAGTCCTTTTTAGTTTAGAACCTCCACCTCCACCGCACCAATTGATAACTGGTGATGAACTTCTGATCGGATTCCTTCCCTGCGGGGGGCGTCGTTGGGTTCAACGGGGGGAAGCTCCGATGCCAAAGTCAGTAATGGAATATAGAGTAAACTCTATTGACAAAGTAGGGTTTGAGAGAGCGAATGTGTGTGTACCTCAATAGCTTGGGGTGCAAGCTATTTATAGTCATATGATCATAACTTCCAGTAGCCAAAAAGTCTCCATTAATGCTCCATTAATGGCGGTTACGGATCTCCCTTAAATGTGGTGGTTAGCTCATTAACGCTTCATTAATTGCCTTTATTGGGAATCGGCTCTACCGTTCAACGGGCAGATCGAGGAGTGATGGCGGGTCTCACATTGGTTTGACTGCGGATAACGTGGGGCGGAATCTTGGAGATCCGCCACCGAGATGACTTGCTCGATACGCCATTGCTTCCCTAGCGTTCCCAATACGTTGCCGTTTTGGTAAATATCCTCCTTGATCCCATGAAGAATATCCCGATGTTATCAGAGGTAAAATTGCTATTGGCTTCTACATCATTTTAGACATTAGGGGTAAATTTGCTCATGACCCAAAATGTTAGAGGTATTTTTATATCTTAACCCATAAATAAAACATATCTATATATCTTTATTTACAAACTTTTAAACCACATGTCTCTATTTTCAAATTAGACAAACCAACATACGTTTTTTTCCGTACTTTTCCCAAAATATAAAGGGAAAATTACACAGAAATTTATCTTTTAAAAACAATTTACAATTATGTTAAGTCATAATTTTCCCTTAAACCAAACTACTAAAATCAGTACTTTTAATATATTTTAAGGATTAAAATTTATAAATTGGAAGTCTATAATATATTTTCTAGGGTTTATGATTTATGAATTGGAATCTAGAATTTTTAAACTATGATATAAAATCATAATATATAGAAAATAATGACATATTAAGAAATAAGTTTGGTGATATGGTTTAGTTGTAATTTTATATTTAATTATAATATTCATGTATTTGATCCAATATAAAACCCAGCCCAACCCTAAACAAAAATGGAAAGAGTTCTTTACATAAAAAATCATAAATAACAACATGAATATTACTGTTTAATTAATATTGATAATGTAATTCTTAATATATCAAAATTATATTTTTTTTATTTTAGAAATGTCAAATGTAATCCTCTACGGGATGTTTTTAGAAGGGATATAAGAGGTGGTATAGGGATAAAAAAACACGAGATAAGTTATCCCGTGTTTGTTTGGAAGATTGAAAAGTGAGACAGATGAGGGATAAGCTTTTTATCCCTCAAATCCTATACCCAAGAGGGGTGGTATAAGGAGGTGGGATAAGCTCCTGCGATTTTAATAGGATGAAAAAATCCATCTTATCCCTCAAATTAATGTTATGTAGTTTAAATAAGGTTAAAATAGTAAAATGTATTATTTTATCCTCATCTCTATCCCACATACCAAACATTGAATAATAATTCTCGACTATCGTATTTTTATCCTTATCCCAACCATTTATCTTTATTCCTATCCCAATAAATTACCAAACACCCCGAATACATAACTCTATGTACAAACACCAGATTTGTCTTTACAAATCGGACCAAACCAAAAAATTGATTTTTATATTTTTCACTAAAATTTAATTCAATCATATCTATAACGAAAGTTTTTATTTTGCAAAAACAAGTTCTTGAATCCAACAAAATACTAATAACAGGGAAGTAGATAAATTTTGCAGAGGAAGAAACATATACATATATAACTAATTACTCATTGATGTAAAGACTTTGAACAAATTAATTTATTGATCATCCATAATGAGCAGACAAATTACAATTTCCATAAAAACGAAAACGACACCACAAAATTACAATACGACATAGTATATATGGATGAAGCAACCCGCTGCCTTAAGCTTGGTTTTTAGAGTACAGTCTCTTCTTCCTCATCATCACTCATTTTAATTGCGAGATATCTCGTTGGCTCCTTCTTCCACAACTTATACAGTAAAATCATATCGCGACGATGGTTTTCAGCGGCTCTACGGGGATGCGAATTCATGAAAGTAGGGCTATCAATAATTGCGCATAAAGATTTAGAAATGCATCTGAAACGAAGATGTGATTTCATCGGCAAACGTTCGAGTAAGTCTTGTAAATTATTTTGGAAAGAATGGTATAATTATGGAAAGGTAAAAATTGATTGAATTTTTAGGAATTTTATTCCTAAAATGGTTAGGGTTTTAGGATATTTCCTAAATATGATTGTTTCCTATTAAGGTGTATACAGAATAAAAGTTATAAAGTCTGTATATTTTGGGTTAAAGTATAAAAATATTCTTAACATTTTGGGTGAGGAGCAATTTTATTTCTAACGCCTAAAATTGTGTAATTTTACTCCTAACATTGGTAGCCAAGATCAATTTTACCCCTTACGTTGATAATTTGGATGAATTTTACCTCTATTATAAACACAAATATTTTTATTTCTTGTTCTACATAAATTGCATATCAATTTGTCTAAAAAAAAAGGATTTCATATTTTTTATAATTTAATAACAGAATTGAAGATTAATATTTATAAATTTGGTGAATTTTTTGAATTTTTTTTTTGTTATCTAATCGGTACAAAAAGACAATATATATATTTTTTCACATGCTAACATATGTTTGTGATTTGTTACTGATAAAATGATGCACGTGTAAGATGACAAGATTCATGACCGAGAAGACAGTTTGATGAATTATTTCTCAAATTGCTTTTGGCTTCCAAAGTCAGGTGTAAAATTGCATCATTTTAGACGTTAAAGGTAAAATTGCTCCTGACCCAAAACGGTAGGGGCATTCTTGCACCTTAATCCATATAACTATAATTGCTAATTCATGTAAATACTTTGAAAAAAATTATTCATTGATGATTATAATGAGCAGACAAATTACAAGCTTGGTTTTAGAGAACATTCTCTTCTTCCTCACTATCACTCATTTCAATTACAAGATATCTCGCTGGTTCATTCTTCCACAACCTAATCAGTAAAATCATATCGCGATGATGGTTTTCAAAAGCCGAATTCATAAAAGTGGGGCTATCAATGATTGCGCAAATAGATTTAGAAACGCATCTGAAACGAATAAGTGATTTAAGCGGCAAACGTTCAAAAATTTCCATGATTAAATCTTCAGGAAGCTGTGCCATCTCCAGGAAGTAGAGAGCCACTGAGAACGTTTCTTTTTTTACTTGAGAATTTCTCCACTAGTATTTGGTAGAGACAGATTATAAATAACACATCAGAAAAAAAGGGACAGGTTTTATAAGGTAAGTCTTGTATTATGGAAAGATAAAATTGATAGAATTTTTAGGATTTTTAGTCCTAAAATGGTCAGGGTTTTATGATATTTCCTAAATATTTTTAGTCCTCTTAAGGTGTATATACTACATAGGGTAAATAATTACAATTCCTTTATATTTTACTTAATATACTAATAGGTTAATTGAAGTGTTAAAAATAAGGGATAAGGTGTAAAAATACCCCTATAACGTTTACAACTATGAGCAATTTTATAACTAACTTTTAAAATGGTGCAATTTTATCCTAACATTGGAAGACAAGAGCAATTTTACCCGTAACATTGATAAATTGGGTTAATTTGAGAAATAATTCATCAAACTATCTTCTCGATATATTATGAATCTTGTCATCTACACTTCACACGTGCGTCATTTTATCAGTAACAAATCACAAACATATATTAGGATGTGAAAAAAAAATAATAAAAAAAATATACTTCCTTTTTATACTTGGACAAAAAAAAATCACCGAATTTATAAATATTAATTTCCAATTCTATTATTAAATGATAAAAAACATGAAATCTTTTTTTAGAGTTAACTCATATGCAAATGGTGCAGAATAAGAAACAAAAATATTTTTGTTTTATAATAGGGGTAAAATTGATCAAAATTATTAACGTCATGGATAAAATTGCTCTTGGCTACCAATGTTAAAGGTAAAATTGCACCATTATAGACGTTAGAGATAAATTTGCTCATGACCTAAAACTTTAGGAGTATTTTAACCAATAAAAAGATTAGGGTTTTAGAATATTTCCTAAATATTATTATTTCCTATTAAGGTGTATACAGGATAAACAATTACAAAGTTTGTATATTTTACTTAATACACTAATAGGTTAATTGAAGTGTTAAAAAATAATTATCTAAGATGGATTAATGTTTTAAAGAAATAAATAATATAGGGTTTAATATCTCCATTTAAAAATTACAGTTTTAATGTGTTAAAAAATAATGGGATAAGGTGCAAATATATCCCCTAGCGTTTACAGTTAGGAGCAATTTTACTCCTAAAATTGACAGCTAAGAGTAAATTTACCTTTAATGCTGATAAGTTTGGTCAATTTGAGAAATAATTTATCAAACTGTGTGTCCCGGTATATGTGCGTCATTTTATCACTAATTAGTAATAAGTAATTAGACGTGAAAAAAATTTAAAAATTTATTGTATTTTCTACGAGTTGGATTAAAAATAATTCATATATTTCGCCGATATAAATATTAATCTCAAATTCTATTATTAAATCATAAAAAATATGAAAGTTTTTTTTTTTTTTTGTAGAACCAACAGATATGTAATTGGTGCAGAATAAGGAACAGAGTATCTGTGTTTTATAATAATGTCTGAAATTGATCCAACTTGCCAACGTTAGGGGCAAAATTGTTCTTTGTTGCCAACTTTAGGGGTAAAATTGCACCATTTTAGACGTTAGGGGTGAAATTATTCATGATTGTAAATGTTGGAGATATTTTTGCACCTTATTCTAAAAATAATTAACCAGATCAATGTATTCATTTAAAAGATTAAGGACTTTATTAATAAAATTAACTTTACCAGGAACTTAAATATGCATTTTCCTAACGGATAAGATATCAAAATAGGCTTATTGTTTTTTTGGGAAGTATCAATTTAGACTCCATGTACAAAATGTTAGACAAACGATTACGCCTGTCTTAAAAATGTTAGATGTGATTAACCAAAAAAACAAACGAACACAGAAAATATACGAACAATAAAAACAGAAAATAGAAGGAAAGAGTTGAGACAAATCTGAGGCTTGTATTAGCAGTTTCCTTAAGACAGATGTCGTCGTTATTGACAATTGTCTCCCAGGATACAACAGATTACGCAAGCGAACTCAAACCGTGTGTAGCCTAGTTATCACCGGAGTAGGAAAACAAGAACATTATGAATAGACAGAGAGCAGGAAAAATTCCAGAGAATATTTTCTCTAACCGTATTTGAACAACTTATGAATTTGACAATTCATTCTATATAAATAGAACTCAAAAGATATGTCTTTTCACGAATGAACACGACTGTACACGGACAGACATGACTGTTTAGGTACGAACACAACTGTTCACGAAGGACACAACTGTTCATGAAAAGAGGTGTTTGTTGGTTTTAAAATTAACATATAATTGTATTCAAAATTTTCCAACACAAAATAGCATCAATATGGGCTTAACATTTAAAAAATGGTTCCAATTTAGACATCGATAACGGAACGTGACATGTTATTCATATTACTCTGTGAAGTTCTGTCAATCATACGTGAATAGAGAAATCAGAACATAAAGGAGTAATAGGAATGACGTATCCAATCTGTTATCTTGACCTAAATTGATACCATGTTTTAAACATTAAACCTGTATTTGTGTTATTTTGCATATGAGGCCTAAATTGATACTTTTTCAAAAATATGTCTATTTTAGTACCTTATCCCTATATTTTACCCTTTAACGTTGGCAGTTAAGAGCAATAACATTGGCAAATTGGGTCAATTTAAAAATAATTCATCGAACTGTGTTCTCTGTCATTAATCTTGTCATCTACCCTTCATATATGTTATTTTATCACTCATTGGTAACAGATCAGAAACAAATGAATAGACGTTGAAATATATAAAAATGTATATAATTTTTGTACGAATTGGATAAAAAAATCCAAATATTTTATTGAATTTAAAAATATTGATCCCCAAACCACAAAAAAAAATGTGAATTTTTTAGAACCAACTAATATGTAACTCGTGCAGAATAAGGAACAAAACATGTGTGCTTTCTAATGCTTCTAATGCTTTTGGAAATTCACTAAACTTACTAATGTTAAAGGTAAAATTACTCTTGACTATAAAAATTATCAGTAATTTTCACCTAGTAAGTAGGTGACCAAACTCTATTTGGTCAATTGCCATCAGATCATATCTTGTTATAATCAATTATCCTCATTAACGTCTTTTTGTGTGCAATTATCTGGATATTTGAACGTTGCTGCCGCCACCATCTACGCTGATTGTCACCGGAGAAAAGCAAAAAGTAAAGCGTCACCTCCTAAAATTTCACCGCCGCCGCCTACGATAGTCGCCGGAGCAAAGCAAAAGGTAAAGCCTCAGCGCCTACAATTTCGTCACCGTCGCCTTCGATAGTCGCCGGAGAAAAGCAAAAGGTAAAGCGTCAGGGCCTACAATTTCGCCGCTGTCGCCTAAGGCAGTCGCCGGAGAAAAGCAAAAGGTGAAGTGCGATTGCATACAATATTGTCAGACAAAAACAAGAGACAAATGGAGCTTCACTTGATAATCAATCGTCCTTAAAGTGATTTTTGCTTTAAATTTTAATGTTTCAATTTCATTTCCAGGAACGTAGGCATGTATATAATGGCTACTGTACATTTAATAAAAAAATTATTACTGTTAATACATTTTAAGGTAATGATGAATGAATTTATAACATTTGCAGGTACGAATAGCCAATTGTGTGGAAATAGACAGAGTGTTCTGTGATAATGCTCTATGATGGGAAATTTTATTTTGAATTTCTCAGCCATTTACCCTCCTAAATTTCATTTATGTTGTCATGGACAATGTTGTATGTCAAGAATAGTATATATAGTTTGGAAGTCATCTTGATCGAGATGCTGTGTCAAAGATGCGAGCAATCGATAAAAAAATGCCCAACTCATTAATGTAACTTGTTAGAATGGATAAAGCCATCTATATGCGATAGGAAAACATTCAGAAACAAAATGGATTAGACTTTTGGAGTTGAGTCTGAGTTCAAGCTATTTTTAGGCTTGAAAATTAGTTGTGGAGCACACTTAAACATAGACATGATAGATGCAACTAAATTAAATAAGTACTCTATCATCTCTTCTCATCCGTTAACTCGACTGATAAATTATGGATGTGCATAATCAAATTAAGCATCAAATGTCATTATTGCAAAACGAAGCATAAGTATCATCTTGTTCCAATTAAGATATCTATACGTTGCCACAGATAAGAAGTTTGGGCAACTGCAAAGCACGTAAACCTATTGAATGCAACTGCAAAAAAAAAAAAAAAACTATATATTAGAATACTATAATTTTCATTAAATAATTATACATTTTTAAAGGATAAAGCTTTTTATTGATGAATTCTACAAACAAAATTAAAAAAATAAGAAATAGGTTGGCCACAAGAATCTCCACAGTACTAATTTCTTCTAAATCACAACAACATAATATTAAAAAAAAAAAGAGAGAGAGAGAATGGATCAGAATTCTAGAAGCACCATTATAAACAATAATATTTTGGTCATCCATTGATGCATTAGTTTGATAAATTTAGCAAAAAAAATCATATATGCATCAATTAAAATAACTTACCAGTTATGGTTCATCCTGTTGAACGAATGCATTGTCAACACCGACTTCTTCAACATTTGACCTAAACATATAAACGGAGCAAGTTAACGTATAAATAACACACACATATAATAGATAGATGGATATATATATATATATATATATATATATATATATATATATATATATATACCTAATTGATGTGCATGTTCTTTTAGTATGTTTAGTACTTTGACACATAGAGCAATGTCTAATTTTTTCCTTTCTATCTCTTCATGATGTAAGACGTTTTCCACTACCTTTAGTCTTGACTTGAAAAGGATCCAGATAACGATTTTCTTGCGAAGTTCCAGCTATGAAACCATCTCTAGAAGACCCCCCAATAGAAATATATAATTCCTTAACTTGCTCCACTAGCCCATCAAGGGATTTTTTTACAAACTCAGTCCCTTCAATTGAAATAGCAGCCTCATCAGTTAAGGTGGAAGCAATTTTAAACATATTATTGTGTCTCATTATTAATGAACTATCTCTACCATCTTGACATTGACATGTTTCCTTATGAACTCTTGAAAACCTTGTCCATCTTCTCAAAATATAATCTTTTGGCAACTCCATATTCAACTTATGTTTAAGCTCAGCATGTTTCCATGGTTTTTCCCCTTTGTTCAGCGACACCCGTCCAATGACCGAGAATTGGACAGCTTTAACCCGCTCTTCATAGATCCGCTGAGGAATCCGGATTGCTTTGAAGCCTCACTCTTCCGAGACCAAAGGCAGAGATGGCGTGGGGATCTCCGTTGGTATAGACGGAGGGGGTATCGCAGTGGACGTGATTGAATGCTTAAGAGCATCAGCAAAGGATTTCGGGGATTGATTGGTACCCTTATCAGAAAGTTTCGCAAAGGAGGGTCTGTCGAACAGATGCGTGATAGCATATGAAGCAAGCTCGCCAGCCGGCGAAGAGGAAGGCATGACGAGGAGGCTAGGTCATCGCCGTTGTCCGTGGTTTTGTCTTTTAGAATAAATAATTACCATTTTAGAATAAATAATTATAAGATGGTTATGTTTTTACTTAACTCACTAATAGATCCATCATGTTATTATAAGATGTAGGTTTCACCTTAATCAACTCTTTAGTCCCTTTATTTATTCTTATATATGAAAGTATAAAATTGCATCTAATTATATAAATAAAATAACTTAGCTTCTAATTTTTAAATTTAATCAAAATAGTTTTAATGAAGTTTGAGTAGTATTTATGTAACGAAATTCTTATATTTTTGTATATTAATTATAAAAAAATATATATTTTTTATTCTCTTAAAAAAATCACTTTTTATAATTTTATATTGTTCTACTCTAATTTTAATAATTTTAATAATATTTATTATTTATTTTTTAATGAATAAATAAAAGATATTTTAAACATTTTGTGAATAATAATAAATTTAGTAATGCATACATATATATGGTAAATTAAATTTAGAATATTCTTAACCTATGTACAAAAAAAAATTACCCTAAATAAAAGTCAAGACTAATTAGGAAGCAAAATTTAATTGCATTTTTTTTACAAATTATTTGATTATAGAAAGTTTATCTAATTTTTAGTAAGGAATTAGTAAATATTACCTAAATGGAGAAATTTACAAATTATTTAAGTTTACACACAAATTACATTTAGGATTTAATTTAAAATAAGATGAAAACTAATGCAAAATCATTTAAAATAAAAGAAGCCTCCTCCATCTTCTATCTCCATCTCCTTTCTCTGCCTTCTTACAAATTCGAAGCTTACTCTCCCATGGCTCCCCTCCCCGATCGGCGATCGTCCTTAGAGATCACGCGTTTGCCTTCTCTCAACAGTTTTGGTTTGCTTCTTTCTTTCTTTCTCTCTTTACCGATTCCGGTTGTTATTGACTCTGTTATGCAATCGCTTCTGTGTTTATGAATTAATTTAGGGATTTGAATTCTTGTTTGTGGCTCAATAGTCAATAATTGTGTAAATTAGGAGAATTCTTTTCTTCTTTTAGTTATCTCTAGAAGTTCCGGCTTGAGTTGACATCTCCGAATCTTGAGCTTGAGTATGAAGTACGGTCTCGAAGTTCAAGAACATATCCATCTTAGAAAAACTTTTCCTGTGAATGGAAGCCACAGAGTCCTGATATGGTGTTTCGATTTTTATGTACTGAGATTCAATTATTGCTAAGTCTCAAGATATCTTTAAGACTTCTTGTTGAAATGTTTCCTCAAATGTCAAAACTATGCTATATGTAATATAGTTATTGTTTGTGGTGAATGATTGGGGAGATTGGCGAGATAGAGTGTGTTTTGCTTTCTCATATTGATACTTAGTTGTAAGTGTATTTACTGTTAGTGCTAATGAGTTGGTCAAAATTCTAATGAGTTTTTTTTTTTTTTTTTTTTTTTTTTTGGCTCTCTAGCCTTTTCTTCCAATCGACAAATATCTGCTAAATCGGTACTGCAAATTGTCTTCTGATCTTCACGGTTATTGATAGTCATGGCCACTGCTGGAAACAAGAACATCAATGCCAAATTGGTGAGCTTGTGATTTTTTTCATGTTTTGCTTGTGCTTTTAGCTTGTATTCTGTGCTATAGGAAACAAGAACTGAATGTGGCTTTTGATTGAGTACCTGTATAGCTTCATTAATATTTTGATATTAGCAATGAGAAAAGGTTTCTACACTCCGCGTTTTTGTTTTGGGGAGGGACAACTTGAACTTAATTCCTTGCTTGAGTTGAAAGATACTCTACAGCTGGGCTGAACCTGTGGATGCTCTAAGCTCTGTATTATTTTAATGTGCAAACTTTATTTTCTTGATATTTGTCCTTTGAAACTTACTGCCTGTCCATGTTAAAGTCAGTGATGCTTTTCTCCTCTTTCATTCAAGTTTGAAAGAAATTGAATGGCTTTTATTTCGGTAGTCAATTATTTTGGGCATTATTGATGCTCCTTTTTCTGGTTATAAATTGGGAACTGTAGTAATGGGGCTTTAAGAATACTCTAGTTAATGGCTACTTAATGACTGTCTTTGGAGACCATGAATCCCTGAATCTCATCTCAATTAGTCTTGCTTTTGTATGCTGTAGAGAGTCCTTTGATTTATACTAGTATCGCTATTTTATTTAAATCATAAAATGCAGTTCCTTAGGAAATTTAAATGGTTATTTGATTTATGTATTTAATGTCCTAAATTTTATCTTTATTATGCTATATAGGAACCTGGTTTTTCATATTTGTCGATTAACCCGAGGTTCTTCCATTTCGGTCGATAAGCTCACCGGTGTCCGACAGTCAAAGTTTGAGGGAAGCTCGCCCTCTGGACTGATATTTCGAACTGCTGCCCCTCATCTTATGTCCGTTGTTTAAATCGTGACATAGGTAACGCTTCTGCCTTCGTTCTCGTTTGGCTCGTCCTCTGATCTTTTTTCTTTTTTCTTTTGGTTATTATCACTTGTTTCTTCTTAATTCATTTTCTGTTTTTTCTTTCTCTAATTTTCGGGTGATTTTGTGCCTTTTCTTTTCAAATAAAAAGTTCATTTTTTATTGCGTTCTTTTTTAAATCTATGATGAAGATGAACCTTTAAAAACTTATAAAACCAAAGATTTTTGGATTCTTTATAATTGTTTTTTTCTGAAATAGATTAGGGCCTTTGTTTTAAAACCTCCTCTATCAAAAGATTTTTGATTTTTTTGTTTATTTTAAATGGTCATTGGTTCTCAAACCTGAAAACTCATAAGAGTTTCTAGAAAATAAATTGAGTTTTGATGATATGAACTGTTAATGAACACTGAACAAAAAAATCAATTTTTTAGAAACTCTCTAGATATATACCTCTAATCCTTAAGTAATTTTGAAAACATAACATGATCTCTGTACCATTTTAGAGATTGCTAAACCATTTGTATTGTTTCGAGAACCTAGAAACTCTTTAGATACTTTAATCTAACTCTCAAATATGGACAAAAGAAATATGGACTTGAGGTCAGCAGACTGTTAAAATTCAAACTGTTTCACCAACAACTTTCTCTAAAATTTTAATTATTCAGTTAATCATCACCAATTTTGACTTTCTTGAATTGCACTTTTCCATCTCTAAATCTTTCTTGAATTTCACCCTCCCCATTTCTAAATCTTTGTAGAATTTCTCATTCTCAATGTCGAGTATCTGTCTCAATTTATCCTTTTCGACTCTCATAAACCTCCCCAAATCTCTCCACAGCTTTTTCTAATGTCCTTGTTCCAACATCTGATTCGTCGAGGTCGATGCCAACACCTGCCTCAACGAATCAGATGTTGGAATAAGGACGTTAGCTAGAGTTGTGGAGAGATTTGTGGAGGTTTATGAGAGAGTCGAAAAGGATAAATTGAGACAGATACTCGATATGGAGAAGGAGAATTCTACAAAGATTTAGAAATGGAGGGTGAAATTCAAGAAAGATTTAGAGATGGAAAGGTAGTGCACAACTAAATTACCTAGAGGTATGATTTTGGCAGACTGATGAACATCTGCATATCAGTCTGCCAAAATCATACCTTTGGGTAATTTAGTTGTGCACTACTTTATTAGCATTTCTTTTGTTATACAGTACGTTTTTAATATTTTTCTCTTAATTTTTTATTTTTTATGCAAAAATTCACTCTTTTTTTTAAAGCAATTCACATTCTTCTTAATTTTTAAAGTTTAATTAGGATTATTTATAATTACTACTAAAAACTTTTTTTTACCATAAATAAAAGGAAATTGGAGAAAATATTGTCAAAAAGTGTATTAGTAATAAAAACAAAATATAAAATTGATAATAGTATTTAGGAAACACACAAAATCATGACTTACACTTTGCTAAAATATAGGCCTTTTGTTCTCAAGTTTTATATATAATCAGAAGCAAAAAGAAATTGGAAACATTGAATGAAACATAGTCATAAGCAATGGCACGTATTCCTGAAGATTTAATCACTGAAATTCACCAACGTTTGCCGGTTAAGTCAGTTCTTCGTTTCAGATGTCTTTCTAAATCTTTATGCTCAATCATTGATAGCCCTAAGTTTGTGAATTCCCATCTCCATAGATCTTCTGAAAACATCAATCGTCGCAAGGTGATTTTACAGCATATGTCGTTAAAGAACGAGCCAAGACGATTTCATGTAATTGATATGAATAATGGTGAGGAAGAAGAACTTGCACTCGAAAAACCAAGCGTAGATATGTGGACAGAGATCTATGGAAGCTGCAACGGTTTGCTTCTTCTATATGGAGGTTGTTCCAAGATTGCTTTATGGAATCCATCCATTCGAGAGTACATGAATCTTCCAGACTGCCCTTTGAAAACCCCAAACGATTACAGACTAATTGGTTTGGGTTTGGGTTATGACGAGTCTATTCGTGATTACAAGGTTGTGTTTATGTTATCTACATCGAATGAAAATCAAGTTTGGATTTTGGGGATGCAATTGAAGATTTGTAGAAGGATTGAAGATTGTCCAGATTCTGTAGGATTATGCTTTGGATATGGATACTTTGCGGATGGTAGTCTAAACTGGTTAGGCTTATGTAGACCTGATATTTTGGCATTTGATGTGACAAAAGAGAAGTTCCAGGTATTGCCTCAGCCTTTTTCCTCAATCAAACTAGTTCTGACTGATTTGCATGTTTTAGAAGGGCGTCTTTGCATAAGCTTTTCTTCTATTTTTCTTCCCCGTGCTGATATATACATCAGAAAGAAGAATGATGGATTTGACCAGTTTACTTGGGAGCAATTTTGCTCTATTAAAGAACCCAGAATATTCAAAATTTTGGGATTTTTAAAGAGTAGGACTAAGATTCTGCTTAGTCATGGTAGGAACAAATTGGCCTCGTATGATGTTGAAGAGAAAAGTTTTGGAAACATTGAAATCGACAATGGTTGTAATTTGTCGAGTCGTTTTCCTATTCTTTGTACTGAAAGTCTTATGTGGGTGTAGCTTCTCCAGTGGATTCAACATCAGTTTATTCCTCTACCCAGAGCTGCATAATTTATCTCTAGTTTATTAGTTATTATTAGTTTATGGATTCAACAACTTGTTCTTTGAAAATTTCTCTTCCCGTTATGGATTATGGATTGAATTAAATTTGTCTACTTATTATGGATTGAATTAAATTTGATTTGTAGTTAATTAAACATAGTGAATGTGAATGAATATTGCATAAAAAAAAGCTATTGATGAGGATGATTCGAGTTAGTTACTATTATTGAGTATCCGGACATCTTAAACGGGATTTGTGAATATCAAAAGTGAGATTACATCAACAGGAGTTATAACTATTTAGGAAACTAGCTTTAAAAGTGAGATTCATAGCGTACGCATGATCAACATTCTCCCAACTAAAACACCTCGAAATCGCTCTCCTTATTTCTTGTTTCATCGAGAACGACCTAATTACTCGTCGCTTCGCGTTTTTGGTAGTGGCAATTATTCTTTACTTCGTCCATATAATAAACACAAGTTTGATTTTCGTTCCAAACTATGTATATACTTAGGACCCTCCTCAAATCATTCTGGAGATGTGTGTTTGGATTTCTCAACGAGTAGGATATGCATTTGCAAATTTGTGAAACATGATGAAGGAATTTTTCCGGCAACACAGACAACGTCCGTGCCTCTCTCATCTAGCGCAGGGTTGGAAGTGATAGCTCATGAACTACCTTCTCTACTTGGACCCTATCCAGGTAATCCTCAAAATTCCATTCCTCCTTCTCATATATATTCATCCTCGTCTTGTGTGTCACCTGTGGTATCTACCACTGTAAACAGTGAGCCCTCTATCGTTAGAAATCTGGCTGGTACGTCTGCTGTTCCGATTCTAGATGGACTCGACATTGCTGCTCCTGTGATTTCTCCCTTGCTGTCATCTTCAGTAGGCAGACTGCTTGAGCCTCCCATCTGTGGTGGTCGTACGACCTGCGCGCCTGATCAAATTGCTCTTGGTTCGACGGAACAGGGACCCCCTCCCCGTGCAAATCCAACCTGCAGCGCTCCACCTACGCCAATGTCTGACGCGTCTGGTGCTGCTGCTTCTCATCCTGCGCATGATGCTTTGCAGGCGAGGCGTGCGATTGATTCGACATTGGAGATCGCTGAATTGTCGAACTTAACAAACTCATCATCTGCGATTTCGTTTCCCCCTATATCACCGACCATCGCAGCTGCTGCCCCTGAACCTACGGGTTTCACCGATGCTCCTCGTCCATCACTCGAGCACGACACATCCCAATGTCACGCAGTGTAATTACGACATTCAACATTGCACTCCCGCGGTAAATTTGAAGCACTCCTAGTTTCTCACGACAATGGGGTAATCGACCCATCCTGCTTCAGCAAGGCTCATAAATTACTCGAATGGCGGCAAGCCATGTCGGATGAAATTAAAGCCCTTCTTGACAATGGAACTTGGAAACTTGTTCGGCATCCTATCGGGAGACATGTCATAACCTCTCGTTGGCTGTTTCGCACAAAAAGAAAATCAGATGGATCGATAGATCAACAGAAAGCTCGCCTTGCGGCACGGGGATTCACTCAAAAATCGGGTATTGATTACAAGGAGATGTCCAGCCCTGTAGTGAAGGCTGCAACGATTCGAATGTTATTTCCATTGCTACTGCAAACAGGTGGTTCATTAATCAACTCGATGTTTCTAATGCATTTCTACACGGAAATCTATCTGAAACAATTTATATGGAGCAACCACAAGGATTTCGGGATCCTGACAGTGCTGATCATGTGTGTCTTCTTAAAAAGAGTCTTTATGGGCTAAAACAGGCTCCAAGTGAATGGTTCACTCGCTTACGAAACTTTCTAGTATTGCTTGGATTTCACATGTCTCTACCGGATAATTCTCTTTTTGTTCACAAAAATGGTATGATTCAGACATACATTCTGTATTATGTGGATGACATCCTCATCGCAGGCAACTCACTAGCGCACACTGTCAGTATCATCTCCTTTATTGAGGTTGAATTTCCCATTCGTAATCTTGGTCGGGCAGAATATTTTTTGGGCATTGAAATTCAATACTTTAAAGACGGTATTCACTTGTGTCAAGCAAAGTATGCAGCTGACATCCTTGATAGAGTTAACATGGCTGATGTTAAACCCATTCTAACCCCCATAGCCACTACCCCGACACTCTCCAAAAGTCTTGGAACTCATCTCGCCTCTGGTGATGAATACTGCAGTATGGTTGGTGCTCTTCAATATCTTCAGCTCGCCCGACCTGACATTGCATTTTCTGTTAACAAATTATGCCAAATCCTTCATTATCCGACAGATGAACATTGGAAAAGTGTTAAATGGGTGTTGCGTTATCTTCAAGGAACCTTAGAATTTTCCATTATCATGTCCTCGAAACCTATTGAACATGTTCACTCCTACCCCGATAATGATTGGGGAGCCTGCCCTGATGATAGGCGTTCCACGGGAGCCTTCTGTGTTTATCTTAGAAAAAACATCGTCTCCTGGCAAACACGCAAGCAACCCACGATAGCTTGATCATCCACTGAAAGTGAATACAAAGCCGTAGCAAATGCAACGACATAACTCATTTGGATTCGATCATTATTGACTGACGTAGGCTTTCACACACCTCTACCGGTGCAATTGTGGTGTGACAATGTGGGTGCCATCTACCTCACATCGAATCCTGTTTTTCATGCTCGCACAAAACACATTGAGGTTGATTGTCATTTTGTCCGTGAGCAAGTCATAAATGGATTTCTCAATATTCGATTCATTCCGACGGATGATCAGGTTGCTGACATTTTGACCAAGCCGCTTCCCAACCTTCGCTTCACTCGACTACGCTCTCGACTATTGGTCTTAACGCGGCATCGGCTTGAAGGGGGGTGTTGGAGATAATACTGTTATTATCTCTACATTAATTATTAACACACTAATTAGAGTTGCACTTATTCTATAAGTCTAATTAGTGTTAGAGATAATACTATTATTATCTCTAAGATAATTAGTTATACACAAATAGAGTTGTACTTAGGCTCTGTTCTTTATTATTGAAAAAAACTGAACTGAACTGAACTGAATGCTACTGAACTGAACTGAACTGAACTGAATGATACTGAATACTGAACTGAACTGAATTTAACTGAATGCTACTGAACTTAACTGAATGATACCGAACTTAACCGAATTTAATCGAACGTAACAATAATGATGATATTAGACTTTAAAATAATTTAATGATAATATTGGACATTAATAAGCTTATAATAATAATAATAATAATAATAATATTTCTACCAAAAAAAATAATATCAATAATAAATAAACATATTATTAAAGATTAAACTAAATTAAATATCAAATAAAATCTAGGCTCGATAAAATCCTATGACATTAAAAAAAATGAGTCTAATTTAAATTAAAAATATAAATTACATACAAACACAAATTTATATATAATTTAAAGCCTATGAAATTAAATACAAATTTTTATATGAATACACACTCTTAAATTTTTATTACAATTAAGTATTAAGGTACAAAAATACCTTTAACGTTTTGGGTCCGGTTATTTTACTCCTAACGTCTAAATATGAATTTTCATATGAATACAAAATCTTGACTCAATTTATCAATGTTAAGGGTAAAATTGCTATTGGCTTCTAATATTAGGGATAAAATTGCACTATTTGAGATATTAAGGTAGTTGAGCCAGTTAATTTTTTAGAGCATTGTAATGTAAACGTATTAATATAATATTTATTTACTTTTCGCAAAATTTGCAAATAAGTTGCACCAAATAATTATAATTATAATAAATAATGGTAATGTATATAATGACAAAGCATAAATTATATATAAATATAATTATAATGAAAATAGATAAATTAATATATAATAAATTATAATAATTATAATAAATTGCTGAAATTATAAATAAATAATGCTAATAATAATAAATTATATATAAATAATAATAATATATAATAATTATAATAAATAATGATAAATTATTGAATACTGAAACTGAATACTGAACTGAACTGAACTGAACTGATTACTACTGAACTGAACTGAACTGAACTGATTGTTACTGAAATTAAGTAATAAAGAACAGGCCTTATTCTATACGTCTAATTAGATCACTGAAACCTAATTAGCATACATGTCTATACCTGTCATATATATACAATTGATCAATGATCACCCTAATTAAAGGAATTATTCAATCTTTCTACTCTGCCTATTTCGGCCACTCTCTCTCTCTCTCTTGTTCGGCCTTCTCTCTCGTGTTCTTCACAAACTAATTCTTAATTCAACAAAGCATCCCTCTCAATAAATCCTAAATCTCTCACTAATAAGAGATGGTGCTCAAAAACAAGTTTGTAAAGAGAGAGCTAACTTATTGAAAATTAGGAAATTTAAAGCTAAATTTATGTTATTTTTTCTATAGTTAATACCATAATGGTGAAAATGAAGTTGCAGAACTCATGGTTACTTTTTTCTCCATTAACAATCTCTGAGAACCGTTGAAGATTGAAGAATACCAACATGAATAAGATATGATTTTTTTTATATTGTAGAGAAGCTATCTATGTTTTTTTTATTAAATGGAGAGTTTTAGAGTGGTTAATAAGGAAAATGTTAGTAAAGGTAATTATAATTTCTAGAGGAAGAAGAGAGAGAAAAAAGAAAAATAGAAAGTCGTGATTAGAAATTTTAAATATAAACGACCGTTTTAGGGAATTCAAATTAAGGCGCTATAATTAAGTTTACTAGAATTGAAAAAAAAAAGTCTCAAACAAATAAGAATAATTATCGGAAATGGATAAGTTATATTTATAGTGTAATTTTGAATTTCATTTTTTTTTTTTGTAATATTTTAATGGCATAACATCCATTTTAACCTTTAAACTAAAATTTTAAAGTCAATTAAGACCTTAAACTATTAGAACTAAGCAAAAATCATCAATTGAATCTTTATACTATCCTAAAATCAGAAACTATTACTATTTGACATTGACTGTAATGATCTATGTGTTGGCCCAAAATGGATTTGGGGAAGAGAGTATGAAACTGTTCAACCGAATGATTTTCGATGAGAACTAAATTGATGATTTTTTCTTAGGATGAAGACTCAATTGATGATTTTTACTTAGTTCAAGAACCTAATTGATGATTTTGATAGTTTAAGGTCCTAATTGACTTTGAAACTTTAGTTTGGGGACCCAAATAAGTATTATTTTAATTGACATCTCAATATAATATTTTGGGCATTATATTGGCTTGCTAAACTAAGATTTCAAAGTCATTTAGGATCTTAAACTATCAAAATCATAAATCATGTCCCTGGACTAATAAAAAATATCAACTGAGTCTCCATTCTAAACAAAAGTCACCAATTGAGGCCATCGAAAATCATTCGGTTCAACAATTTCAGACCCTCTTTTCCAAACTCATTTTAAACCAACACATAGATTATTACAGTCTATATGAAATAGTCACAATTTCTGATTTTAGGATAAGATGAGGACTCAATTGATACTTTTACTTAATTCAAAAACCTGATTAATGATTTTAATAGTTTAGGGTCCTAATTGACTTTGAATCTTTAGTTTGGAATTCCAAATTGGTGTAATGTCAATATTATGTTATAATGAAAATGTCTAAATAGTCAATACGGACAAAATTATAGTGCAGATGCCATACAAACCCTCTATATACGAAAAAGGTAAAAATCATCGTGAGACCTCTATTATTTCATAGGGTAAATTTCAAATAAAATCTTTGTGGTTTCATTAATTTTCAGATAAAGACTATGGTTTACTTTTTGTCAAAACGATGATTGAGGTTTTCAACTTTAGCAAAATAAGGACTTTTTCGATTGATACTATTAAAATCACCCTTGACGACTTCAAAAATGACATATTTTAAGAACTACTAATATTTTAAACAACTTTAATTCTTAACATTTTTATTTTGAGATTATTTAGATGATGTTTGGTAAAGAGAGAGAAAGTTCTAAAAAAGATGATTTTCGAAAATCGAAAATGTAGTTCCATAAAAAATATGGCATTGAACAACTTTAATTTTTGAAAATTTTCATTTTCAGGTCGTTAAAGATGGTTTTAATAGCATTAATCCAAGTGCGAAACCTCAATACTCGTTTTGACAAAAAGTAAACCACAGTCCTTTATCTGAAAATTAGTGAAACCACAAGGGTTTTATTTGAAATTTACCATATTTCATACTTGGTACATTAAATCCTGATTTTTTTATTTGAACACACATTGAGCTCTTAATCTTTTATTTTATGTCATATTTGATTAGTTGTGAATATCTAATACAGTTAAAAAATATTTTGAATTTCATCTATGTTTGTAATTATACTTTTTACATCTCAAAATAAGGTTTTTACAGTTTTCCTATAACCACGTTACAGATATTAAAAACTGTTTCGAACTGTTAAAAAAAATTCTAACGTAGGTGAAATGATAATAACATGTTAATCGAGTTTTATATTCAAAACTAATTTTTAGGGTCATTAAGGACTTAATTTGACAAAAGAAATAAAATAAAGATTTAATGTGTCTAAATAAAACATTAAAGATTTAATGCACACAAATAAAATAAAAGATCTGTTAAAAACTAATCAAACTTAATTGATTATAATTTGATCTGGGCATGGGCCGACGAGCCCGGCCGGTCCGTCCAGGTCCAGATCCATTTAGTCGGATTTAGACAAATGAAATTGGTATTAGGTCCGATCAGGCCCAAGCCCGTATAAGCCCGTCAGAAATTGGGCGAGCTTGAACTATATGAATTTTCCATGGGGCCGACTCGGTCCGGCCCGATATATATATATATATATATATATATATATATATATATATATAATTTATAGATTTATAGATAGCTAGTACTCCATCCATTCTCTTTTACATGCCATTCTAGCAAATTAGTTTTTTTTTCCCAAATATAAGTCATTCTAGGATTCCAAGAACTTTTAGTTTAGTTTTTTGATCCAAATATTAATTTTTTTATATTAGTACATATATTTTTTAATATTCGAATGTTTATTCTCCAATAGTGATATGAGAGAGAATTTTTTTTAATTAACCAATATATTTCTTAATTTGTGTGAAATACCCTAAAATTACCTATATAAAGAAATGGAGGGAGTAATTTATTTTGGATTTGATGTTAACAATTAGTTTATTAGAATTTTTCCGAACTTATTAAGTATTGTGTTGTGTGTACTATTTTTTTCTTTATTAAGAAAAGTTGGTGTGACATTTTAATTGTATTTTTTTAATATACAGATGGGCTTGGACGGGCGGGCTTGGGATTCATATTTTAGACCCGAGCTCAGTCTGAACCCGAGCCCGAATAAATTTAATGCGGGTTGGGTAGGCTTCGTAATGTATGTGCCAAAGTACTTCTCTATATACTCAAAGGAGTTCTCCAGGGCCGTCGGGGCTGGGCTTAGCCTCGTTAGGTTTTATTAAAAACCTGACAGGCCCGGCCCGAGCCCGGTCCAGTCCGATCCATGCCCAGGTCTAATTATGATTAGAATATCAATTATCTAATTATTTGAGTAGTATCCACTTGAAAGAATTGATTAATAGAAATTTTTATGAAAAAATCAAAATATAAATTTGAATTTGATATTTTTTGGTAATATTTTAATTTACATCTCAATATAATAATTATATTATAATGAAAACCTGTAAATAGTCGATACAGACAAAATCATAGTGTAAATGCTATACAAAAACTTCTATATATTAAAAAATTAATCAACCTTAATTAATTAAGATTAGAATATGATATAATTATTTAAGTAGGTAATTTTATGCTATAATCAAGCTTTTTCTTCAAAATTGATGCTGAAACTTATTTCGTAAAAATTCAAAGATTCAATCCTTAGCTTTATAAAATGGCAATCGGGTGACTTTTACACTTCACTTCTGGTAATGGACCCGATTCTATCTCCACCACTGCTTCAACCGCACTCGAAAACCTCCATTCCTTTCTCCGATGCTCAAAACGATAGTTTCAGTGCAAAAGATGACACCCAAAATGGACCATCAACTGATAAGATTAGTAAGCTACGGTTTCGGACCACCAATTTTTTAGCTTCTTTTACTATTCCGCCGGGTATTAGCCCCGCCGTGTTGCTTGATTCGCCAATAATGTTGCCTAATGCTCAGGTGAATGAATTCAATTTCTCTTTTTGTTAATTCCATTTTTATGCTTGGTTTTGGAATTTCCTTGTGTTTGGAGAAACGAAAACCATAATTATACGATTTACCTTCAAGTTTTGAGTGACTTTCAGTACCCTTTACTCCAAATAGTAGATATAAAGTGTTTAATTATAGTTAAAGAAATAATTGTTCATAGCTATTTTGGATTTGGATGGAAATCAGCTGAATATCCGTTGATGTTGTTTGCTAATTGTTGTTATTACTAACTATTTAGGGGTTTGTCCGTTGATGGTAGATATAAGCTTATTTTTGTTTTAAAAAGCTAGCATCACCTCTTATAAAAAAGAAGTTAAAAAAACCAAACGGAAAAATTGGCCGAATTTCATGTATATTTTACTAATTATGTTTTTTGGGGCTGGCTCAGAAAGTAATCATATGAATTTATATCAATAAATAAAGTAACATTATTATGACATAATAATAATAATAAGGGTTAATTACAAATAACTACCATGTGGTTTGACCAATTTGCGATGTGGTACCTGTGGTATTTGTTTTTGCAAACACAACCCTATGGTTGGAAAATTTTACATGTTTTTTTTACTTTGCCAAATTTGGCCGATAACGACTTTGAAATGAAAATTTTCAAGAATTAAACTTGTTTGGTATCATATTTACTATGGAACCATATTCTTAATTTTTCAAAACCATCATTTTTGGAGTTTTCTCTCTCTAAACATTATCTTTCTCTCTCATAAAAAACAACACATAAATGACCTTAAACCTAAAAAGTTGAAGAATTAAAGTTGCTTAAAATATCATTTAGCTCTTGAATTTTTTTTATTTCGAAGTCGTTATCGGCCAAATTTGGATGGACTCGGTCTGCTCGAAGCTAGCGCCCCAGTTGTTATATCAAGTCAAAGCAACAAAATTCAAGAGAAATTTGAAAAAACGAAATTTGTTTATAGAATATCTCTAAACCCGTTACGACGAAACTGTTTCTTAAATAGTCAAAGAAAAACCCTAAAACTATTTCTTGAACCCTAAACCTTGAGTGATTGCATTGATTAATACATGTTGCTCATTTTATCAATTTGGCTGTAATTGATTGTATTTGGACATGTCTATTGACGAAGTCTCTACTCATTCGATTCTCGTAGGAAGGATGATCCCGAGGTGTTTGTTTATATGGTTGTTATATCATAGTCGAAAAGTTGGACGATCATAAGTATAATTACTCCGATTTTCAGTGTTCCTTTTTCCCCGTAGACTCGATAAAACAATAAAAATGGATGCTGAAATGGTATTATATTTTATGACAGAACATTGTTCCCCTCAAGACATTTCACTTTCTATGCATTTCATTTCGTTTGTGACGTTTCTATACCATTATGGTACCATCATTAGATTGAATCTTTGGTGTCAAATGGGTCTTCTCTGTAACATTCTCAGGGGGCGGATACAAGGAGGGGTCCAGGTCCTTCCGACCGTCGGAATCAACATGACCAGGGGTGGTTCCGGCCTCCCCGCCTCCACAAAGTTTGAGGCCGCGGGGTGCTAAATAAGTGTTTTAATTAAATCTTCATTGGATATTTTATAGATTGGGGTTTTGACCTAGAAATTTGATTGGATATTTAATAAATTAGTGATTTGACCTAGAACTTTGATTGGATATTTGATAAATTAGGGATATAAATTGAGGATTTCATAAATTGGGGATTATTATATGATTAATATAAAATTACCTCAATGAGGTTATATTTAATGAAGGTTCGGAGTGGTTTAATTAACTTATTAAGTTTGTATTTAGTTACAAAATTCAACAATATTAATATAAGATAGGTGATAAATTTCTCAAAGTTTTTTTACGTACGCAGGTGTAAAATCCGCCTCCCAACGAACCAATCATGTTCGTCACTGAACATTCTCTTGCCTTTTTCTATTTTGATTCAGGGGTATGGAAATTCAGAAGATGGATACAATTGGAGGAAATATGGATATGCATATGCTGATGCTTCAGATGATTGAGATGCCGAAGGTTGGATGTGTTTGGAAAAGTATAGTTGATATTAAATATTTTTATTCAATAATTATGAAACTTTTTTTTATAGCTTATTTTTTTAAGCATTTTTTTATTAAGTATATTTGCTTTAAGCATTTTCTCAAAACCCCCTCATCTATCAAATATACCATTTTTCTTATTTTGTGAATCTACTTTGAAGAAGAAGAGGGAAGTTTGTCTTCCTTCTTACTTCTCCCCCTCGGTTAGATTTACTGTGTTTTTTATTATTATTATTATTTTTGTTTGTGTTCATATACTTCATCTGATCTCTTTATTCGCTTGAATTGGATCAGTTCTCTATTATTCTTTCAGTTATACGGAAACGACTTATCTTGTTCATGGATCAATGGATCTATGTGGGTGCAATAAAAGAAAGGATTTACATCCGAATGTTCAGAATGACTTAAATGATGATGAGTGGATTGCAGATGCTTTTCTACGGATTTGGATTTATGAGAAGTATATTTTTTCTTGTTCTTTTATATTTTTAATACCTTTTATGGTTATTTCTGCTCTTTGTAGTCGTTTTAATGCCTTTATGGATCTTGTAAGGTTTTTATTCCTGCTGTACTTGTTGTTTGTTCATCTATTGAAGATACAACTATTTTCATAAAAAAAACAAATGTTGTGAGTGATTAAAATTGTATTCTTTTGTACGTTATGGTTAAATTGTACCCAAAAAAAAAACTTTGAGACCATTTTCGTACCTTATCTTTCTATTTAGGGTTAAAGTAACAAAGTAGGTTTAAGGTTTTTGAGAGATTATCAATTTAGGTTTTACATACAAAATAGCACCGATATAGGTTTAACGTTTACAAAATATTAACGATTTAGGTCTCGATAAAACGTGACACAGGCCCTGTTTGGTAAAGAGCGTTTTGGGATAAAAAGAGCGGTTTTGACCAACTTTAGAGGTTTGACCACTGAAACCGCAAATTGGAGTGTTTGGTGGAGAGAGGTTTGGGAGAGAGTTTTGGGATGAAAACGCTAATTTAGAAAAAACTCTTAAAATGAGCTTTTTCAATTAGCGTTTTACAATATTAAAATTAATGGACTTCTTTAACCCTAATAGATAGACTCCCTCTTCTCCTGCGCCAAAATTAATGCCCTTATTCGTCTTTTTGCACAAACCGCTATTATCAATAAGCTAATTTTTACCAAACAGGTCTACAGAAACAGCTAGTCAAATCAGCTAATGTAATCAGCTAACAGCTAACAACTAATTCCTAAACAGGGCCACACTATTCATATACTCGGTTAAGTTTTGATTTCTCTCTCCACGTATAGTTGGCCGATCTTAACTGAGTAATATAAATAACATGTTACATTCCGTTATCAATGTCTAAATTGGTACACTTTTGTAAACTTTAATCATGTATTGTTGTAATTTATACATGGAGTTAATTGGGGAGAAAATCTGATGTCCTCAATTCAGTGTCCCCTTCCATGTTCCTCTTAGAAAAAGTGGGCCCTTTTTATTGTGTATGTCCCTTGGTTCACAAAATATAGGGTTAAGGTGTAAAAATACCCCTAACGTTTTGGACCAGGGGCAATTTTACCCCTAACGTATAAAATGGTGCAATTTTACCACTAACGTTGGAAGCCAGGATCAATTTTACCCCTAACGTTGATAAATTGGTTCAATTTGAGAAATAATTCATCAAACTGTCTTCTCGGTCATGAATTTTGTCATTTACACTTCACATATGCGTCATTTTATCAGTAACAAATCACAAGCATATGTTGGGATGTGAAAAAAAATAAAAAATAAAAATAAAAAAATAAAAAATATATTGTCTTTTTTATACGAATTAGATAAAAAAAATTCAAAAAATTCACCGAATTTATAAATATTAATCTCCAATTCTATTATTAAATTATAAAAAATATGAAATCTTTTTTTTTAAAACGAATTGTTATACAATTGGTGCTGAATAAGAAACAAAAATATCTGTGTTTTATAATAGTGTATGAAATTGACTCAATTTATCAACGTTAGGGTAAAATTGCTCATGGCTTTCAACGTTAGGGGTAAAATTGCACCATTTTAAATGTTAGGGGTAAAATTGATCCTGACACAAAACGTTAGGGGTATTTTTTCACCTTAAACCCAAAATATATTATTTTAATTAGGTGGGGACCACTTTTGTGAAAGTGACATGGAATGAGACATTGAATTGGGGATTTCAGTCCCCCAAAACCTTAAGGTAAATTTGTATCATTTCATATGTTAGCTAACTATATAGGTAAATCTGCACTTCGTTTAAAACATTGGAGTTAAATTTGACGCTTATAACTATATAAAAACAATTATTACGAGTCTCAAAACAAAAACATAAAAATCAACCTAGAGTCAAATTAAGTTTTAATAATTCCGTATTTCTCTCGAGTTTTTATATTAAGCACCGGGTCTTCCATCTCACTCGGAAGACTCCTAATTTACATTTGGACCCGTGTATTGTGACCCACGTAATAATTAAAATAGTGTGACCTTTTATAATATGTGTGGGTCCATATTACATATAGCAAAATATGTATTGAATGTCTTTCATTTGATATTGAGAACCGGATGCTTCTGGGTTAGTTGATAGGGTTTTCACAACAAATTGGGAATTTTTGAATTGGCTGTTTTCTTTTTAATTGAATTAGTTGTATCGAAAATTAATTGAAAATTGCTGCAACCTTATAAATTTAATATATCCAAACACAAACCTAGCTAGGTTTGTGTTTGGATATATTAATTTATTTTTATTTTTATACTTATAAATTAAATTTATAGGTAGCAGTAGTATTAAAATAACATTATATGTGAAACAAAGTACATATAATTAAATTAACATTAGGGTAATTAATTTATTAGTCCCTATATTTTGACAAAACACACTGTTTAGTCTCTGTATTTTCAAAAACACATGGTAAGGTCCCTAACCTTTTTCTCAGTGAACTGTTTAGTCCTTCCGTCTGTTTGTTACATTTTTTACCGTTTATGACTTCGGAAATGACTAAATTACCCTTTACTATTTACCTTCAAACTTCAGAAAAGTAATCTAATTTAGAAAAAGAAGCTATTTGCATGGAGAACAATAAAAAGAACAGACTCAACGCTTACGAATTTGAACGATTAAGAAGAAAATTAAGAACAAGAACACTCAAAGTTGATTTCAGATGCATTAGAGTTTAAAGAAAAGCAAAATAAAGGAAAAGAAGAACACAAATCCAAATTGACTAACAGAATCTTCATGAGAGTCTAACGGCATGGACTAAACAGTTCACTAAGAAAAACATTAGGGACTAAACAGTTCACCGAGAAAAACGTTAGGGACTTTAGTGTGTGTTTTTGAAAATATAGGGACTAAACAGTGTGTTTTGTCAAAATATAGGGACTAATAAATTAATTACCCTTAATATTAAGTTATAAATAGGATAAAAAAAATTAATTTAGTGATATAGTTTGATTAATAGTAAAATGGTATGTGAAAAAATTAATAAAATATTGTTTATTGAAAAAATTATTATTTTCAGAGTTATTAAATAGAGTAGATGATTGCAGAAGTTCTATAGTAACAATATTTAAAGATAAAATAGGAAAAAATGAAGTTAAATGGAGTAGATGGTCTAAAAATTTGCAGAAATTCGATAGGATAGGTAACAACATGGTGAGGCGGGCATAATTTCTCATTCCAGGTTTTGTTATTTCTTTGTCCCAAGTAGCTAAATCCCTATACACAACTGTTCCACTTTTCCGTCATTACTGAGCTGCAGCATGGAGTCCGAGAGCCATGTCACTACCGAGTTCGCCATATCAGCACCTACCTTTAACCCAACATTCCATTGCGTACGGAAAATCCACAAAGAGGTGAAGATTGTGCTCGTCAAAGACCCCACACAAAGCACAAACATTTGTAAGATCGACTGCTTTTAGGAATAAACTCTCTCGGTTAAGTAAATAGTCAAAACAAAGTTTCCAGAAAAGCTGTTTGTGTTACGGAAATAGTCACACCCTTATCCTATTCTGATTTTGTATATATTTAGATAGGCTCACAGTTCATATTTTGAACTAGTCTAAGATTCTCCATAATCTTCTTATCTTCTGTTGTAACTAATCTCACTGTAAAGTCTATTTAAATTAGAGTCCTATCAATAGAAAACTCAATTGAGACCAATAGCTTTCATGGTACCAGAGCCAAAAGAGGTCTAACAACCCTGAAACACTTTGATCCACCTGTATCGATTTTTTTTCCTTTTCTTTCCTGTCAATTTCGACAGTATGACTACCCCTAATGGAAACGCATCGGCTCCAAACAACACTGTCTCCAATTATCTCACCAGTTCCGCCAATCAAATCTCCCACAAACTCACATCCACAAATTATCTCCTGTGGAAAACACAGGTAATGCCGATTCTGAAGGGACAAGGGTTGGAACACCACGTTGATTCAACCATCCTTCCCCCTGCAAAGGAGTTGCCCATCGGAGCTGTAAATCCGGTATATAAGGTATGGGAACGAGAGGACCAATAGGTCCTTGGCTGGATCATCAATTCACTATCAATCAGTGTCTTGCCTCAAGTCGTTGGTGCGGAAATGGCTCAAGCTGCTTGGTCAAAGCTTTATACTGCATATTCCACTGGATCCCGATCTCAGATCCGTGACTTAAAACACCGGCTACATAATCTCAAACGTGGTAATACTTCTATCACAGATTATCTGCAAACTGCCAAACTGATCAGTGATCAGCTTATTGCTTTCCAACATCCAGTGTCGTCTGATGATCTGGTCGAATCGATTCTTGATGGGCTTGGGTCTGTGTACCGTCCATTTTCACGGGCATTAGAGGCTCGAATGGAGTCTATAACCTTTGATGAATTAACTAGTTTGTTGTTAAGTGAAGAAAGACAGATTGCCAGAGAGAGTGAAAATTCTTCATTCACACCATCAGTTCACTTTGCTGCTCGGAACATCGACAATAACCGGGGTCGTGGTCGTGGCCGAAGTCATTATTCCGGTCAGCCGTCTTTTCGGCCAAATAATTCTGCCTCTGCGCCTCTGGATGTGAGTACTCTTACCTGTCATAATTGTAAGGGTACATGACATATTTCCAAACAATGTCCTTCACCTAAATTGAACCGTAGTTTTCGGAACAACATCAAGCCATCCTCCAATATGGTCGTAACATCTCAGTCCAGTTCAACTGATTGGCTCATGGATTCCGGAGCGACTCACCATTTAACTGCAGATTTAGGGAACCTCAGTGTTCATTCAGAATATGATGGAGCCGAAGAAGTTACAGTAGGTAATGGACACAAAATCCCTATATCTCATATTGGTCGTTCAACTTATAATTTATCCAATTCTCCTGTTGAGTTTCGTGAAATACTCCATGTTCCTAAGACAGTAAATAATCTTTTGTCTGTGTCATCTTTAACTCGGTCTAACCCAATTTCGGTTGAATTCTTTGCTAATCACTTTGTTTTGAAGGATTTGGCAACCCAGAGGGAGATTTATCGAGGGAGCAATAAGAATGGTCTCTACACACTGTCTCTACCAAAGACCTTGCCTCATCGTATTCAAGCTTACAATGTTTCCTTTCCATTATGGCATGCTAGATTAGGGCATGCTAATTCTCAAATTGTTCGCAAAACTTTATGTTTGAATAATATTCCTTTCAATGATAATAAAAAGCTTGATTTATGTGATGCTTGTTGTGTGAGTAAATCGCATCGTCTTCCTTTTCCTAAATCTGATTTTGTTGCTTCTAGTCCTTTAGACTTAGTATGTTCTGATGTTTGGGGTCCGGCACCGGTGGTTTCTCATGATAATTTCAGATTCTATGTACTCTTTTATGACTATTACTCTAAGTTTTCATGGTTATATTTTCTTAAATCTAAATCTGAAGTAATGAGCGTCTTTATTAAGTTCAGAACACTTGTTGAGAAACACTTTGAGAGACCAATTAAGACATTTCAATCCGATTAGGGCGGTGAGTTTCAAAAACTGTCTGAATACTTGTCATTGAATGGGATCAATCATAGAGTTTCGTGTCCGTACACACCCGAACAAAATGGTTGTGCGGAGCGAAAACATCGTCATGTTGTTGAAACAGGTCTTTCCTTATTAAATCATGCCAAATTACCAAATAATTCCTGGACTTATGCCTTTGATACTGCCATGTACATAATTAATCGTTTACCAGTTCCAACACTTAATTACTGTACACCCTATGAAAAATTGTTTGGTGTTACTCCAGATTATACGTTGTTTCGAACTTTTGGTTGTTTGTGCTATCCGTGGCTTAGACCATATAATTCAAATAAACTGGTTTCCCGTTCTCATAAATGCATCTTTCTTGGTTATAGCAAAGTTCACAAGGGATATAAATGTTATGATTTCCATACTGATAAAAATTTTGTTGTTCAATGAACATGAGTTTCCCTTTCCGGAATTAAATTGTGAAGCTCGCTCTAAATCCATGACCGATCAGTCAGACTCGACTTTGCTACAATCTGTTCCATCATTGAGAGAGGCATTTACAGCTATACCATACTTGCCACTAGCAACCACAACTCCAGCTTCTACTCCTGTTGTACCACTAAATAATGGTACTGCCTCTTCTTCCAATCAGCTGTCGCTGGCCATTGTTCTGTATCAGTCACCATCTCAATTTCTTCAATGCATTGTATTAGCTCCTGCCTCGTCCTCTTCACAATTGCCTGCTGTTCCTGATTCCATGTCACCAACAATATCCACTCAACCTATGATTCCCTCACCCAAAATTACCCACAATACTACTTCCAAAAATATTACCAAACCACCCAAAATAATTCCAATACCTACCAAAACTCATAAGATGGTTACTAGAGCCCAAACTGGAAATTTGAAACCTAAATCCCACCTTGCTGCTATAGTCCCTCAAACACCAAATTGTTACTCTCAAGCAATTCGTCACCCCGAATGGAGAAAGGCAATGACTGAAGAATACAATGCGTTGATTAATAATGGTACATGGGAACTTACTCCGTGTTCGGATCAGACAAATCGAATTGGATGTCTTTGGGTGTTCAAACTCAAGTTACATCCTGATGGGACAGTGGATCGCTACAAAGCGAGATTAGTTGCTAAGGGGTTTCATCAACGCCCCGGGCTTGAATATCAACAAACTTTTAATCCTGTAATTAAGCCAACTACGATTCGTGTGTTATTATCTGTCACACCCGACCCTAAATGACCTCAATCGGCATCGGGCGTGAAATAGAAAGATCATAATCAATACTTAGGAGTCTCCAATTTAATCAAATATCATTATATTACAATTGAAATACCAAAGTTCATTATCTCTGGCAATCTCTAATGGTTGGCATGTTCGTCAATTAGACATTTCGAATGCATTCTTGCATGGGTCTTTGGATGAAGTTATTTTTATGGAGCAGCCCCCGGGGTTTGTTCATCCCAACTATCCTAATCATGTTTGGCGGTTGAAGAAAAGCCTGTACAGCCTCAAGCAAGCCCCTCGCATGTGGCATCAATGTTTAACTGTTGCACTAAAGGAACTTGGCTTTGTCTGTTCTAAAGCCGACTCATCCTTGTATTGTTTCAAGTCTAAGGGTTTTGAATTGTTTTGCCTCTTGTATGTTGATGATATCCTTGTTACAGGATCTAATTATTCAGCAATTCAAAAACTTGTGGTTCAGTTGCAGTCTCGTTTTGCAATTCGGGATATTGGCCGACTTAAATATTTTCTCGGTCTAGAGGCTACATGGACAGCCACTACTCTTCACTTGAATCAGCACAAATATATCAAGAATCTTCTTGAAAGGGCTCAAATGTCAGGCGCCAATGGAATTTCCACACCAATTTGTCCCACAAGTAAGCTGTTGTTAGAGAAAGGTGAACCTTTTGATGCTCATCATATGTATCGTAGCATTGTAGGAGGACTTCAATATGCTACTATAACCCGCCCTGATATTAGTTTTGCTGTCAACAAAGTCAGTCAATTCATGCATTGCCCGACTACATAACATTGGCAAGCTGTCAAACGCATTTTGCGTTACTTGCACTCAACACCGACACATGGTCTTTTGCTCCAAAAGGGTCGGTCTTTGGATCTATTTAGCTATACAGATGCGGATTGGGCAGGTGATCCCGATGACAGAAAATCCACCTCCAGCTTTGCTGTATATTTGGGACCCAATCTTATCTCATGGCGTTCTCGAAAACAAAGAACAGTTTCACGTTCCTCAACCGAAGCTGGGTATCAGGCTGTTGCAACACTAGCTTCAGAAATTCTTTGGGTACGTATGTTACTAAGAGAAATTGGTTTTTGCTCCAATAATGTTCCGATTTTGTGGTGTGACAACTTGGGAACTACTTATCTCACCGCCAATCCCATATTCCATGAACGATCCAAGCATTTGGAAATAGATTTTCATTTTGTTCGGGACAAGGTAGCTACAAAGGAGCTTCGCGTTCAATACATTCCGACACTAGACCAAACTACAGATATATTTACGAAGCCACTGTCAAGATCTCGTTTTCAAGCTATCCAGGACAAGTTGAAAGTTCACCCTCCATCAACTTGAGGGGGGATGTTACGGAAATAGTCACACCCTTATCCTATTCTGATTTTGTATATATTTAGATAGGCTCACAGTTCATATTTTGAACTAGTCTAAGATTCTCCATAATCTTCTTATCTTCTGTTGTAACTAATCCCACTGTAAAGTCTATTTAAATCAGAGTCCTATTAATAGAAAACTCAATTGAGACCAATAGCTTTCAGTTTGGCCTTCACGGGGATTTGCATGTCCAAGATTTTCTTCCGCGCACCACGCTCCATGTGACCTTATTGCAAAACCTATTTTGAAAAACAGCTTGATATCCAGACTTGATGAAGTAGCTTTCATGCTTTCTTGTCATTTAATGTAAAACGCAATTGGGCACAAATTTTTTTTAAAAAATAATACCAAAAATTTTAATATTATATATGACTATTAATATGTTTATACTTGTAATTATAATTAATTAAAATAATTAGAAAGAAATAAAATTAATGAAAATGGCTAAATAGAAAAGTAAATCATTGTTTTAATTCTACTCACCTGGAATCGCTAAATAGGAAAATAACTATCATTAAATTTCGATAAAAAAAATATGACGACTTTCTATTGGTCTTTCTTTTTAAAAATGAAATATTAAATTAAGATCCACTGATTTTTATGGAATTCTAATTAATAATGATTTCTATCAATTTTGATCTTACATTTATCAATTAGAGTTGGAATAAAATTTTATAAAGTTACTAATCTATCACTAATTTCGCAGGTACTTCAAGAATTTTATAATGAAATAAAATTAAATGAAATGGCTAAATAATAAATTAAACGTCTCTCTATATGGAGTGTTCTTTGTCTTCTCCATTGAGAAGTAAATTCCTATATCCTAATTTTCTCTGTTCGTCAATATCAATTACTTTTTTTTCTAAATCTCTTTTTCATAGTTCGAGTCAAATCTCTCTCGCTTGGGATTATGAATCTCGTAGGCTGGAATTATCGTGGACTGGACAATTTACGAATAATTAATGTTCTACTAGACTTACTCAAAGTTCACAAGCCATTGGCCATCTGCCTTATGGAAACAAAAAACTCTCTTCAGAAAAGTTCGTAAAGTTTGTAAAATTATTGGCTTCGACAACATTTTTATAGTTGACTGTGTGGGTCAAGAGGGTGGTCTGGCACTGTTATGGAAGGAATCAATGACAATTAAAATTCTCTCTTCTCATAATTACATCAACATTGTTCTATCTATAACGAATATCCAAAATTGGAGAATGAATGGTCTTTATGGTTACCCAGAAGTAGGTCTAAGATTTCAACCATTAATTTCAGTTCACCTAATTAATAGTTGAAATGTAATAATAAGTTCACTTTTAGAGGATCCAAATTCAATTGATACCGAAAAAACATTTAAAAAGACGTCCGGTTAGGAATAATAATAAAAAAATGAATTAAGGTTTGGGGTTTCAAGACTCTATTTTGAACCATTAATTTGAGATGTTTGGGGTTGTGGTTTTGAGTGTTTAGTTTGAAACCAAATAAGTCCAAAATGACCCTTTTAGAAATATAAAAAAGCGAAAAATGTGAAACTAAAATTAGGGTTTCGGCATCTTGGGACCCTATTTCCATAGGAAACGGACAATGGTCAAAACCCACAGCTTTGTAGAGGGCTCCACCCTCTTTTGGCCTAATTCTGTCGTCGGTGGTCTCTAAAATGCGATTTATTGATTTGCACGTCCTTTCAACGTAATTTTCCATGAGTTATTTTTTTTTACCTAATTAACGGGTTTCAACCATTAATTTTACTTCTTGACCTAATTAATGATTGAAAAATATATTAATAAGCTCGCTTTTAGAGGATCCAAATTCAATTTATATCGAAAAAACATTTAAAAAGACATCCGGTTAGGAATAATAATAAAAAACGTGAATTAGGGTTAGGCGTTTTCGAATCCTATTTTGAACTATGAATTTGAGATGTTTAGGGTTGTGGTTTTGAATGTTTAGTTTGAGATCAAATAGGTCCAAAATGACCCTTTTAGGAATATAAAAAAAGCAAAAAATGTCAAATTAGAATTAGAGTTTCGTCGTCTTGGGATTCTATTTCCATCGGAAACGGGTCAACGATCAAAACCCGCAGCTTTAATATGGCCGCATCCTCTTTTGGTCTAATTCCATCGTCTAAGGCCTCAAAATTGTGATTTAGTGATTTTTGTGCCTTTTTAACGTAGTTTTCTGTAAATTATTTTTTTTATTTATTTTTACCTAATTAACGGATTTCAACCATTAAATTTACTCATTGACATAATTGATGGTTGAAATATAATAATAAGCTCACTTTTAGAGGATTCAAATTCAATTGATACTGAAAAAACGTTTAAAAAGATGCCAGATTATGAATAATAATAAAAGGCGAATTAGGATTTGGTTGAAATCGTCTAATATCATACAATTTTATCCCTAACATTGACAGTCGAGCAATTTTATCCTAAATTTAACAAATTGGGTCAAATTAATAAAAACAATAAAATATAGTGTTTGTTTAATTAAGTGTTATAATAATCACTTTAACAAATTTAGATGCTAACAAAATTAGAGTGTAAAATCATACTTTATTTGTTGTAGATAGAAAATAATTAAATTTGACAATCTGATTTAGTTGTAATTTTTTAATTAATTATGATATCCTATTTATCTAGAAAACCCCAAACAATGGACTTAAAGCCCAATTATGTCCTAAATTATATCTTAAACTCTTTTGCCAATAATTAAACAGAAATAACCAGGTATGGAATAAAAAATCTTCTACCCCAATTGTTCTTCACTCCTTGGCTGTGTTTTATCTAGCAAATTGGCGCGCGGCTCAAGCCCGACGCCTTGCTGCTGTCGTAGCGGACAGGCCGGCTCAACAACAATGGCACCGTCCCCCACACGGCTGGACCAAGCTAAATGTCGACGGAGCATTTTTTGTGGAGAGAAACTGTGCAGGGTTTGGTTTTGTGCTTAGAAAAAGCGTGGGCGATTTCGTTGCAGCGGGAAATGGTACCCTACACTGTCGATTGGATCCGTTTTTGGTAGAGGCCATGACTTGCCGTGAGGCGTTAAGCTGGTTAAAGGAGACGGGTAGATGGAATGTGCTAGTAGAGTCTGATTCCCAATTGCTAGTGTATGCTTTACAACGAGAAACTAGCGGCAACTCAGCTCTTGATCTAATAATTGAAAACTGTAAATTCTTATTAAAGGAAATTGTAAATGTCTCTATTTCATTTGTTCGTAAAACAGCCAACCAGGCTGCTCATTCTTTAGCCCGTGCAGTTATATCTGGCACTGATAGGACGGTGTGGATTTCTCACCCTCCCCCCTGTATCTGTACGGCTCTGCTTTCTGATATATAAAATTCGTTCTTTATTTTTTTTTAAAAAAGTATATTTTAAAATCCAATGAAGTATCTAATCCTCTAAAATCATTAATCATATCCTCAATCTATACTTTAAAAACAAAATAGATTTGATTGATTGATAGTATCCGCCATGAAACCTTCTAGCACTTCTGATTCATTATTTTGATTTGATTATGGCTTCCTTCTGAATCGGAAGGAATAAGGTCCTTTCCCATGTTTTTCTTTGGAGGCATTCTCCGTGAATAATGTTGGATGAAAAATGGTTAGATTTGAATAAATTTATTGAGGAAATGAGACCGATAAATGAATAAATACTCCTAAATTGTGTAACGATGAAGCATGGAGTCTACATAAAACTTGTGAAAATTTGGTTGAGAAAAAAATCGAATAACGTGTTGCTAAGGAGAAAAACATGGTACGTAAATGGTATAGTTCGGAACTGGACGTGTCAAAAATTGTTCTTGAATATTTTCTTAATTTTGCCTATTTCTATATAATTCTTAATTAATTTGGACGGTTAAAGTGATAAAAAATGCGCGTAAAAAACTTAATTTCTAAACAAAATGATTGCGAATGACGCAAAGATTGAAAAAAAAAATCCCTCTTAGGAACAATTACATAGATATTGATGAAATAGGAACAATTACAATCATATTTATATTTATTACAAGATGGCTAAATCGATCATGGATGTTGAATTTAAAACAAAATATGAATAAAATGGAAAATGGGATATAGAATCAAAGAGCGAAATTGAAATGCTAATAATAGAATTAAACGAAATTGAAATGACAAACTTAAAGCCAATATATGGAGAACTTTGACGAGTCTTGAGCTGAAATCAGCCTAGATTCCACAAGCGTGAGCGCGACTTGAACGAACAATAAAAAGGTATGGATGTCTTGAGTGTGAAATTCTAATAACAATTTGATTATGGATGATTGTGGCGAATTGAATGTTTGGAGAATTAAAGTTTAGAATCAGGATTAACGAATGATTTTGAGTTGGATATCGAGTATGAGAACCCAAACGATGTTAAATAAGCAAGAGTGATGACTCTAGGTTGAATTGATTTGGAGTCACAAAAAACTAAATAGAAATATATTTTTTAAAGCTGAAACGGAAAATCAAGATGTAAAAACGTGTGTAAATTGATTTTTTGGACATGAAATTGAGTGAAAGAAAAGCCTGAAATGAAATTTAGGAAGTTGGAAACAAGTATCTGTAAAAATCGAGTTAGAATCGGGCTTTAAAGGGCTTTAAACGTATAAATGATATGGCTGGACAGATTGCATAATGGGTTTATAAAACGTATAAATGATTTGAGGTCTGAAGAAGGATTTGTAAAACAACTTGAAATGAAGCGAAACAAACCTCCGATCAAATTTAAGATGTAGGGAACAATAATAAAGCAAAATTTCAGACCAAAACAGACTCTATAAGATCGAAATAAGGCCATGAAGAAGATGGTTGAGCAAAATGTGTAAAGGAAAAACTAAAAGCGGAAATAAGGAACTTTGAGCAATCCAAACTTTAAAACCAGACTTGGAATAAACGAACTAAAGAAAGAAAGTTAAGAATTGCTCATTTAGAGCTAAGAAAACTCGAAAACAAGGCAAAAGCCAAAGGAAAAGACTCAATAAGATAAAAAAAAAAGGATTATGTTGATGTTGGATGTGTGTTGAGTTACGCTAGTTCGAGCTATAGCACTGGTAACAACTAACTTAACTAAAAATTGCATATGTTCTAGGCATCTACTCTATTTTCCAAAATTTATTTCTCGCTCCATATGGATCCAAATTAGGCCCATCAATATATTTCGGATTTCTCGAGATGTCTAGTTTCTAAAACTTCCGATCTTGTGAAAAATTAGTCAATTTAATGCCTTAAATGACCAGTTGAAATGACATTGGTACGGAATACATATACTCTAACTTTCAAAATTTATTTCTATCGTATGAATCCGAATTAGACTCATAAATATATTCAAGATCTCTCAGGATATCAAGTTTCTGAAACTTTCGGGCTCGTAAAAAATTAGTTTGTTTGATGCCCTAAGTAATGAGTTGAATTAATGTTGGTACAGCTGGAAAAATGGTCTGTATGGCTTTCTTTTTTTTCTCTTTTTCCTTTGAGCCGGAAGCCAATTGGCCGAGCTAGCCTTCAGAACTCCTTCCGGACAGGCTGGGCTCCAACTCATCAAGCTGGGAGCCAACTCTGTTTATTATTATTATTATTATTATTATTATTATTTATCTTTATTTTTTATACTTTACAAATGGATATTCGAGCTGGTCGCTTCTATGGCTTCTCCTCTTCAACGTTACGATCCTTTTCATCTCCCTTCATTTCTCATCATTACTCTTACCTCCGACGAAGAACTCCGGACAACCCAAGCTAAACGGAGACGACAACGACAACGGTATGCGTTTCTATCATTCTCCCGTCTAAGTCTTCATCGATCTGATCCAAGCAAATGCCGATACATTATTTTGTTTCAATTTTTATGTTCATCTGATGTGAGAATTTTATTGGAAGCTTGAACTGAGTTCTTATCTGGTCTTCCACTTGAAATTAGGCTCTATCTTTTCCGATCTATATTTCTTATTACATAGTTTTTCATTGTGTCTGTTCTCTTTTTCAATTCATGTTTCGTTTATTCATTTTATCTTTCAGTGATTACAATTTCAGCCAACTGTTGGATGATTGGCCTCAAAGAATAAATTTGATAAATTCTGCCTCCAATTCATGACAAGGTCAGTGACCAAGTGGGAATTGTGACTTAGACTAACCATTTTGCGTATGGTGAAACATTGATATGCCTTTTGGTTTTGATTTATCATGAACTGCTAGAAGAACACATTCTAACTCATTCTTGACTCTGTCTATGTTTGTCTTTGCCGGGCAAACTATGATTTCCCTCAAATTGTTTAAGAAGCATATATGTGGAATATGGGATCAGACTACCGTCTATTGAAATCTCAACTATATATATAATGTATATGTGCTCCTCCCCCGTGGGATGTAGTTAGAAATCTCAACAAGTGTTCTTCATCTAAAACCAGAACTATGTGAATCCTTTGGACGGAGTACCTTCAATTGAATAAACTAGAGACTGCTTAAGGGAAGAATTTGTTTCAATTATTTTCCTTTTGATTGTGTCATTGGCTTTATTTAAAGAGCATTTAAGCCATTTTGGAGGCATGTTTTTACTGGGTTATGTCTATACGGATCCGACACGATTAACTGTCCAAGGTTGTTTGGATAGTAAACTGTCTCTTTCACTTTCTATTGAATGAGTAGGTTTTGAAGAATGTGGAATGTGGAATGAGCAGTTTCCTTTCCAGTGGGTTGATGAGTAAACTCGCTTAACAGAATTAAAAAGAATTAAAAGAATAACCAGCTTCACCTAACTCATCATCAGCAATCATATAGGATGCATAATCATGAATTATTTGACTTCTCTTAAATATGATGTTTTATTGTTTCAGAATTTATTTAGTTTGAAAACAATCTTTCTTTTTTGTATGATTGTTGTTGAATTTGAGTATGATATTTGTTTGTTCGGATTATACATCATCCTATTCATGTCCTAAGTATTGGCGTGAAACAGGTCAGTGATATGGCCATGGCCTTCGTCTCCAACCCAACATCTCCTACCTTCAGCAAGGCACTAGAAATCAAGAAACTCCTCTTTCAAGGTTTCAATTCCTTAAAACAGCTCAAGCATGTCCATGCCGTGCTTCTCCGCTTCAATCTCGACCAGGATGACTATCTCTTCCTCCGTCTTAGTTTTGATCTCAGGGATGCGATATACACCTGCCTCATCTTTAATCAAACAAAAGATCCCAGCATTTTCCTCTGGAATACCATGATTCGTGGCTTAGTTTCCAATGATTGCTACACAGAATCCATACAGTTTTACAATTCAATGAGAAACAAAGGATTTTTACCTAATCTCACTTCCCCTTCATGCTGAAAGCATGTGTGAGGCTTTCGGACTTTAAATCAGGAACAATGATGCATAATCTCGCTGTTAAAGCAGGTTTTGATGCTGATTGGTTTGTTAATACCAGTTTAGTTACTATGTATTCCAAGTGCGGCAATATCGAAGATGCCATTAAGTTGTTCGGTGATATACTTGGAAGAGATATCGTTTCTTGGAATGCCATTATAAGTGGATATATAGGTGTAGGAAGATGTAGGGAAGCTGTTGATATGTTCATTAGGCTACTAGAGATGGGCTTGAGACCTAATAGTTACAGCTTTGTTCAGGTTTTGTCAGCCTGCATTCAAATTGGAGATGTAGGAAGTGGGGAATTGGTCGATAGATGTATAACAAAGATGGGCGCTGAAACGAATTTGTTTGTGGCTACTTCTTTGGTGGATTTGTATGCTAAGGGCGGATATATGGAAAAAGCAAGTCTGGTATTTGATCAGATGCCGGAGAAGGATATTGTTTCCTGGAGTATCATGATTCAAGGTTATGCTTCAAACGGTTTGCCTAAAGAGGCATTGGACTTCTTCTTTAAGATGTTGAATGAGGGTTTCAAACCTGATCGTTATTCTATGGTTGGATTTCTCTGTGCTTGTGCCAGGTTAGGAGCATTAGAATTAGGGGGCTGGGCTAGCAATTTGATTAATCGAGATGAGTTCTTGGCTAATCCAGTACTGGGTACAGCATTGATTGATATGTATGCAAAATGTGGTAGCATGACGAGAGCCTGGGAAGTTTTCAAAGGCGTAAAGCAGAAGGATAGAGATCGAGTAGTTTGTAATGCTGCTATTTCGAGTCTTGCCATGAATGGACATGTGAAAGCTGCATTTGGACTATTTGGCCAAATGGAGAAGTGTGGGATTCAACCAGATGAAAATACTTTCGTCGGCTTACTCTGTGGCTGTACACATGCTGGTCTAGTCGACGAGGGGCGTAAATATTTCAATAGTATGAATTCTGTTTATTCATTTGCTCCAACAATTGAACATTATGGTTGTATGGTGGATCTTCTAGGCCGTGCAGGCTTATTAGATGAAGCTCATCAGCTGATCAAAGTATGCCTATGGACGCAAATGCCATTGTTTGGGGAGCCTTGCTGGGTGGATGCAGATTGCACCGAAACACCCAGTTGGCAGAACATGCAGTGAAACAACTCATTGCATTAGAACCATGGAACTCAGGAAATTATGTTCTCTTGTCTAATATATATTCTGCAGGACGTAAATGGGATGACGCGTCGAAGATAATGTCAATCATGATCGAAAAACGGATTCAGAAAGTACCTGCTTGCAGTTGGATTGAACTGGATTGAGTTGTTCATGAATTCCTTGTCAATGATAAGTCCCATCCATTGTCCGAGAGGATATATGCGAAATTTGGTGAATTAGGCAAAGCCATAAAAGCAGCTGGGTATTTCCCTACAACAGATAATGTGCTGTTTGATATAGAAGAGGAGGAGAAGGAACATTTCCTCTGCTTTCATAGCGAGAAATTGGCTATAGCTTTTGGTCTAATTACCACAGCTCCAGAATGCATCATTAGAGTCGTGAAAAACCTTCGAGTTTGTGGTGATTGTCATGAGGCCATAAAGCTGATTTCTAGAATTACAGGAAGAGATATAATTGTGAGGGATACGAATCGATTTCACTATTTTTCTCAAGGTTCTTGCTCATGCAAGGATTATTGGTAAAAAATTAAGCATATATTAATACCAGGTTTGTCCATAATTTTTTAGTTACATGACCTTTTTCCGTATCCAAAATACGGAGCTTTATCACTTCCATTTTCGAGTTACATGACCTTAGTTTGTTATTGCTTGTTATCATATCTCTGCAATGTACTCTGTACTGTTCTTCAGAAACTAGTGCTGCATCAACTATTATTTTTGCAACACTAAGTCAATCTAATTCCATTGTATTGCATTATGTTGTAGCCGAAAAAAATGACCTAACACTTTAGCAAGAATTTTTCAGGAGGCTCCAGATTATGAGTAATTGATACCTAGAAAGAATGTTTCAGGCTTTAGCAATCTTGTGGGCTACTGCTGTCATTGGGAGCTGGTGCAATTTCCTAACTGGTTTCTATATTGGTGAGTTTGCAAACAATTATTATCGTGCGAATTAGTATTAGTAATGCTTAAAGTATAATTCAGTTATATATTTAATTATCAGTTAGTACCCGTTTAAACTCTTGATTCCATGATTAAAAAATCAAGAAACTATGTGGTTAAATTAGACTTCCGCATGTGTCAAAATCAAGGTTACTCGTGGATTGGCATTTACTGTTCCTATTGGCTTTGCCGCCGTTGGTTCTAAGGTTTCACCTGCAGATGCTACCTGCGGTGAACCTGGTAACTGAAATTTTCTTTTTAATTCTTTAATGTTCATTTCCATGTTTCACGTCACTGGTGTAGTTCAATTCAGTTTAGTTTGTTTTAGCTAAAAGTTCTCATCATATACTTGGGTCTTCAAATCACTTCAAACTTTCAATTGCTTCATTTCATCTTAAACATATTTCATCTAATGTTCAACAATTTATACTTTTAGGACTCCAGACTCGGTGTTCTATGAAGCTCCAAAGTTCGTTACACACGTCGATGACCCAACCATTGCGGCTCTTACACTCTAGATCGTAGACCTGTGTAGCAGTTGGGTAAGACATCTGCTAAAATGTGTTATGAGTTGAACAATTATGTTAACAGAACCTCCGATCCTAGATTTTATATGTAGGTCAGCCTCTTCCCGAAAGGGTACAAGCAAGAAAGAATAGTAGGACAAGGCATGAATGAAGAAGAGCTGAAGTGGAATCCAGTAAGGTCCTACTTGTTTTCGTGTTTAAATCGATACAATCCTAGTTCTTAATAGAGCATTATTGTGATAATTTGATTAATGTTTTCTATGGATTCTACAAGCCTTGAATTCGGTTGTTGTCTGTGTATGTGCTGACAGAGTACATTGTTCAAGACTTAAATGTGAACCCGAAACTTGCAATGGAAGGCAATTCTTTTGATGTCATAACTAATGTGGTATGTGCACTTCCCTCATCTCTTCATTTTTCATTGTTTGGGTACAAGTATAATTGTAGAAGATACTAATTATGATAGGTAAAGAGTCCGATAAATGTGATAAAGTAGTTAAAACAAAAAGATTACACCTTGATTAGGTAATACATAATGGAACAGTAACTAGTAATTAAACTTTAATGTAAATATTGAGATACCCTAAACTTTTTGTCGACAAAGCGGGCAGGAATTCTTTGTTTTCAACCAATGGAAGATGCATTTTTTATGAAAAATGTGAAGGCACGGCATCTTAATCAGTTCAGACCCCTCCCTATAACTTTCCAAACAAATTGAACACTCTTCTTCTTCTCCAGCCGCGTTGTTGGACGCTCCTGTTCCACCACTGTCAACTCTAGATTCTCCGACATCGACATGGCCATCCACCGTCTGCCTCAGCCTCGGCTGATGGATCAAATCGTGTTGGTCGAAACCATCCATTATCTGCACATCGCTATCCACTGTCTGCCTCAGCACATCGACATCGACAATTTCGACATCTGCTGTCACTTGAGAGAAATTAGGAAACATGGTGGATTTAAGAGTATTAGCGATAGTCTGAGACAAGAAAAGAAGGGATATGAGGGTGAGATTAGGGGGATTGAATAAATCAAGGAAATTTAAGAGATAATTGCAGAGAAAAGAAGGGTACGGATGAGCCATTAAACTAGGAGTGATTGATAGAAAACAAGGGGAAGTTGGAGGATTCTGCGGCGGGTAAGAAGCAATTAGAACTTGGCTTCCTTGAACATCTCTGATGTAATGGAAACGAAATTGTAGACAGAAGAATATGGATTGCGAATGTTGCATATTGATTTCCCTAGGCGTATCGTAAGACATGTTAATATTGATTTCCCTAGGCATTCTGATTAATTTGTTCAATTTAAGTTTGATCGTGGGGTTTGGGTTTTGTTAATTTATAGATGAGTTTTCAATTCCCAAATTAGTAGAAAAAATCCTTCTGCGATTAGGAATAATTATTTGAGCCTCACTAATAAGGAAAAAAAAATCCTTCTGTGATTAATAAATATTTGCCCTTATTATGAAATACTAATTAAAACCAAATCAGGAAATCAGTAGGAATCTTATTTTAAAAGTAGAATTGCAATAAATATTTCCCTAATTAGGTTAGGAACCTCAAAACCAATCCCAGAACTCCATCCATGAGTTTCCGTGTACTCCGAAGCAAGTTCCCGCGTACCTATTGTAAATTGCACCCATGGCCACTGAACTTTGCTTTTTTTTTAATGGTATGGCCACTAAACTTCAAAATTTAACATAAAAGTCACTCAACTTTACACTTTTTAATAGCCTTGGCCACTCAACGCCTCAAAACGATTGTTGACGGCCTCAAAATAAAAAATATTGTTTCATGGTAAATGTTGTTCTAAACAATTTTAATTCTTGAATATTTTCATTTTTAGGTCGTTAAGGGTCATTTTGAGGAGTTAGTTAAAGTTTAGTGGCTACGTGTGTTAAAACATGTAAAGTTGAGTGACTTTTAGATATCACCGAACATTTGATTAGTGGGATTGAGAAGCGAGTGGTCACACCTGAATGAGGTTCTCGAAGGTTACATATTAAATTACTCTTTGAATTGGATTATCATAGAGGTCAACTAAAACATTGTATGATCGGTAAGACGAAATGGATGTTCAGTCTGAAATAAAAATACGCAGAAAATACGACGACTTACCGGCGACATAAATTACCAACGACGTATATCATTGGCAATTGTAATGATAATACGTGTTATAACCATATCGCCGGACTACCGAGGACATACAAACAATGTACCTACAAAATATTTATTTCAAAATTATAAAAGCTTTCCTAAATTTTTATTACCAAATTATAACAAAATAATGATTACAAAATATCCCAATTTCCTTCTAAAATTTTGAATCTTTTCTCTCAGCTAGCGCCAATTTTCCCCCAATTTTCTCGGTTTGCCATATTTCCTTTTCAATCTCTCGTTTGCCGTGTTTCCTTTTCTCAGTTAGCCGTGTTTCCTTTTCAACCTCTAAAGTTTTAGAATGCTCTATAAATCAGAAGGCAAAAGATACCCATCTTCTCCCATCTTTCTCTACTTTGATTCCCCCCCTGTTTAGGGTTTATACGGTTGAAGCTAATCAACGGTGAAGGTAAATCCCCTTTTTCTTTTTCAAAATTTCTACTGGAAGTATTGCCGACTCTTTTGCCTCATTCTCCATCTTGCTGTGTTTTTTTTTTTTTTTGGCTTTATATGATTTGTTATCTGCTTTTCAGTATGTAATTATCCATAAGTTTATGGTTTAATTTATCACGTGGGGCTGTAAACCCTAGGTAGAAAAAGAGATTATAATCATGACTTGGGAATTTGTTTTTTTTCGTAAATAGCAGTTGGAATGAATATGCTAAGGGTGTTTTGTGCTCATACAGTATTTGATAAAAAGCATAACTGAGTATGAATCTAGGAGGAAAATCATCTCTGCTATATTCAGAAGCAGAGAAGATTAGCACTGCTAAATTTACCATATATGAATTTGAGTTTCACTGTCTAATCTGCTTTCGGGGGTTCGTTTCTTATTAATGATGCTTTCTTCTGAAACAAATACTAAGTGAACAGTGTGTAATTACTGTTACAGTGTTTCAGAAAATGATATCATCCCTTTTCCTGACTTGAATGCAAAGTTCTGTATGAATTCTAATTTTGTTTTTAGAAAGTCTGGATATTTCTCATGATTTCATAATTGTGTTAAAATGAGTGGATTACTAAAAACTAAAGATAATATATCCTTATTCTGTTGTTGTGGCAGGCAGAAATCACATGCCTCGTGAAGCCTATAATGACCGACGTGGATTCCAACCTGAGAGACCTTCCATGCTTAACCCTCCTTTGCCACACCCACCTCCGAGACCTTCCATGCTTAGCCCTCCTTTGCCACACCCACCTCCGAGACCTTCTATGCTTAGCCCTCCTTTGCCACACCCACCTCCGCGCCCTGCAAGGTTGGAGGATAAACTAGAACTGCAGCATGTTGAAATCCGCAGGCTCCTTGCTGATAATCATCGTGTAGAAGTTGAGAAATTGAATAGTTTGAAGCAAGAGCTACTTGGGCAAATTCAGTCACTGAAACAAGATCTTGCAAGATCCCGAGCTCATAATCAACTGATTCCTCTTTTGCACCAGGAGCTTAGTCATGCTAGGTTTGTCTTTGGATTGCTTTTTAATTTCATAGTAGTGCTTATTTTCAGTCTAATACATTTTGCTCAGATTTTTTTCATTACAACTTTCAAAAATCATCATAGTAAATCCGAAAATGGGACCTTTGTGTTTCAGAAATACTATTGATTATGAAAGGAAAGCATACATTGAGTTGGTGCAGCATAGACAAGAAATGGAGAAGAACATTGCTTCCATAGCTCGTGAAGTTGAAAAGCTACGGGCAGAACTTGCGATTACTCATGCTCAACCCTGCCTTGCAGGAGGTATAACTATTATTATTATTAAATTTTATCTTTTGATACTCTGATTTTTCCACTGTATTTGTTGCTGATCTATTTATTTTATGATTTAAGGCGGACATTGCGGGATGAAATATGGTAACCATGAGGGTTTTCCTGCTCTGTATGGGAATGGATATGCGGCTTATATGGTATGTTCACTAATTGTTTTCAATTTGGTTTATGTGTTTGAAATTTTATATTCTCATATAATGCTGCATATTTTCCTAAGAAAAAAATAATTTCCTTTCACAGGGTGCTCCTGGTCCTGTTTCGGGGGATGAGGCCTGCATGTCTGCTCCAATATCTGAATGTTGAGGTTTTCCAATATCTGCTTCGGGTGACCTTCAGTTTTAAACTTTATTTGTATAGATTGTAGATGGGTCTGGTGTTTGTTCTCTGCAATATCTCTAGGATTTAAACTCGTGATCTGATGCGATGAAAACAAACAGACTTGATCCGAATTGTTTAATCGCCCATGATTAGCAGAACAAATTTATATAAACCGACATTTTTTAAGATTGGAGTGTTTGTGTCTGAAAATATTGGACATTTAATTTTAACTTTATTTGTATAGATTGTAGATGGTTTTGATGTTTGTTCTCTGCAATATCTCTAGGATTTGAGATGCCATCAAAATAAACAGACTTGATCCGAATCGTCTAATCGCCACGATTTTCGAAACCTTCAAAATTCAATGATAAACTCTTTAATATACAGCGCTTTATATAGTAAATTTTAAACTTTACAGCGTGTTCAATTGTTTGAGGTTATTCGATCTATTTGATGTTACTAACCTGATTCATGTCACTTTGTAAAATATAAACCAATCTCCTCTTGAAGATGAACTGGCATGGTAGCCAACGACTCCAATTACACCTTATACTACAACATATGCTAATGAGCTTTTTTTTTTTTTTTGGATAAAACTAATGAGCTTTCACACATATTCATTTGTCAAAGTCAATTGTTAAATTGGATTATATAAAATTTAAGGTAAATAATTACAAGGTGTTTGTGTTTTTACTTAATACACTACTTAGTCCTTCTATTTTTAGAAATAATTATATAGTACTTTAGTTTTTGTTTTTGTTAACTCTTTAGTCCTTATACTTGAATCAATGGTCAAATTATACTTAATAAATTTTAAAATACCAAAATTACCTTTTACTGTGTGAGTTTGATTCCCAGAATTATATGTTTTGGTTCTCATTTTCCATTTTTCATTTTGAGATCGTCATCGGCCACTTTGACTTGGTCAATGGTAATAAAATGCAGATTTCGGGAGCCTTAATGTCCGGTTTTAAAGTCTAGGGGTCATAATGAAAGTAAAAGCAAACTTGAAGGGCCATGGGTGTAATTTACCCCATAAACATTATGTACTAATGAAGCTTAGTTAAAATCTCAATTAACCCTCAAGTCTATGTTTCTTGTAATGTACTGCAGAGGGCATAATGGATCTTTCTCCTTTCTATCCGAAAACATTTTCTTCCAATCAACCCCAAAACTATTGTATTCAAAGTTAAAAGGGTTAAGGTGCAAAAATATCCCTAACGTTTTGGGTCAGGAGCAATTTTGCCCCTAACGTCTAAAATGGTGCAATTTTACCCTAACGTTGGAAGCCAAGAGCAATTTTACCTCTAACGTTAATAAATTGGGTAAATTTCAGACACTATTATAAAACATAGATATTTTTGTTCCTTATTCTACACCAATTGCATAACAATTCGTTCTAAAAAAGGATTTTATGTTTTTTATAATTTAATAATAGAATTTCATATTTAATATTTATAAATTTGGTGAATTTTTTGATTTTTTTTGTCTAATTCGTACAAAAAGACAATATATTTTCTTTTATTTTTTTTTATATTTTTCATATCTCAACATATATTTGTGATTTGTTACTGATAAAATGACACATGTATGAAGTATAAATGACAAGATTCATGACCGAGAACACATTTTGATGAATTATTTCTCAAATTGACCCAATTTATTAACGTTAGGGGTAAAATTTCTCTTGGCTTCCAATGTTAGGGGTAATTGCACCATTTTAGACGTTAGAGGTAAAATTGATCCTGACGCAAAATCTTAGGGGTATTTTTGCACCTTAACCCAAGTTAAAATACTATCCTTTCACACTGCAGGAATTTTCACATGCACGTTTACTCAAAACCCCAGAATTACTTTCAAAGAACAATCATATATGGCCAAGCAAACCAATTGTATATCTGTGAATATCATACCAGGAAAAAGAACATAAAAAAAAAATAGGAAACCCCTATAAAGTAGGGATACTATAAAATAAAGGGATAAGGTACCAAAATAGGCCTATAATTTTTTGGGAAGTATCAATTTAGGCTCCAAGTACAAAATAGCATCAATATAGGCTTAACGTTTAAAAAATGGTACCAATTTAGACCTCGATAATGAAACGAGACACATCATTGATATTACTCCATTACGTTCTATCAATTGTACGTGGAGGGAGAAATCAGAACTTAACGGAGTAATAGGAATGACATGTACAATAAATTACCGATGCCTAAATTGATACTTTTTTAAAGGTTAAACCTATATTGGTGCTATTTTGTAAGTAGAGCCTAAATTGACACTTCCCCAAAAAATCCATAGGCCTATTTTGGTACCTTATCCCTAAAATAAAATAAAATGTTACTCAGAGGAGAAACAACATTAAAAAAATCCAGATACAATGCATTGCATATTAATTGTCATCCAACACTGTCATTATCAAGAGAAACTTGAAGGTGCCGTTTTGGTAAGATATAATGACATTCGTAATACAATGACTATTACATTGAAGGCTCATTACCATGTTTGGTTGCATGTTACCATTTCATTGTAATGGAATGAGAAAACCTTGAGTTAAATTTTGTTGAAGAAATCTTATAATCCCCATTACATAGAAAAATGACTTGAATTCTCATTACATTGTCCTCTAACCTCTCATTTCTCAAATCTCACATCTCATTCTTGTCAAAAACGCAAAAAGTAGAAAAACATGAAAATTGAAAACGAGAAAAATAGAAAAATGGAAAAAAAAAATGAAAAACCGAAAAAATGCGAAAAATGAAAAAAAATGAAAAACCGGAAAAATGAGAAAATAGAAAAACGGTGAAAAATATTGAAAATTGAAATTAAAAGAAACGAGAAAAATGTAAAAAAATATGAAAAAGCGAAAAATTATATATTAATTTATTGATTTCGGTTAATCTAATTTTGTATTTGATTCCGATTCGATTTTTCACATTTTTCATGTTTTTCGCTGATTTTAATTATGTAAATAAAATTTTATGATTGCATTTAATTAGAAAAATATAAGTGTTGTAATGGTTATTACATTACATCATAATTGTCAACCAAACATGGTAATAGAATCACTATTCCATTCCATTACATTACAACTTTGATTACATTACGACCTTGATTACATTATATTGCATTACGGCATATCAAACGGACCCGAATAATTTACCTGGTTCAAAAACTCATTTAGTCTTCTAGCACTCCTGATAATACTACCCTCAAAGATATCAGTCATTTGTATAACATCTGAAAAAACTAGACAAGAGAGAGCTAGATGATGAGGACCATGTGCATTTCTTGTGGATGATGCTTAGCAATTATATCTTTGAACCATTGGGCCTTAGACCTACTGCAGAGATATAATTATTGCTAAGGACTTGGCTTCGGGACGCCGCTTGGCTCTTGGTACCATGTTGTTAGCCTCGACATTCCACCGCCTAGCTCTTACTGTTGAGGACAAGCCATTCATAAAACCTTGGGGTGGTTTGTGGTTGTTGCAGCTGTGGCTTTTCGTCTACTTTCCTTATTTGGCCACTGATTCATTAATGGGGACCTCGGGCCATCTTGGTGTAGACATTTGCTATAGTTCTTCGAGTCTGGCTGTTAGCATGGTTGTGAGATTTCTTCGTACTTTAGTGTCATCTACTCATAACAAGTTGTTTCTTTTTTTTTTGGAAAAAAGATAGCTCGTGTCTACCGCCTTTGACCTTTTCTTACTTGTCTACTGCTCCTCATGAAGGTGATGAATGGTGGATGATAATCTGTGCAACACGTCGGTTACACCATGGGGTGAACCGAACCAGAACTTCCCGATCATCAGACCCTGGCCTGACCTTATATACACCTTGTTTTTGGGCACGCTAATTAGGCTTCTTCCAATCTATCTCGGGGCACAAATCTTAATAAATATAAACCAATGTCCTCTTGAAGATGAATTACCATGCCTCGTTTCTTTTACCTACTGTTTGCTATTGCTGTTTACTGTTGGAAAAAGCTGTCTTTTCATAAAGCAGCTAATCCACAAAAGTATGAAAACGAGCAACCAAACACCCCCTCCAATTACACTTTATACTACAACATATGCTAATGAGCTGTGCACACATTATTCATTTGTCTAAGTCAATTGTTAAATTGGATTGAATAAAATTTAAAAGGTATGACCCTCATTTGAACCGTTTAAATTTGGCCATTTGAAATAAAACGTTAAAGTCAATTGTAATTTTAAACTATTAAAATCATCAATTAGAAGCAAAAATCATCAATCTTTATCCTATTTTAAAATCAGAAATTGTGACTATTTAACATGGATTGTAATGATCTTTAGGGTGGACCAAATAAGTTTTGGGAAGATAGTCTGATACTGTTCAACCAGAATGATTTTCGATGAGAACTCAATTGATGACTTTTGTTTATAATGGTTTCAATTGACATTTTTGCTTAATTCAGGGACTTGATTGACAGCTTTGATAGTTTAAGTGAGTTCGGAGCTTTAGTTTGGAGAGCCAAATAGATATTATACCAATTTAAATTTACAAACTTATTATTTAGTCTGTTTTATAATAATCAAACATTTATTTTTTTTATTTTACATCTTTTATTTTCCTAATAATCTTGTCTCTTCACCATATAGGAATTAATTCATTATTTTTATATAATTATAAAATCAAAAGTAAAGCAATATAAAATCAAAAACATTAAGTTTATAGCCAATAGCAATTTTACCTGTCTAAAATGGTACAATTTTATCTCTAATGTTGGCAGGTCAGAGCAATTTTACCCCTAAAGTTAACAAATTGAGTCAATTTGAGGAATAATTCATCAAATTGTTCTATCAATCATGAATCTTGCCATCTACTACTACACATGTGCGTCATTTTATCATTCACTGGTAATAGTTCATAAACATATTATTAGACGTGAAGAAAATAAAAATTAAAAAATATAGTTTTTTTTATGACCTGAAAAAAAACTCAAATATTTCACTGAATTTATAAATATTAATCTCTAATTCTATTATTAAATCACAAAAAAAAATATGCAATTTTTTTAGAACCCAGCTGATTATGCAATTTGTGCAGAATAAAAAACAAAATATATGTGCTTTATCATAATGTTTGAAATTGATCTAACTTGCCAATGTTATGGGTAAAATTTTTATTGGCTGCTAACATTAGGGGTAAAATCACACTATTTTAGACGTTAAAAATAAATTTGCTCTTGACTACAAGCGTTAAAGGTATTTTTACACCTTATCGCTTATTTCTAATTGATATTTAGTTTACATGGTGAAGTAATGACTAGTAAAGGATATGAACATCATATATTGCATTAAGTGGGGATGAAGTCTAAATTTGTCTAAATTTTCACCGAATGTTTTTTGGGATGTTCAGATTTACCTCAAAATATAAAATTGTGCAATTTTAATCATAATATTGTCAAGAAAATTCAATTTTATCATACACAATAGAAAATTTGAACTGGCTTATTTGACAGTCATTCGGCCATAACATCGAATCTTCCAAACAAGTTCATCCAGTTATATGTATTTTGACGGGTTGTTTATACTTGTTTTAATAACACATTACGCATTGTATGCATTTTTTATGATTAACTTGTATTTGGCAGATTTTACCCAAAAAAAATTGTATTTGACAGACTTAAATATTGTTATTTCAGCAGGTTATTCATAAATATGTTAGTAACAAAATAAATATTTTAGACATAATTGATCTTTCTAAGGTCTGGTATGATAATTAAATAATGAGTTAAATAACAGTAAAAACAGTCTGTTTAAATTTTTTGTTAAATAAAATTAAAATTCATATTACTTCACAATATTAGGAATAAAATTACATCATTTTATACGTTAAAGATAAATTTGCACTTCCTATTAGGCTTATTAAGTAACATTTGGATCTGAATTCAATGTTTTATTACAAACTATTTTACCCCTAACGTTTAAAATAGTGCAATTTCTCTAACGTTGCCAAACTGTATCAATTTCATACATCATTATAAAACACATATATTTTGTTCTTTATTCTTTATTAGTTATATGTGAGTTGGTCTAAACAAAATATTTCACATTTTTTTTTGTGATTTAACAATAGAATTAAAAATTAATATTTTTAAATTCGATAAAATATTTGGATTTCTTTCGTGAGCAAGCTCGTGAGCTTGATAAACGAGCTCGGCTCGTGAGCAGTTCGTGAACAATCGAGCTGCTAAATGAGCCGAGCTCGATAAAAAACTGCCGAACCAAGTTTGAGCAGGTTAAAATTCGGTTCGGCTCGGCTCGTTTACCGTCCTAAGTAACAAGTTTGATTTGATTTTGATCGTAGTTCTATATTTTTTTATGAAATTGTTTTTTATTTATTAGTATTATTATTCTTTTTATCTTTATTTTTCATACTTTACAATAAAAAAAAATAAAAAAAAAATTATTTTATGGAGCTAACAGTATGCAAATGGATATTCCAGCTCGTCGCTTATATGGCTTCTCCTCTTCAACATTACAATCCTTTTCATCTCCTTTCATTTCTCACCGCTTATATGGATACTCTTACCTCAGATCTTTCTGCTCCAGAAGAACTCCGGACAACCCAAGCGAAACGCCAACGACGACAACGGTATGCGTTTCTATCATTCTCCCCTCTTCATAGATCTGATCCAAACAAATGCCGATACATTATTTTGTTTCAATTCTTATGTTCATCTGATGTGAGAATTTTATTGGAAGCTTGAAGTGAGTTCTTAGCATTACTGTTATCTCGTCTTCCACTGGAAATTAGGCTCTACGTTTTCCGATCTATATTTCTTATTACATAGTTTTTCATTGTGTCTGTTCTCTTTTTCAATTCATGTTTCGTTTATTCATTTTATCTTTCAGTGATTCAAATTTCAGCCAACTGTTCGATGATTGGCCTCAAAGAACGATTCTCCAATTCATGACAAGGTCAGTGACCAAGTGGGAATTGTGACTTAGACTAACCATTTTGCATATGGTGAAACATTGATATGCCTTTTGGTTTTGATTTATCATGAACTGCTAGAAGAACACATTCTAACTCATCCTTGACTCTGTCTATGTTTGTTTAAGAAGCATATATGTGGAATATGGGATCAGACTACCATGTATTGAAATCTCAACTATATATATAATGTATATGTGCTCCTCCCCCATGGGATGTAGTTAGAAATCTCAACTATGTGTTCATTTTTTTTATTGTCCGTTCTTAATTCGACAAGTGCTCTGCATCTAAAACCAGAACTATGTGAATCCTTTGGATGGAGTAGCTTCAATTGAATAAACTAGTGACTGCTTAAGGGAAGAATTTGTTTCAATTATTTTCCTTTTGATTGTTCCCTTAGCTTTGTTTAAAGAGCATTTAAGCCATTTTGGAGGCATGTTTTTACTGGGTTGTGTCTATATGGATCCGACACTGTCCAAGGTTGTTTAGATAGTAAACTGGGAGCTGGTGCAATTTCCTAACTGGTTTCTATATTGGTGAGTTTGCAAACAATTATTATCGTGTAGGGCATTCTGCTTTTGCGAATTAGTATTAGTAATGCTTAAAGTATATTCAGTTATATATTTAATTATCAGTTAGTACCCGTTTAAACTCTTGATTCCATGATTAAAAAATCAAGAAACTATGTGTTAAATTAGACTTCCGCATGTGTCAAAATCAAGGTTACTCGTGGATTGGCATTTACTGTTCCTATTGGTTCTGCCGCCGTTGGTTCTAAGGTTTCACCTGCAGATGCTACCTGCGGTGAACCTGGTAACTGAAATTTTCTTTTTAATTCTTTAATGTTCATTTCCATGTTTCATGTCACTGGTGTAGTTCAATTCAGTTTAATTTGTTTTAGCTAAAAGTTCTCATCATATACTTGGGTCTTCAAATCACTTCAAACTTTCAATTGCTTCATTCATCTTAAACATATTTCATCTAATGTTCAACAATTTATACTTTTAGGACTCCAGACTCGGTGTTCTATGAAACTCCAAGGTTCGTTACACACGTACCATTGCGGCTCTTACACTCTAGGAGTTATCATCGTAGACCTGTGTAGCAGTTGGGTAAGACATCTGCTAAAATGTGTTATGAGTTGAACAATTATGTTAACAGAACCCTCCAATCCTAGATTTTATATGTAGGTCAGCCTCTTCCCGAAAGGGTACAAGCAAGATAGAATAGTAGGACAAGGCATGAATGAAGAAGAGCTGAAGTGGAATCCAGTAAGGTCCTACTTGTTTTCGTGTTTAAATCGATACAATCCTAGTTCTTAATAGAGCATTATTGTGATAATTTGATCAATGTTTTCTATGGATTCATCCAAGCCTTGAATTCGGTTGTTGTCTGTGTATGTGCTGACAGAGTACATTGTTCAAGACTTAAATGTGAACCCGAAACTTGCAATGGAAGACAATTCTTTTGATGTCATAACTAATGTGGTATGTGCACTTCCCTAATCTCTTCACTTTTCATTGTTTGGGTACAAGTATAATTGTAGAAGAAAATAATTATGATAGGTAAAGAGTCCGATAAATGTGATAAAGTAGTTAAAACAAAAAGATTAGGTAATACATAATGGAACAGTAACTAGTAATTGAACTTTAATGTCATATTGATATTGAGATACCCTAAACTCTAATTCCTAAACATTTTGTCGACAAAGCGGGCAGGAATTCTTTGTTTTCAACCAATGGAAGATGCATTTTTTATGAAAAATGTGAAGGCACGGCATCTTAATCAGTTCAGACCCCTCCCTATAACTTTCCAAACAAATTGAACACTCTTCTTCTTCTCCAGCCGCGTTGTTGGACGCTCCTGTTCCACCACTGTCAACTCTAGATTCTCCGACATTGACATGGCCATCCACCGTCTGCCTCAGCCTCGGCTGATGGATCAAATCGTGTTGGTCAAAACCATCCATTACCTGCACATCGCCATCCACTGTCTGCCTCAGCACATTGACATCGACAATTTCGACATCTGCTGTCACTTGAGAGAAATTAGGAAACAAGGTGGATTTAAGAGTATTAGCGATAGTCTGAGACAAGTAAAGACGGGATGTGAGGTTGAGATTAGGGGGATTGAATAAATCAAGGAACTTAAAGAGATAATTGCAGAGAAAAGAAGGGTACGGATGAGCCATTAAACTAGGAGTGATTGATAGAAAACAAGGGGAAGTTGGAGGATTCTGCGGGTAAGAAGCAATTAGAGTTTGGCTTCCTTGAACATCTCTGATGTAATTGAAACGAAACTGTAGCCAGAAGAATATGGATTGTGAATGTTGCATATTGATTTCCCTAGGCATATCGTAAGACATGTTAATATTGATTTCCCTAGGCATTCTGATTCATTTGCTCAAGTTAAGTTTGATCGTTGGGTTTGGGTTTAGTTAATTTATAGATGAGGTTTCAATTCCCAAATTAGTAGAAAAAATCCTTCTGCGATTAGGAATAAATATTTGAGCCTCACTAATAAGGAAAAAAAATCCTTCTATGATTAATAAATATTTGCCCTTATTATGAAATACTAATTAAAACCAAATCAGGAAATCAGTAGGAATCTTATTTTAAAAGTAGAATTGCAATAAATATTTTCCTAATTAGGTTAGGAACCTCAAAACGAATCCCAGAACTCCATCCATGAGTTTCCGTGTACTCCGAAGCAAGTTTCCGCGTACCTATTGTAAATTTTACACCCATGGCCACTGAACTTTGTTTTTTTTTAATGGTATGGCCACTAAACTTCAAAATTTAATATAAAAGTCACTCAACTTTACACTTTTTAATAGCCTTGGCCACTCAACGACTCAAAACGATTGTTGACGGTCTCAAAATAAAAAATATTGTTTCATGGTCAATACCGTTCTAAACAACTTTAATTCTTGAACATTTTCACTTTGAGGTCGTTAAGGGTCATTTTGGGGAGTTAGTTAAAGTTTAGTAGCTACGTGTGTTGAACGTGTAAAGTTGAGTGACTTTTAGATATCACCGAACATTTGATTAGTGGGATTGAGAAGTGAATGGTCACACCTGAATGAGCTTCTCGAAGGTTACATTGGCAATTGTAATGATAATGCGTGTTATAACCATGTGGTCGGACTTACCGAGGACATACAAACAACATACCTACAAAATATTTATTTCAAAATTATAAAAGTATTCCTAAATTTTTATTACCAAATTATAACAAAATAATTATTACAAAATATCCCAATTTCCTTCTAAAGTTTTGAATCTTTTCTCTCAGCTAGCCCCAATTTTTCCCCAATTTTCTCGGTTTGCTGTATTTCCTTTTCTCATTTTGCCGCGTTTCCTTTCTCAGTTTGCCGTATTTCCTTTTCAATCTCTCGTTTGCCGTGTTTCCTTTTCAACCTCTAAAGTTTTAGAATGCTCTATAAATCAGAAGACAAAAGCAACCCAAAATGGCGAGACACCCATCTTCTCCTCTTCCGCTCTACTTTGATTCCCAAATCTTTCTCTACTTTGATTCCCCCCTGTTTAGGGTTTATACGGTTGAAGCTAATCAACTGTGAAGGTAAATCCCCTTTTTCTTTTTCAAAATTTCTACTGGAAGTATTGCCGACTTTTTTGCCTCATTCTCCATCTTGCTGTGTTCTTTTTTTCTTTTTTTCTTTTTTGGCTTTATACGATTTGTTATCTGCTTTTCAGTATGTAGTTATCCATAAGTTTATGGTTTAATTTATCATGTGGGGCTAAAAATCCTATGTAGAAAAAGAGATTATAATCATGTTTCATGACTTGGGAATTTGTTTTTTTTTCGTAAATAGCAGTTGGAATGAATATGCTAAGGGGGTTTTGTGTTCATACAGCATTTGTAAAAAGCATAACTAGGAGGAAAATCATCTCTGCTATATTCAGAAGCAGAGAAGATTAGCACTGCTAAATTTACCATATATGAATTTGAGTTTCACTGTCTAATCTGCTTGTGGGTTCGGTTCTTATTATTAATGATGCTTTCTTCTGAAACAAATACTAAGTGAACAGTGTGTGTAATTACTGTTACAGTGTTTCAGAAAATGATATCAAATATCCCTTTTCCTGACTTGAATGCAAAGTTCTGTATGTATTGTGCAGCGGTCTATGCAAAGTTCTGTATGAATTCTAATTTTGTTTTTAGAAAGTCTGGATATTTCTCATGATTTCATAATTGTGTTAAAAGGAGTGGATTACTAAAAACTAAAGATAATATATCCTTATTCTGTTGTTGTGCACGTCCTTTGTAGAGTAACCTATAATGGCAGGCAGAAAGCACATGCCTTGTGAAGCCTATAATGACCGACGTGGGTTCCAACCTGAGAGACCTTCCATGCGTAGACCTCCTTTGCCACACCCACCTCCGCACCCTGCAAGGTTGGAGGATAAACTAGAACTGCAGCATGTTGAAATCCGCAGGCTCCTTGCTGATAATCGTCGGATGATGGAAGATCGGATGTCTTTTCAGCAACAAATTGAGAAATTGAATAGTTTGAAGCAAGAGCTGCTTGGGCAAATTCAGTCACTGAAACAAGATCTTGCAAGATCCCAAGCTGATAATCAACAGATTCCTCATTTGCACCAGGAGCTTGTGCATGCTAGGTTTGTGTTTGGATTGCTCAGATTTTTTTCATTACAACTTTCAAAAATCATCATAATAAATCCGAAAATGGGACTTTTGTGTTTCAGATTCCTCATTGTTTCCATGACTCGTGAACTTGCAGGTATAACTATTATTATTGTTATCAAAATCATGGCCTTTTCTTAAATTTTATCTTTTGATACTCTGATTTTTCCACTATATTTGTTACTGATGTATTTATTTTATGATTTAAGGCGGACATTACGGGATGAAGTATGGTAACTGTGAGGGATTTCCTGCTCCTTTTGCGGATGGATATGCGGCTTATATGGTATGTTCACTAATTGTTTTCAATTTGGCTTCTGTTATTATGCTGCATATTTTCCTAAGAAAAAAATAATTTCCTTTCACAGGGTGCTCCTGGTCCTGCTTCGAGGGATAAGGCCCGCATGTCTGCTCGTTGACATAGTTGAGGTTTTGCTATCTGAATGTTGAGGAATTAATTGTCTTGAGGCATCTTGTATGGTACATTATTTTGTTGCTCTTCGGTAGAGTTTTAATTTTTAATTGTCTATACTCTATAAAATGCGTGTCCAATGTAGCAACGGAAGCTTATCAGTTAGGCCGTGCAATACATCATGAAGTGATTAGCAGAACAGATTTATATAAACTGACATTTTTGAAGATTGGAGTGTTTGTGTCTGTTTTAAACTTTATTTGTATAGATTGTAGATGGGTCTGGTGTTTGTTCTCTGCAATACCTCTAGGATTTAAACTCTTGATCTGATGCTCTGCAATACCTCTAAGATTTAAACTCTTGATGTGATGCGATAAAAATAAACAGACTTGATCCGAATCCTTTAATTGCGCACGATTTCTCTGAAACCTTCAAAATTCAATGATAAACTCTCTAATATATCGTAGTAAACCTTCACAGCTTGTTCAATTGTTTGAGGTTATTTGATCTATTTTACGTTACTAGTCTGATTCATGTCACCCGTTTCGGCTCTGTAGAAAATTTCATCAATTTCTGCCACAAATCTTAATAAATATAAACCAATGTCCTCTTGAAGATGAATTGCCATGGTTTCCTTGAGCCAAAGTCTTTGGGCTCGTTTGTTTTGCCTAGTGTTTGCTATTACTGTTTACTATTACGATTTGTTGTTGGAAAAAACTGTTTTTCCAAAAAGCAACTAATCCACAGAAGTATGAAAATGAGTAACCAAACACCCCTCCAATTACAATTCATACTACATCTGCTAATGAATGTGCACACATTGTTCATTTGTCAAAGTCAATTGTTAAATTGGATTGAATAAAATTTAAAAGGTATGGCACTCATTTGATCCGTTAAAATTTGACCCTTTAAAATAAAACTTTAAAGTCAATTGTAATCTTAAACTATTAAAGTCATCAATTAGAAGTAAAAATCATAAACTGAATCTTTATTCTATATGACATAGATTGTAATGATCTTTAGGGTGGACTAAATGAGTTTTGGGAAGAGAGTCTGAAATTGTTTAACCCAAATGATTTTCGATGAGAACTCAAATGATGATTTTTGCTTAGAATGATTTCAATTGACATGTTCGCTTAATTCATGGACCTGATTGAGAACTTTGTTAGTTTAAGATCCTAAGTGACTTTGGAGCTTTAGTTGACGAGCCAAATAGATATTATGCCAATTTAAAATTACAAAATTATTATTTACTCTATTTTATAATAAGTAAATGTTTATTTTTTATTTTACATTTTTTCTTTTTCTAATAATCTTAATGTCTTCACCATATAGGAATTAATTTATTAATTTTTATATAATAAGCAATATAAAATTAAAAACATTAAGTTTATAGCCAAGAGCAATGGTCTAAAATGGTATAATTATATTTCTAATGTTGGCAGCCAAGAGTAATTTTACCCTAAACGTTAATAAATTGGATCAATTTGAGAAATAATTCATCAAACTGTCATCTCGATCATGAATCTCGTCATCTACACTATAATTTTATCCCTCATGTTTTTACATAACAAACTAGTAAGTCCTTCCATTTGTTTTTTAAATGAAAGTACAAAATTGCCCCTAGTTATATACATAAAAATAACTTATCTTTTAGTTTCAAATTTAATCTAAATAGTTTTAATGATGTTTTTGAAATATATACACCAAAATTGATATATATTTGTGTACACAAATCATAAAAATATATTTTATTTATTTTTTTAATATAATATTTTAATACTAAATGAATTTTCTCTGACTTAAAAAAATCAAATTTTATTTGTTAATTCATAAAATTTGTTAGAGATAAATAAAGATTACTTTTTATAGTTTTGTATAATTTTACTTCTATTTTAATAATTTTTAAAATATTTTTCATTTATTTTTTTAGTCAATAAATTTTACGTTACTAAATTAAAATTCTATAATTATATAAAATTTAATAAATTAATTACTTAATATAAGAGAGATTATGATTATGTAGAAAAAAGAGAAAAAAAAAACATAAAATAGGAAAAATATAATATGTTTATTATTAAAACATAGACTAAAGGGTAGTTTTGGTATTTTAAAATTTCTTTAGTATAGTTTGACCATTGACTCAAACATAAGGATTAAGGAGTTGACGAAAATAAAAACCGATGGACTATAAAATTATTTATAAAAACAGAGGGACTAACTAGTGTATTAGGTAAAAATACAGAGACCTTATAATTATTTACCCTTATATATATATTAGATATAAAATATATAAAAAACTTGCTAAATCACAACGACAAGAAAGAAGATGAAATCGCTGGGGAATAGGAATAGTAGGAGATGAAATCGCAGTAGAATCACTAAGAATCATAAATCACGAAACAAATCGAAGAAGAAAGAGAAAGAAGCCTTAAATGTTTATAATCGCGATACACATGTGAGAATTAGATGTAGTTTAGTTTTTTTTTTTTATCAAATTTTGTAATTGAACCATAGGTTTTATAAGATTTAAAAAAAACCCCTAAACTTTTACATATTTTCGCCATTAGACGAGTCCCGCCGTCTCGCCGTGTCACTGCCAAGTCCCATCCGAGTCCTATATCCCCGCTGTGTCACCGCCGAGTCCCATCAAGTCCCCGAGTCCGACATGGCCACGACAATCCCGGAAAAGAGTTCGTGCTCCATAGACTATTATTAACTACCAAATTAAAAAATATCACCCCAAATGGAAGCAAAATATCTGGAATGAAACCGCCATGAATTAGAATTTTCTGTAAAGAAAGAACAAATGATAAGTTGAAAAGGCAACAAAATTCTGTTTTTCTTCTATCTTTGGTTTAAGCCTCTCAAATCTCCATCTAAGCTAACCAAAACTGATTAAAACATATACAGAAAGCTACACATCAATGCTTTAAAACGGTATTAGTATTCCTTAAATATATAGAATAAAGGGTAAATAATTATAAGCTTCCAGTTAGTCCATATGTTTTTAGAAATGATTATATAGTCTCTCAATTTTTTGTCAACTCTTTAGTTCTTATATTTGAGTGAAGGATCAAATTAAATTAAATAAAATTTAAAATACCAAAATTACCTTTTACTATATATTTTAGGGTAATTGATTTATTAGTCCCTATATTTTGACAAAACACACTGTTTAGTCCCTGTATTTTCAAAAACACACGGTAAGGTCCCTAACCTTTTTCTCGATGAACTGTTTAATTCCTAACGTTTTTCTCTGTGAACTGTTTAGTCCCTGCAGTTAGACTCCAATGAAGATTCTGTTAGTCAATTTGGATTTGAGTCAAAATCTATTAAAAAAATAACTACCCTTTACCAAAAAATCAAATATATAAGACCATTATCTTCATTGTTTCTCATTTCTGTTTCCTTCTAGTTGATTTGAGTCGATTATGGGTTAGAGTTTCAATCATTTCTCCATTTTTTCAGCGCGGGTTGTGAGAGAAAAACATAAAGGTGTGAATTACTTTTGAATGATAAATAGTAAAGCGTAATTTAGTCATTTCCGAATTCATAAACGGCAAAAAATCTAACAAACAGATAGAAGGACTAAACAGTTCATTGAGAAAAAGGTTAGGGACCTTACCGTGTGTTTTTGAAAATACAGGGACTAAATAGTGTGTTTTGTCAAAATATAGGGACTAATAAATTAATTACCCTATATTTTAATAATAAAACATCCATTTTTCCTATTTTATGTTTTTTCCTTCATAATAATAAACTCACCAATGTTAGTTAATTTATTTATTAATTTTTATATATTATAAATTTTAATTTAGTAGTGTAGAACTTATTCATTAAAAAAATGAATTAATATAAAATAATTAGAGGGTGTTAGGGGTTATCAAAAGGGTTAAGTAGATATAATCAAATATAAATGGGTCCATTAATAATATATATGGATAAAATTGGAAACTATTAATTGATGTGTGACTTTCCCTTCTCGTTAGGGCGTTGATATTCTCCTTCTTGTGGGAGTCAAGTTTCTGATCTCTCTGATTTGATCGCAATGTTTTCTGGTAACTTGCTGTTGATCTGGTCTGATTTGTTTCTTTTCTGATTATCTTTGGTATGTTTTCTGTGATATGTTTCGCTTGAAGGAGTTTTCGTGGTGCCCAAGTGTTTTATCTTTCTCCTTTTTGTGAGAGTTATGGGTGCGTTTCCTCTGTTTTAATCGTATTGAATACTGATTATCGCTTGGTGATCTTTGCTGTTTGCTTGGGTATTTGTATTTTGTTTCTGTGTTTTGTTTCGTTGAAGGAGTGCCGTGGTCCGCAAGGTATTCGATTAGGGTTTATTATGGATCAGGTGATGAATCAGTTGTCTTTGGCAGAGGATGAGGAGGCGCCATTTGAATTCTTGTCAAATTCTCAGGAGGGGTTAGGAGGTGAGAAGAGTCTAATATTGGTGGGGAGGTTTCTGACTGAAAGGGTAATTAACTTTACTAATATGAAGATTCGAATGGCAGATTTCTGGATGCCAAAGAAAGGGGTCTGGATTACGGTTGTTAATGACAAACTTTTTTCTTTTGAGTTCTATCATAAGATTGATAAGGAGAGAGTTGAAGAGAGGGCCTTGGTCTTTTGATGACAAAATTTTGGTGCTAGGTGAATGTGGGATAGGGCAGAAACCTGAGCAGGTGGAGTTGACAATGATGAAGATTTGGGTTCAGGTGTATGGGATACCAACTGGTTTCTTCTCAGTAGCTGTGGGAAGACAAATTGGAGAGTTTATCGGAGGGTTTGTAGACTATGATGGAAATAATGATTTGAGCTCTCGTCGGATGGAGTTTATGTGTATAAGAGTGCTTATTGATGTCCGTAACCCGCTTAAAAGATGCAAATGGGTTAAACGATCAGCAACAGAATTCTCGTTTCTTCATTTCAAATACGAGCGTCTGTGTAATTTTTGTTTCATATGTGGTATTCTTGGGCATACGGAAAGATTTTGTGATAGTCTGTTCCTTGATGACATAAGAGGGCTCAAAAGAGAATGGGGGATATGGTTGGTTGCGCAGGCTAGAAGGGGGGAGCAGGGCAAACTTCTCGTTGGATTCTTGAGCCTAGTATGCAGGATGAGGAGGTTTGGAGAAAGTCTGTAGGACTGGTTTGTGTTGACTCTATACCTTCAGGCAGTAATTCTTAAAAAGGGAAAGGTGTTATACTGAATTTGCAGGAGGAACTAGCAGAAAAACAAAAAGAGGAATTAGTAATGTTGGAAGTTAAGAAAAGAAGGAGAGAAGATATTTTGGGTAACAATTCAACGATTGTAACAAATGGGATGGATATGAGCCCGAAGAGGGATGGGTGTGTTGTGTCTGGAGTTTCCGAAGGTAATGTGGATTCTACAGATACGGTTGATTTGACTTCGGCGAGGCCTGGTGTTCAGGTCCGCCGGCACAAATGACGTGCCTTAGTTGGAACTATCGGGGTCTCGGTAACCCCCGAGCAGTTCGTGTTCTTGGTGATCTTATAAAAGTTCACAAACCGAATTTGGTGTTTCTCATGGAGACACTTGTAAATAAAGGGCGTTTGGAGAGTTTGAAACGACAGTTTAAGTTCATGGGCTGTTTTGTTATGGAAGCAAGAGGGCATGGCGGGGGTTTAGCTATGCTTTGGATGGATAATGTGGATTTTGTGGTTAACAGATATTCAAATAATCACATTGAAGGGGCTGTTAGGGATATTATTAGAGGGGATTGGAGAATTATTGGTTTTTATAGGGTGGATGATCGTAGTAGGCAACGCGAGTCGTGGGAGTTGCTGAATAAAATTGCTCATGAGTCAATAATCCCAAGTTGTTTTTTAGGTGATTTCAACTGTATTTTACGTGCGTCTGAAAAGCGAGGCGGCCCGGAGTATCCTCCTTACTTAATTCAGCGTTTTGCTGATGTTATTGGCTCGAATGATTTGTATGAGCTTCGTGTGAAGGGTAGTTTGTTTACTTGGGAGCGTGTTTCGGGGGACTGACCACTGGGTTAGTGAACGGCTTGACAGGGTGTTAGCTGATGGAGGTTGGATGGCTAAGTTTTCGACATACCAGGTCACTAATTTGAATGTCTCTTATTCTGATCATACGGCCTTACTTTTGGAAATTTCCACACAACCTGTTGTCAAGAAGAAACACCGATTTAGATTTGAAAATGCGTGGTCTCTGGAGGATGGGTTTAATGACTTAGTCAAGAGCTATTGGGATGCAAACCGGGGGTCTGATATTCAAGAAAGGTTGGCGGACTGTAGTATCTTAATGGCCAAATGGGGTTTTGAATTTAAGAGCAGATTCACTGATAAGATTCGCAGGTATAAGTTGGCATTGGAGCTGCTGAAGGACAAATTGGATCCGGGTTCAGTTGCTAGATACCTAAAGTTGAAGGATTTGCTGAATAGAACTCTGGAGCAGGATCAAACATACTGGAGACAATGGGCCAAAGTATTCTGGCTAAGGGATGGGGATAGCAACACGAAATATTTTCATGCTTGTGTAACATCTCGAAGCAAAATTAATCATATTGACAGTCTCGTGGATGATGATGGTACAACTCATGATGATGAACCGGGTAAACAAGTCATTGCTTTTAACTATTTTTCAAAATTGTTTGCTGCTGGTTCGATCCCAAACTATTGTGATATTGATGTGATACCGCGGTTAGTGTCGGAGGAGGTTAACATTGCATTAATTGCACCATTTTCGTTTGAGGAATTTTCTAGTGCTCTTTTTCAGATGCAGTCTGATAAGGCCCTGGGTCCGGATGGACTTAACCCGGGGTTTTTTCAGTTGTTTTGGAAGGATATTGACTTGGATATTTTTAGTGCTTGTGTAAATTGGCTGGATAGGGGATTTTTACCTGAGAAATTGAATAACACCATCATTGCTCTTATCCCTAAGATTGAGAATCCTGACAGAATGTCAAATTTTAGACCAATCTCTTTATGTAATGTTCTTTATAAGTTGATTGCTAAGGTTTTGGCTAACAGACTTAAAGGTTTCCTGCCTGAAATTATATCTGAAAGTCAATCTGCTTTTGTCCCTGGACGTTCATTGATTGATAATGTTCAGATTGCGTTTGAAACTTTGCATTATATGAAGAGGAAACAGAGAGGAGGGTTGGGCAGGGTTGCTCTAAAAATTGATATTAGCAAAGCCTATGACAGGGTCGATTGGGGTTTCTTGAAAGTTGTGATGCATAAAATGGGCTTTGGGGAAAAATGGATTAACTGGATATTGTTGTGTGTTACCACTGTGAAGTATGAAGTGAAGGTTAATCATGAACTGACTGATACAGTTAGGGGTTAGCAAAAAAACCGGTAACCGATTACCGAACCGATAACCGAACCGAAATCTTAGTTTGGTTCGGTTATTTTAATATTCTGGTTCGGTTCGGTTTTAATTTTAGCTTAATTTGGTAATCGGTTATCGGTTCGGTTATTGAAAAAAAAATATCGGTGTAACCGATAACCGACCGAACTTAATATATAAATATAAAAAATATAATTTTATCTTTATATATATATAAATAAAAAGTTCAACCCTAAAAAATACATTTTTATCTTTGTATATATATATATATTTTGGTTTGATAGCCTTTAATTTATTAAATTGTAACTTTTGTACAAGAAAACTAATTAAATAAAAATGTACAAAAATTTAAATATTTCGAGTTTCGGTTATTCGGCCGGTAACCGAACCGAACCGAAAATTTTCGGTTAAATCAAATTCGGTTACCAAACTTATTCGGTTCGGTTCGGTTATGAAAATAGAGCAAATTTTGGTTCGGTTAACCGACAATTTGGTTCGGTTAGTAACCGAACCGAACCGATGCTCACCCCTAGATACAGTGATTCCAGGAAGAGGCTTAAGGCAGGGGGACCCTTTGTCACCATATTTGTTTATTATGTGTGCTGAGGTTCTTTCATGGTTAATTTCTCATGCGGAAGAGGTTGGTCTTATTACGGGTTGCAAAATCTGTCCTCGTGCTCCTTCTATCTCTCACCTCCTTTTTGCTGATGACAGTATCTTATTTTTTGGTGCATCTGAGGCTGAATGTGATAAGGTTAGGCAGATTCTTGGCTCGTATGAAGCAATGTCTGGACAGGCTATTAATCTTACAAAATCTGGAGTATTTTTTAGTGCTAATGTGAGTCAGGAGACGAAGACTGGAATTATGAACAGGCTGGGAGTGCAAGCAAGTATTGATACTGGGAGATATTTGGGGCTGTCGTCTTTAATTGGTCGATCTAAGAAGGAAGTGTTCGATTTTATCAAAGATAGGTTAGCTAAGCGGTTTCGCAGCTGGACTTACAGATTCTTATCTAATGCTGGGAAGGAGGTTTTGTTGAAATCTATGGCCGAAGCTCTTCCTACTTTTTGTATGAGCACGTTTCTTTTGCCAAAATCTTTGTGTGACGAGCTTCAAAAAATGATGAACTCATTCTGGTGGGGTATGAAGGAGAATGGTAACAGACGGATACATTGGAGTAGTTGGGATAAGATGAGTGTCCGTAAGGAGCATGGTGGATTGGGTTTTAGGAATTTATATGAATTTAATCTGGCCATGTTAGGTAAACAGGGATGGAAGTTGATTAAGAACCCAAACTCTTTGGTGAGTAGGATTTTCAAAGCTAAATATTTCCCTCAGGGAACTTTCCTTTCCTCCAAACTAGGCAATAATCCTAGTTTCGTTTGGAGAAGTGTTTAGTGTTCGGTGAATGTCATTGAGAAAAGGATTCGTTGGCGTATTGGAAGAGGTGATTGCATCTCCATCTGGAAGGATCCGTGGCTTCATTCGGAGAATCCTCGATATGTTCGATCTTGTTGCACTGAGGAAAATAGGGAAGCGGTGGTATCTGAGCTGTTTATCCCAGGGACCCGTATTTGGGACAAAAGGAAATTAGAGGGCTGGTTCTCGCAAGAGGAGGCGGTGGAAATCGGCCAATTTGTTGTTCCGTTTTCACTTAGAGATGATTGTTTATTATGGAACTTTACTACGAATGGGGAGTATTCGGTTAAATCGGGGTATCGCAGGTTGGAGGCTGGTCGAATTGGTAGTGTAAGTAATCCTAGGTGGAAGCGAATTTGGGATTTATTGGTCCCTCCTAAGATTAAAATGTTTGTCTGGACGCTCTGCTCAAAAACTTTACCGCTTAGGACCAGATTAGCTCAGAGACATGTCCAAACTCAGTTAGTTTGCGGTGTGTGCTGCGAGGACGTCGAACATGGCTAGCACTTGTTTGCTGGCTGCGGGTTTGCGGTTCAATGCTGGTCAATTGTGAATCTGGTTCCGCCTGATGGTGAATGGGATGGGTTGGAGGATTGGGTTTTGGATATGTTGTGTTCGACTGCAATTGAAGAAGCTAGTATTAGAGCTTTGGTTTTATGGGCGATTTGGTCTTATAGAAATGTGAGAGTTTGGGTGGGAGATGTGGAGAGTGCGGAATGCATTGTGGGAAGAGCATTTGATTGGAGATCAGAATGGAGGGTTGCGCAGGAGGCCAGGATTAAGCAGCAGCAGAATTTGGTAATTTTGGCACCAACCAGATGGATTCAACCAACGGATGGCAAAATTAAATGTAACATTGACGCTGCTTTGTTCGTTAATTCTGGAGAATTTGGTGCAGGGGCAGTAACGCGTGGGGAGAATGGTGAGTTTTTGGCGTGCTTCAGTTGCTTTCTGACGGGTTGTCCTGCTGTTCTGCTGGCAGAAGGTTTTGCTCTGCTTGAAGCGATTCGTTGGTGTATAAGGCTCGAGCTGCAGCATGTTATCTTCGAATCTGATTGTAAGGGGCTTGTGGATCGCATCAGTTCTTATAGAATTGATGTTTCGGAGGTTGGAGGTGTGGTTGAGGACGTTTGCAACCTGTTAATTGAACGCCAAGATTTTTCTGTGGCTTTTGTGCCAAGATTAGCGAAAGGGGTGGCCCATTGTATGGCTCGTCATGCTCGTTCCAATGCTAATTTTTTTAGTGATTTTTTGGTTCCTAGCTTTTTAATTCATGTATTGTGTAATGACTCTATTATTGGTTAATTGATTCAGCTTTGTTTCAAAAAAAAATGAATGATAAATATTGTAAAAATTATGAAAATGGGAGTAGAACTATATAAAATTATAAAAGTGATTTTTAAGAGAAAATGAAATATAATTGAATTTATATAATTAATATACATAAGTATAAAAATTTCGGTGTATATATACTACACAAACTTCATTAAAACTATTTTGATTAAATTTAAAAAATTAGAAGTTATTTTATTTGTATAATCAGGGGAAAATTTGTACTTTTATGTAAAAGAATAAACAAATGGACTAAAGAGTTGATTAAGATAAAACCTAAGGATCTTATAATAACATGATGGACCTACTAGTGAGTTAAGTAAAAACACAAGGATCTTATAATTGTTTACCCTAGAATAAATTATGCATCACAATGTCAATGCTAACAAGAGAATAAACCATGATAATTTTGAAATAGATGTCTTCTGTAATGGCGAATTGATGATTTTGGACCATGAACTCTATGTGTTGGTTAATTTGAGACTGTTTTTGTTCTGATTTTGATAACAATAAAATTGAACATACAACATCATATTTTGAAACAGATCTCACCAAGCAAATGTATCAATTCATGCGCCCATAGTACTCGTAACTTATCAATTTCAAATCATCAATTCATATATCCATATTACCTATAACTTATCAATTTCAAATAATCAATTCATGCGCCCATAGTACCTGTAACTTATGGATTTCAAATAATCAATTCATGCACCCATAATATAACTTATTGATTTCAATTATCAACGGAAATTCAAACTTCAAATAATTAATTTCAAAATTCAAATTTAAGGAACTCATAATGTGAAAATACTTGGAGTGGTTGATCCACTTTGCAGAAGAGATCGAAGGAATCGTGATAGAGAAGGATGAGAAGCGTGTATAAAGAAGACCAGTGGTAGGGGAGAAGGCTGAGAAGAGAGCACAGAGAAGAGAATATGGAGGAGTGATGAGGGAGAAGTCTGAGATGAGGGAAGAGAGAAGAGGGGGGAGTGCGATCTCAAGGAAGCCGCCTAGCAGAAATCATTTTGCCCTTTTGCTATCCGATGCATCTTAAGGGTTTTTGTTGGTCCCTTATAACGTAACAAGATTAGTTCCAAGGGGGGGATAGGAACTATTTAAAATTTTGTTCGTTAAGGCTGACTTCTTTTCTTAAGAAAAGGTTTAACACAACAGCGCTAAGTAGTTTAAGACACAAGCTTAGTCAACTTGTGACTAAGTTTGTTTTTTGCCTTGAGTTAGGAGATATCACTTAGAGTCTATTCCTGAACTCAGCTTCTTAGTACGCTCAACTCAGCGTGAGTTCGTTACTTAGTCAGTTTTATAACAAGCAATATATAAAGGAGTTTAAGGGTTAGAAATATGTTACTCAGCAGACATATCCTGGTTCGGCCTCTCCGCCTATGTCCAGTCCCCGGAACGCGTTCCGAGCTTTTTGAATTATCTACTGAGCTCTTTAAAGGTAGAGCATGAAACCTTTTACAATAGAAGTTGAGTATACAAGAGTACCTTCCTCTATACCTCTACTCACTCCTATATCTACCGCTGAGTACTATAACCGAGTACTCAGCCTCTCCTTTCTATTCTTTTAGAAATGATAAAGTGTTTGTCCTAAACAACAATTGCTAAGACACTTTAGATGATTGAAATCACTCTAGACTTTTACACAATAATTGGAAATTGGTGTAAGGTATTTGCTTTGCTTTTCTCACAGAACTTCAAGTATGAATTTGGTCATCGTTTCGACTAATTGAAGATCTGCATCGAATGAAGCAAATGAGAGGCCTTTATATAGTGACACTTGAGGCAACGGTAATTTTGAATTTCGAAATAACCGTTGGAGGGAAACGGCTTCCTATCGTTGTCACTCTGGACGTGCTCAGTGTCGTTGGCCAATGAGATTCTTGCATCTTCTGTCCACGGCAGTGCTCGACAGCTTTTCGTCCGATAAACAGAATGTTTCGACATATTTGGCAAAGTCTTCCAGACAGCTTAATGCGCCTTCTGAACTTTACCCAAAGTAGAAATACTTTGTCTAGAAGTTGATTCTGTTCTGTCGCTGTCCTGACTGCATTGTCGCTCAACTTAGCAGCTTCCACTTGAAGCTTTTGGTTAGAAGGCTTCTCGATCCTTGTTCATGTTGAGTCGTCGTTTCACTTGATACGGCTGCGTTTTATCCTTTTAGGCCGTGAGGTCTTAATATGTTGACTTGGGCTTGACTTCCATTTATGGGCCTTTGGATTATTAGTGTAAATAAATCAAAGCATTTAAATTTAATGTGTTAGAATATTTTTTTATCAATTACATAAATAATTTTGTCAAATCAAAATCATGTGGAAAAGTGTTTCAACAAACTCCCACATTTTGATGTTGGCAAAAATATTCAGTCAAGAACTCAGTGTTGAGCTCCCCCATGATAGTTGACCTTATATTACTCAAATTACTCCCCCGTAAGGGTTGAGCTACTGACTTAGTTTTACTCTAAACATTTCAAGGTTTAATCAAGTAAGTCTAAGGTCAGTTTTCAGAAATGGGTCAGCTCATGGAACATATTCTTTTTAACTCAGTTTATACGGAAGATTTAGTTATCAAAGAGCGCTGAGTATTTCTTTGTTCAATGTGTTTAAGAAGACATATAAAAGAGGTCAACTTATAGATCAACACAACATACAATCATAAAGCAATGTAGACAGTTGATTTAATGAAGATGCGTTAACTATTCAGCACAAAACATAAGTAAGCATCACACAAGATTGGTCAATTTTGAAAGGTAGATGCATGCATAGTTTTGTATTCAGGGCCAGCATAACAAAAGTACATAAGGGAAAGACTAAAGTTTTAACAAGACATAATCAAGCTAAGCTATTTTTTCTTGTAGTTAATTTGGGCTTCATGTTCTTTAGCTTTTCCTTTTCCCTTGAATTTCTGCTGATTTCCTGAAGCTTCTGCTGATTGTTGAGTTCTTTGAGCTTGTTCTTTCTCCCGCATTTTGTCAGCATCTTGAGGAGGAAGAATGAAGGTGTCATTGAGGGCAGCAAGAGTTAGTCGGCCAGATAATCCCTTAAGCTTTCGTGTGCTTTTATTTATGCTATCAAAAACTGGAACACCATCATCCAAAATAGAACGTGGAATCCTGATAGCCGAAGCACTGAGCATACTCAGGATATATGCTTGAGACTTTCCAACCCAGTGTATACTGTCAGTAAGCATGGAAAATGCTTGATGAAACATCTTTAGCAAGGACGTGTCATAATACTGACGTTGGATATTTGAGTGGCGCATATGGTTGAAAGTGGCTCGAAAGTACTTCAGGATTTCATTTGTTTTGAGCTCGAAAGTACTTCCTTGCTTAAGTTTAGCAGACGTGCAGCCTCACTAATTTGCTCAATTGAGCATTGGGAGGAGGAAGAGAGTTGATGATTGGTTTTCTCTTGCTCAGTGTGAAGTTGGGTGAAGAGTTGATGAACTTCGGTAGAAGTTGCATACATTGAGTTCGCATCTGACAGTTGATGAATTTGACCCTGTAGAGAGTTCATGTGATTGACCATGTTCAGCTGGAGTTCGGCCAGATTGGTTATGGATTCCTGCCTGGGCTGTTGAGACTGTAATGAAGTCATGACACTCAGAAGATCTTTCAGACCTTTGATCTCTGTAAGGAGCTGAGTGACAGACAAAAGCTGAGTTGGCTCAACAGGAACTGACCCAGCGGCAATGTTGTTTGTTTGATGGAGGTCCTGGAGCAAACCTTCAGCTGAGTCAATAATTTTTCGACCAGACTCAGAGGCAGTTAGATATATGAAGGATCCATCATTGGTTGGCACAGCTGCCGGAATACGAGTAGAACTGGATTGTGGAGGTGTTTGGTTCTGCTCAATATTAGAAGTACCAGCATGATCAGCGGCTGGCCTTGGGTTGAGATTTCCAATAGAAGCTGACTGGATTAGATTCTGCACTTGAAGTTGTGGAAGAGGATGATCGGCAAAATGTGTTACTTGCTCAGAGTCAGGCTGAAGCTGACTGGATTTGGGAAGTTGAGGAAGTTCAGTATTGACCTGAGCAGGTAATTCCTTAGATTGCTCAACATGTTGAGGAGCAGGAACTTCGAGCACTTGCTCGGGATCATCTTGGTTTGGGGAAGCAGATAGGTCGGCATGTTCCTTAGGCTGAGAAACAGAGGCTTGCTTTTCCTGTTGCTCAGGTGGAGACTCAATAGGATTAGAGAATAACCTAAACTCCACATCTATTAGGTCAGTGATCTCATCCCTCAGAGGTGAGTCACGCATTAGATCAATGATAGGGGATCGATTTGCTTTCTTCTTAAGTCTTCTAAGTCTCCTTATCTTTTGAGGAGTAGGGTCAGCAGGAATGGACTCAATAGAGTCAGTAGCTGAAGTTTCCCTTTGAACAGCGTGTTCCTTTGCTGTTGGCTCAGCTTCTTCTTCTTCAACCTCCTCAGTGTAGGTTGTGCCATGTTGGTCATCATCTGATGGCTCATGTTGGTCATCATCCACTTTTTCCTCATTGTCGAACTGACCACCCAGTTCTTCTTCATATTGTTCATCCTGTGGTTGCTCAACATCAATGCCCAGACTTCGTGCATAGTGTGAGTCAGCAGGAATAACGATGTCAGTGGGAGGTGCATTGATGGGTCTTAACTCAGAAGAGATTTTCATCTTCTTTCTCAGTGGTTGCTCATCAGTATCCTCATTCTCTTCTACCTCAGGCTCAACTTGCCTCTTGAGGTCTTCCGCTGACTTAGGTCCATCCTGACCTTGTTGAATTTGAGGCTTAGTTCCTGTGGACACGAACTTAAGCTTTTTAGGTGGAGATATAACTTCTTTAGAGGGGCTTTGGACATCTTTCCTCTTTCTTTCCTTCTTTCCTTTACGGGTCTCCATCCCCTCAGTGTCCTGGACAGCGACTGCTTTCCCTTTCTTGGGCAGAATTGGTTGACCATAGAATAGAACAACAAACAGTGCAGCTACAGTTATCTCTGTGCCCCAAGTGTGGATTTCCTCAACCAAGCTCACCATGTGATCCTTGAGGATTCTGGTGATAATGGAGCCTAACCTAAGGGTTCCAGTACTTCTTTGAAACCCACCAATTATGAAAACAGGCATGTTTATCGGCTTATAGGTCAGTATGTGCCAGATGAAGCACTGCTCAAAGTTTGTTGCTGAGTTGGTGCAGTTGATTTTAGGGAAGAGAAAATTGGTCAGTATGTAATGGGCCATCTTCTGATGCTGACCCATGGAGGTACTTGAAATTTATCCTACATGACCAGGAGGTTTACAGAACTCAACGGAGTAGTTGGTTTTATCTTGGTCACCTGATTTACGAAGTATTGCTCCTTCGTTTTTCAACTTGAGTAGTGAGGCAAGGTAAGCAGGGTTGATGAAGATATCCTTCCCTCGAACCTTGGTGATCATGTAATCACGGTTATCATCCGCGGCTTTGAGGTTAGCGTAGAATTCCTTTACTAGCTCAGGATAAGTAGGATCGCGAACTGAGAACAGCTCGGTCCAGCCGTTCTTTTTGATCCAATCACAAAAGGGTTGCTCAGCGTCCACAAAGCCCTTTGAAAACCATCGAGAGTGGTCAACCTTATACCCCCTTACACTCTCGTAAACCTGAGAGTAGGTACGTTCCACGGGCTTCTTTGCTTTATCTTGCTTTTGCTTCCCTTTCGAGGAGGTGGCTTGGTCAGCCTTGGTTTTCTTCCTCGGTGTAGTGACCTTTAAGTGGTCACGCTGACTCGTTTCTTGAGACTTGGTGGGAGTCTTACCGTGTTCCTGCTGAGCAGGGATTTGAGGGTTTTCATCGGAGCGATTTACAGTGTAATCAGCACCGGAGACATTCTCAGAATCTTTTGTCATAATTCTTAGAGAGGTTTGAGAAGGTTGGGAGTTTTTAAAGAAGAGTATTTGAATACCAGAGATTTCTAAGCGTAAAGAGGTAAGAGTGGGAAATCGTCCACTATTTATAGAGGTGTCGAATTGATCTGAAACGTTGAGGTGGCCGTTTGACCTCGAGATACTCAATCGACAAAGATTCTGGCATTTATGACACATTCGGCGCATGTATTTTCTAATTATTACGCATACGGCATCCTAGGTGGCTATTTAATTCGCGTGGTATGCATTAAATTTTGCAACGGATCTTTACTCAGTATTAAGGATTTCAAACGTTTAAAGTTCTGAGTAGTCAGTGTTACGCAAGGAATAATTCTTATGCTTAGTAGCTTGGCTTAAGATAAACACTCAGCATGTATATTTACTCAGCATGTGATAGTTATTGATTTAGCATAAATCATTCAGCATGACAGTTCACTCAGCATACATATATCACATATTATACTTGGAATTTATTGAAGAGGATTAAACATACCAATTTCTTCTCTAAGTATGTTGAATTGCTCACGAGCCAGTGGCTTTGTGAAGATATCAGCAAGCTGCTCATCTGTTGGGACATAGGTCAGCTTGATCTCTCCCTTGAGTACATGATCTCTGATGAAGTGATGTCTTGTGCTGACATGCTTCATCCTGCTGTGCTGGATTGGGTTCTTTGATAGGTCAATGGCACTCTTATTATCACATTTGACTTCAATTGTTTTAGTCTGAACGCCATAATCTTCAAGCTGTTGCTTAATCCATAGGACTTGAGCAACACAGCTTCTAGCAGCAATGTACTCAGCTTCAGTGGTTGTCAGGGCTACTGACGCTTGCTTCTTACTGAACCAGGACACAGGACAGCTCCCAAGGAAGTGACATCCTCCTGAGGTGCTTTTTCGTTCAAGCTTGTCTCGTCCATAGTCAGCGTTAGTGTATCTAATGAGTGTGAAATCATGAGTATTGGGATACCACAAACCTGCATTCACTGAGCCTTGCAAATATCTAAGGATTCTTTTTATAGCAATGTAATGAGATTCCTTAGGGTTAGATTGATATCTAGCACAATAACATACTGAGAACTGAATGTCCACCCTACTAGCAGTTAAGTAAAGTAGAGAGCTGATCATACCTCGGTACAATTTGCTATCTACTGACTTACCATTCTCGTCAGCGCAGAGGACAGTGTCAGTGCCCATAGGGGTAGATATTGGCTTACAATTATCGAGTTCATACTTTTTCAATATCTCCTTGGCATATTTAGTTTGACTGATGAAGATGCCATATTTCCCTTGTTTGATTTGAAGTCCAAGGAAGAAATTGAGTTCTCCCATCATTGACATTTCAAACTCAGTCTGCATCTGCTTACTAAACTCCTTGCACATTGATTCATTAGTGGCACCAAAAATAATGTCATCAACATATATCTGAGCCAGTAGGGTATCTTTACCCTTCCTCTTAATGAATAAGGTTGTATCTGCTTTACCTCTGACATAATTTCTAGTCAGCAGGAAACTGGTCAGCCTCTCATACCAAGCACGTGGTGCTTGCTTGAGACCATACAGAGCCTTTTTGAGCTTATAAACGTGGTTTGGGAACTTAGGATCCTCAAACCCTGGAGGATGATTAACATAGACTTCCTCGTTTATGGCTCCATTAAGGAATGCACTCTTAACATCCATTTGAAATAATTTAAAATTCATATAAGATGCATATGCACATAAAATTCTTATAGAGCCTTGCCACTGGGGCGAAGGTCTCACCGTAGTCAATGCCCTGAGCTACAAGTCTTGCTTTGTTTCTGACCACGTTCCCTTGTTCATCCAGCTTGTTTCGGAAGACCCATCTTGTTCCTATGGTCTTCTGGATTCTTGGATTTGGCACTAAGTCCCATACTTCATTTCTTCTGAATTGATCAAGTTCTTCTTGCATTGCACTCATCCAGAACTCATCGTGCTCAGCTTCAGCGAAGTTCTTTGGTTCCTAAACTGAGACGAATGCTACGTTGATGAGGTATCTTCTGAGTTGATTTCTTGTCATCAGGGTATTCTCAGCGGCATCAAGAATGGCACTCTCTGAGTGTCCTCTTGGTATTCTGATCTCCTTTGGTAGATTGATGTCTTGTGCTAGTTGTGTTCCAACAATCTCTACAGGCGTAGATTGGTCAGTGAAAACAATTTGAGTTTCACTTTTACCTTTGCTCAGCCCTTGAGGCAATGACTTAGCGGCTGTTTCTTGGTCAGTGGGAGCTGAGTGTGGATCATCCTCGGTCAGCTGCATGTTTCTTCCTGCAGGGTTAGTTTCATCGAACTCAACATGTACTGACTCTTCTAAGACCTGAGTTCATTTATTGAAAACTCTATATGCTTTGCTGTTTGTTGAGTAGCCTAAAAAGATAGCTTCATCAGCTTTTGAGTCAAACTTAGCAAGGTTGTCTTTAGTATTTAGAATAAAACATTTACAACCAAAGGCACGAAAGTATCCAATGTTGGGCTTTCGTCCTTTCCAAAGCTCGTAGGGAGACTTCTTTAATATGGGTCTGACTAGATCCCTATTAAGTATGTAGCACGCTGTGTTGACAGCTTCTCCCCAAAAGTACTTTGGAAGCCTATGCTCACTCAGCATTGTCCTGGCTATTTCAACCAAGGTTTTGTTTTTCCTTTCAACAACCCCATTTTGTTGATGCGTTCTAGGAGCAAAAAAATTATGATCAATGTCGTTGGCTTCACAGAATTCAACAAACTGTTGGTTCTTGAATTCTCCACCATTATCACTTCAGATGTGAGCTAACTTAAGGTCTTTATCATCTTCAAGTTTTCTTACTAAAGTTGAAAACGTCTCAAAGGTTTCATCCTTGCTACTCAGTAAGATGATCCAAGTGTACCGAGAAAAGTCATCTACAATGACCAAGGAAAATCTTCTACCACCCAAGCTCATCGGCTGGACTGGACCGAAGAGATCCAAGTGTAGCAACTCTAATGGACGCTTAGTTGAGACAATGTTTTTACTATGAAAAGATTGTTTGGTTTGTTTTCCAGCTTGACAAGCATTGCATAATTGATCTTTTTCGAACTTAAGTTCTGGCAATCCCTCAACTAGTTGCTTTCTTGCTAATTTGGCCAGGAGGTCCATGCTTACATGACCAAGTCTCCTATGCCATAGCCATGAATTTTCTTCCTTTGACACTAAGCATACAGTTTTTGAAAATTTCTTTTCTAAGTTCAGCATAAAGACATTATCAATGCGAGGGGCAATTAAAATTAACTCATTTGTTTTACCCTCGAGTATTTTACATCCAGTGTTATCAAATATAACTTTTCTCCCATTGTCACATAGCTGAGCTACGCTGAGTAAGTTATATTTGAGTCCGCTGACTAGGGAAACTGACTCAATAGTAGGATTACCACCAACGGTTCCTGACCCTACTATCTTACCCTTTTTATTGTCTCCAAAACTTACACTTCCACCTTGTTTACGCACGAATGTGATGAACTGAGTTTCATCACCAGTCATATGCCTCGAGCATGTGCTGCCAATGTACCACATCTTTGACTTCTCAGCACACCTCAGGCTTACCTGCAATATAGCTAGTTGCTTTTAGGTACCCAATTCTTTTTGGGTCCTTGTTTGTTAGGTTCAACAGGTAAAACATCATATTTAATTTTATGACGACATACTTGGACAATGTGTCCATTCTTCCCACAGAAGTCGCAGCTGACCTTCCGTTTAGGATATTTCACTAACTGGTCAGCACCCCAGTGCTGAGCATGCCAGAACACCTTTGTGGTGTGTCCTTTCTTCCCACAGAAGTCACACTTGACATTCCGCTAAGGATTCCATCTCTGCTGACTAGTACTTCGGTACTGAGTGTTCAGAGGAATATTTCTTTTATTCGGAACCTTTAGTTGATTCTGAATAGATGTGACATCCTTTTTCAGTTTCTTAGAATCTGATTGGACCTCAGAGATAAACTTTTGCATAATTTCTACGTTGCTATGCAAAGTTGAGTTGTCTTGAAGAAGATATCGAAGGTCACTCAGTTTGACCTCCTCAATCTCGTCACATCGCCTGCTGAGTGCTCTAACCTTCTTGTTACACTTTTTGATAAGTGTGTAGAGGTCACTCAAGGCATTTATAATTTCATTTCTGAGCAAGAGTAGTGATATTACCTCAGTTGAGTGTATTTCATCGTCAGATGCAATTGAGGGTTCAGCATGCTCAAAAACACAAGGCTCAGCAAGCTCATCTGCTATGAAACAGATCTTTGCTGACTCAGTGGCATCAGCTTCAGATGATGATGATTCATCACTATCACTCCAGGTTGCCACCATTGCATTCTTGTCGTTCTTCCTTACTTTCCTCAGCGTGGGACAGCTTGACTTGATATGGCCAGTTTGATGACATTCAAAGCATGTGATGGGCTTTGAATTGTCCTTCTTGTACTTGTTGTCGCTGAACTCAGCTTTGTACTTATCAAACTTCTTGTAAGGCTTCTTAGAATATTTGTCATTCTTTCTGAATAGCCTTTTCATCTTTCTAGTGAACATTGCCATTTCTTCTTCGTCTGTTGAGCTCCCATCAGTGGAGTCAGCTTTCATGAAAAGAGACTTTTGCTTCTTGTCTTCAGACTTCCCCTTCACCTCGAAGTTCTTCATTGAGATTTCATGGGTCAGCAGCGAGCCAATGAGTTCATCATACTTGTAGGTGGTTAAGTCTTGCGCTTCCTCAACAATAGTTTTCTTTGCTTGCCAACTTTTAGGAAGACTCCTAAGAATCTTCTTGACTTGCTCTTCCTCAGTGAAGATCTTGCCAAGTCTCTTGAGCTCGTTGATTATGTTTGTGAATCTTGAGTTCATGTCAGAGATTCCTTCATCATCATTCATTTCAAACAGCTCGTACAACCTCATGTGCTGGTTCCCTTTGGACTCCTTCACCTTGTTGGTTCCTTCATAGGTGACTTCTAGCTTCTTCCAGATCTCCTGTGCTGACTCACAACCTGAAATATTGTTGTATTCTGCAGCATCTAACGCACAGTGAAGCATGTTTATAGCCGAAGCATGATTTTGTAGCTTCTTGAGATCATCTTTTGTCCATCTAGTCTCAGCTTTAACAACTGTTTGGCCGTCAATAGTTTCAACAGGAACAGATGGGCATTGGACTATAGATAGCCATGCACTCAAATTTGTTACCTGAATGAAATTTTTCATTTTATTCTTCCAAAAGGTATAGTTAGACCCGAAGAATAGAGGAGGCCGAGTTATGGACAGTCCCTCAGGTAAAATCTGAGTTGTCTGATTTCCTGGGAGGAAACGAGTGCTGTCCTCAGCCATGTGGGGATCAACTCAAGGTAGTTGTACCTCGCTCATTGAGCTTTTAAGCTCTGATACCACTTGTTGGTCCCTTATAACGTAACAAGATTAGTTCCAAGGGGGGGGGATAGGAACTATTTAAAATTTTGTTCGTTAAGGCTGACTTCTTTTCTTAAGAAAAGGTTTAACACAGCAGCGCTAAGTAGTTTAAGACACAAGCTTAGTCAACTTGTGACTAAGTTTGTTTCTTGCCTTGAGTCAGGAGATAAGACTTAGAGTCTATTCCTGAACTCAGCTTCTTAGTACGCTCAACTCAGCGTGAGTTCGTTACTTAGTCAGTTTTATAGCAATCAATATATAAAGGAGTTTTATAGCTTCTTAGTACGTCTAGTCCCCGGAACGCATTCCGAGCTTTTTGAATTCTCTATTGAGCTCTTTAAAGGTAGAGCACGAAACCTTTTACAATAGAGCTGAGTATACAAGAGTACATTCCTCTATACCTCTACTCACTCCTATATCTACCGCTGAGTACTATAACCGAGTACTTAACCTCTCCTTTCTATTCTTCTAGAAATGATAAAGTGTTTGTCTTAAACAACAATTGCTAAGACACTTTAGATGATTGAAATCACTCTAGACTTTTACATAATAATTGAAAATTAGTGTAAGGTATTTGCTTTGCTTTTCTCACAAAACTTCAAGTATGAATTTGGTCAGCGTTTCGACTAATTGAAGATCTGCATCGAATGAAGCAAATGAGAGGCCTTTATATAGTGACACTTGAGGCACCGGTAATTTTGAATTTCGAAATAACCGTTGGAGGGAAACGGCTTCCTGTCGTTGTCACTCTGGACGTGCTCAATGTCGTTGTCCAATGAGATTCTTGCATCTTCTGTCCATGGCAGTGCTCGGCGGCTTTTCGTCCGATAAACAGAATGTTTCGACATATTTGGCAAAGTCTTCCAGACAGCTTCATGCGCCTTCTGAACTTTACCCAAAGTAGAAATACTTTGTCTAGAAGTTGATTCTGTTCTGCCGCTGTCCTGACTGCATTGTCGCTCAACTCAGCAGCTTCCACTTGAAGCTTTTGGTTAGAAGGCTTCTCGGTCCTTCTTCATGCTGAGTCGTCGTTTCACTTGATACGGCTGCATTTTATCCTTTTAGGCCGTGAGGTCTTAATATGTTGACTTGGGCTTGACTTCTATTTATGGCCTTTGGATTCTTTATTTTAATGTCTTAAAGATCAATAAACTCAACATTGAACAAACACATTAGTGTAAATAAATCAAAGCATTTAAATTTAATGTGTTAGAATATTTTTTTATCAATTACATAAATAATTTTGTCAAATCAAAATCATATGAAAATGTGTTTCAACAGTTTTGAGTTGTGATGGACAAGTAAATGAGTTAATTGTAGCATAAATATAATGGGTTTTCTATATTATTTAATTAATCCATTTAGATTTAAGTAAATAGGTGTAAAGTGTAAAATTGAAGTAAATAAAGAGATATTTTGTAGTGACACTTTTTAAAATTGTATTTATAAAAGTATTGATATAGGGATATTTTTTTGCAGTGTATTGGCAAGTTGGTTCAATTACAAACATCATTATAAAACACAAATATTTGGTCCTTATTTTGTATGAGTTGCATATGAGTTTGGTGTAAAAAAGTTTCACTTTTTTTATGATTTAACAGTAGAGTTAGAGATTAATATTTTTATGTGGGATATAATTCTTCCCCGTATAAAATTAGGAATTTGTTGGGAAATTTCTCCCAAAAAATCACAAATATTTGTGTCGATTTCAAAATCCCCACAGAATAGCATAAAAAACAATTGGGAAAGTTCCACAAATATTATTAACTTTTGTAGCAAAAGATGGTTTCATCATAAATATATACCTTTTATGGCGAAAATTATTTTTGCCAAACTTACTTTTAATGACGCTCTAACACTAGTGATGATGTGTCGAATTATTTTTCGCCACAAAAGGCTTTTAGTGGCGAAAAAATGATGTTTTATGGGGAAATGCTTCCCTATAAAAAGATGTTTTCTTACATTGTACTTTCTTCAATATTCACCATAACGATGTCGTTTTTTCTTCAGCTACAAGAAATCTACTCTATGAAAATTGCTTCAACTCAGAAATTAAGAAAGAAGTTGAAGTAGAAGAAGAAGAGAAGAATAAGGTTTCAACTGAGTTAAGCCTGAAAATCACCGACGATTCTTAAATTGAGAGGCCTAAGGTTTCACCTCAACAAACTTGGATTAATAGTAACTCGGTTTCGTGAAATTTGGTTGATGAGGATCTATGTAAGGTAAAGAAGAAGCTGACGGAGAGTGATTTAGTAGGGCACTTGTCAAGACTAAGGGTGAAAACAAGTTCAGTAAAGGAACATGTATTGCCATTGTCAGAGGAAGAAGTTGAAAAAAAAGGAATTAAAGTTAGGGTTTGGGGTTGTGATACAAAAAGTGAACATAATATGGTTTCCAAGAGATGGAGTTCATCTGAGAGTTGTGTTTTTGTTAATATATGGATTTCTGAGTTCGTTATGAGAAGGTATTTGAAGGAATATGATATTGTTGGTATTTATTAGGATTGTTCTAATTTAAGGTCGTACTTACATACTCCTAAATGGACAAGGATTTTATCTAACTATATAAATATTCTTATTCCATTCAATTCAGTTCAATTCATCATATATATTTTGGTATAATGCAATTTTTTTTCCTCTTCTTCCTTCTTCTCAAATGGAGGAAAAACCTTTCTGCAAAACCTTAAACTCTCAACTAAGTTACCACTTTCCATTACTAATAATAGTGGGGATTAAATATCCCCACAAAAATCAATTTTATTTTGTCAGATGTAATTTTTCTCCATATCAAATTGGAAATTTATGGGGAAAGTTTTCTCACAAAATCATAAATATTTACGGAGATTTCAAAATCCTTACAAAATAGGATTAAGAATAGTTAGAGGTTCCACAAATATTATTCACTTTTGTAGCAAAAGATGGTTTCACCAAAAATATATATCTTGTATAGGGAAAATTATTTTCGTCAAACTTACCTTTAATGGCGCTCTAAAACTGGCAATGATGTGGTGAATTATTTTTCTCCACAAACGGCTTTTAGTGGCGAAAAATTGATGTTTTATGGGGAAATGTTTCCCTATAAAAAGATATTTTCTTACATTTTACTTTCTTCAATGTTCACCATAACGATGCTCTTTTTCTTCAGCTACAAGAAATCTACTCGATGAAAATTGCTTCACCTTGAAAATTAAGAAGAAGAAGAAGAAAGAGTAAAGTTTCAACTGAGTTAAGCCTGAAAATCACAGCGATTCTCAAATTGAGAGGCCTAGGGTTTCACCTCAATGAAATTGGATTAACATTAACTCGTTTTTGTCAAATTTGGTTGATGAGGATATGTGGAAGGTAAAGCAGAAGCTGACGGAGAGTGATGATGTAGTAGGGCACTCGTCAAAACTTAGGGTGAAAATAAGTTCAGTAAAGGAACATGTATTGCAATTGTCGGGCAAAAGGTTGAAAAAGATGGAATTGAAGTTAGGATTTGGGATTGGGATACAAAAAGTAAACATAACATGGTTTTCAAGAGATGGAGCTTGTTAGGTAGTTATGTTTTTGTTAATAGATGAATTTATGAGTTCATTAAGAGAAAGAATTTGAAGGAAGATGATACTATTGGTCTTTATTGGGATTGTGCTAATTCAAGGTCTTTCTTCCATACTCTTAAACGAACAAGAATTTTATCTCACTATATAAATATTTCTATTCCATTCAATTAAGTTCAGTTCATCATATATATTCTGGTATAATGTAGTTTCTTTTTCCTCTTCTTTCTTCTTCTCCAATGGAGGAAAAATCTTTCTGCAAAACTTTAAGCTCCCAACTGAGTTACCACTTTCCATTAGGAATAATAGTGGGGATTAAATATCCCCACAAATCATAAATATATGATGCAATTTCAAAATCCCCAAAGGATATGATCAAGAACAGTGGGAAAGTTCTATAAATATTATTCATTTTTTTGGCCAAAAGGTGGTTTTACAAAAAATATATACCTTTTATGGGGAAAATTATTTTTTCCAAACTTAACTTTAATGACGCTTTAACAATGGTGGCGATTTGTCGAATTATTTTTCGCCACAAAAAGCTTTTAGTGACAAAAAAATCATGTTTTATGGGGAAACGTTTCCCCATAAAAAGATGTTTTCTTGCAATGTACTTTCATCAATGTTCACCATAACGACGCTATTTTTTCTTCAGCTACAAGAAATCTAATCGATGAAAATTGCTTCAACTCAGGAATTAAGAAAGAAATTAAAGAAGAAGAGAGTAAGGTTTCAACCGAGTTAAGCCTGAAAATTGTCGATGATTCTCAGATTGAGAGGCCTAGTGTTTCACCTCAACGAACTTGGATTAACAATAACTCGGTTTCGTCAAATTTGGTTGATGAGGATATGTGGAAGTTAAAGAAGAAGATGACGAAGAGTAATGTAGAAGGGTAATTGTCAAGACTTAGGTTAAAAACAAGTTCAGTAAAGGATCATGTATTATCATTATCGATGGATGAAGTTGAAAAATAGGGAATTGAACTTAGCGTTTGGGATTGTGATACAAAAAGTGAACATAACATGGTTTTCAAGAGATGGAGTTAGTCTGAGAGTTATGCTTTTGTTAATAGATGGATTTATAAGTTTGTTAAGAGAAGGAATTTGAAGTAAGATGATATTTTTGGTCTTTATTGAGATTGTCCTAATTTAAGGTCTTACTTACATACTCCTAAACGAAAAAGGATTTTATCTCACTATAAAAATATCTCTATTACATTCAATTCAGTTCATCATATATATTTTAGTATAATGCAGTTTCTTTTTCCTCTTTTTCCTCTTTTTCCTTCTTTTCCAATAGAGTAAAAACCTTTATGCAAAATCTTAAACTCTCAACCGAGTTACCACTTTCCATTACTAATAATAGTGGGGATTAAATATCCCCACAAAAATCAATTTTATTTTGTGGGTTATAATTTTTCCCCATATAAAAATTGAGAATTTGTGGGAAAAGTTCTCCTACAAAATCATAAATATTTGTGGCGATTTCATAATCCCCATAAAATAGGATCGAAAATAGTAGGAAAGTTCCACAAATATTATTCACTTTTATGGTGAAAGATGGTTTGACCACAAATATATACATTTTATAGGAAATTTTTTTTGTCAAACTTACTTTTAATGATGGTCTAACACTAGCGACAATGTGTTGAATTAGTTTTCACCACAAAAGGATTTTAAAAGAGAGTAAGGTTTCAACCGAGTTAAGTCTGAAAATCACAAACGATTTTCAGATTGAGAGGCCTAGGGTTTCACCTCAACAAACTTGGATTAACAATAACTCGGTTTCATCAAATTTGTTTGATAAGGATCTGTGGAAGATAAAATAGAAGCTGATGGAAAGTGATATAACAGGGCACTTGTCATGACTTAGGGTGAAAACAAGTTCGGTAAAGGATCATGTATTACCATTATCGGGGGAAGAAGTTGAAAAAGAGAGAATTGAACTTAGGGTTTGGGGTTGTGATACAGAAAGTGAACATAATATGGATTTCAAGAGATTGAGTTCATTTGAGAGTTATGTTTTTGTTAATAGATTGATTTATGAGTTCGTTAAGAGAAGAAAGATGACACTGTTGGTCTTTATTGGGATTGTTCAAATTCAAGGTCTTACTTACATGGTCTTAAACGAACGAGGATTTTATCTCACTATATAAATATTGTTATCCCGTTCAATTCAGTTCAGTTCACTTTATATTCTGGTATAATACAGTTTCTTTTTCCCATTTTTCCTTCTTCTCCAAAGGAGGAAAAACCTTTTTGCAAAACTCTAAACTCTCAACTGAGTTACCACTTTCCATTACTAATAATAGTGGGGATGATTTCAAAAATCTCCATATAATAGGATCAAAAACAGTGGGGAAAGTTTCACAAATATTATCCACTTTTATGGCAAAAGATTGTTTCACCACAAATATATACCTTTTATTTGGAAAACTATTTTTGCCAAATTTACCTTTAATGACGCTCTAACACTGGCGACGACGTGTCGAATTAGACTTTTAATGGCGAAAAAAATGATGTTTTGCAGGGAAATGTTTTCTTGCAATGTACTTTCTTTAATGTTCACCATAACGACATTTTTTTTTTCTTCAGCTACAAGAAATCTACTCGAAGAAAATTGCTTCAACTCGAAAATTGAAAAAGGAGATGAGAGTAAGCTTTCAAGTGAGTTAAGTCTGAAAATCACCGACGATTCTCAATTTGAGAGGCCTAAGATTTCACCTCATCGAACTTGACAGTAACTCGATTTCGTCAAAATTTGTTGATGATGATATGTGCAAGGTAAAGAAGAAGTAGGTGGAGAGTGATGTAGTAGGACACTTATGAAGACTTAGGGTGAAAACAACTTCAGTAAAGAAATATGTATGTCCATTGTCAGGGGAAGAAGTTGAAAATGTGGGAATTGAAGTTAGGGTTTGGGATTGTGATACAGAAAGTGAACATAACATGGCTTTCTAGAGATGCAGTTCATCTGGGAGTTCTGTTTTTATTAATAGACAGATTTATGAGTTCGTTAAGAGAAAGAATTTGAAGAAAGATGATAATGTTGGTATTTATTGGGATTGTTCTAATTCAAAGTCTTACTTACATACTCTTAAACGAACAACGATTTTATCTCACTATATAAATATTCTTATGACATTCAATTCAATTCAGTTTATCATATATATTCTTGTATAATGTAGTTTGCTTTTCCACCTTTTCCTTTTTCTCCAATGGTGGAAAAACCATTTTGCAAAATCCTAAACTCTCAATTTAGTTACCACTTTCCACTTATTAATAATAGTTGGAATTAAATATCCCCACATAAATAAACTTTATTTTGTGGGTTATAATTTTTTCCCATATAAAATTGGGAACATGTAGGGAAAGTTCTCCCATAAAATCATAAATATTTGTAGCGATTTCAAAGTCCTCATAGAATAGGATCAAGAACAATTGGGAAAGTTCCACAAATATCATTCACTTTTGTGGCCAAAGATGGTTTCACAACAAATATATACCTTTTATTGGGAATATTATTTTTGACAAACTTACCTTTAATGACGCTTTAACACTAGCGACAATGTGTCGAATTAGACTTATTGTGGCGAAAATTTGATTTTTTGTAGGGAAATGTTTCCCCATAAAAAGATGTTTTCTTGTAGTGTACTTTCTTCAATGTTCACTATAACGACGCTATCTTTTTTAGCTACAAGAAATCTACTCAATTAGAATTGCTTCAACTCAGAAATTAAGAAAGAAATTTAAGAAGATGAGAGTAAGGTTTCAACTGAGTTAAATCTGAAAATCATCGATGATTCTCATATTGAGAGGCATATGGTTTCACCTCAATGAACTTGGATTAACAATAACTTGGTTTCATCAAATTTTGTCGATGAGAATTTGTGGAAGGTAAACAAACTGATGGAGAGTGATGTAGTAGGGCACTCGTGAAGACTTAGAGTGAAAACAAGTTCAATAAAGGAACATGTATTGCCATTGTCGGGGAAAGAAGTTGAAAAAGAGGGAATTAAAGTTAGAGTTTGGGATTGTGATACAGAAAGTAAATATAACATGGCTTTTGAGTGATACAAAAAGTGGTATAATTCTGTTTCGTTTTCCTCTTTTTCATTCTTCTCCAATTGGGTAAAAACCTTTTTGCAAAACCCGAAACTCTCAACTGAGTAACCACTTTCCATTACTAATAATAGTATGGATTAAATATCTCCATAAAAATTAATTTTATTTTGTGGTTTATAACTTTGCCTCATATAAAATTGAGAATTTGTGGGGAAAGTTTTCCCACAAAATCATAAACATTTGTGGCGATTTCATAATCCTTACAGAATAAGATCAGGAATAGTTGGAAAGTTCCACAAATATTATTCATTTTTGTGGTGAAAGATGGTTTCACCACAAATATATATCTTTCATGTTATGTGGAAAATAATTTCCGCCAAACTTACCTTTAATGACACTCGAACACTAATGACGATATGTCGAATTATTTTTCTCTATAAAAGGTTTTTAGTGGCGAAAAATTAATGTTTGTTGGGAAAGGAGTATCAAATTTATGGATAAAAACAATGAGAGTATCATTCAATTTTGCAACAAATTCACCTGAGTTAGCCACCTTTTTTACCGAATTCTGCCGCATATGACCTTAAAAATGCGAGTTAGTGATTTTCACACCTTTTTTTATGTGATTTTTTTAATGAAATAAATATGTTGAACCTGTGATTAAATTTTATTTTTTTAACACATTAAACACTTGGCCTTTTAAATGGATACCCTAAGTTATTTAATCAATTATTTTGAACTCATTAAAGAAATCTTTTCTTGACACTTTAAGGTTTAGTTTTTTTGACAATACATCATGTGTGTGAAAAATAATTGAAACTCCGTTTAAATTTAATCCCCTAGCGAGTAGGATCAATTCAAAATCAAATTTGGTTGGTTGGACATTTGTAATTTAGGATCAAATTAGTCTAAAAGAGTGACATGTGTCAAATTACACAAACTACAACTATACTTATTAAATATGGAGTAGTAGCTTGACTTGAATCATAAGTGACACATTAACAATACTGGGTAAAATGAAATACCTCAAGACTTCAGAACTTCGATGCACAAGAGGTAAGCACCGATAAGTGTGAAGCAATCTTGTAATAAACAAAACTACTTTCACTTTCCATAACAAAGATGAAAGAAAGTCAACCTATTCATGCATTGCAGTTAGCCTAGTTATCTCTCAAGTTGTTTCCCCCTGCTTGCTTATTTGCAATTACTGTCAAACTCATGAATTCTCATTCAATTATATAGGTATCATTTATAACAAGTGTGATGTAAGACCCAATGCCAATGGCAAAAGAATACAACAAATTTTGGGAGAACCAAAATAGGAAATACAAATAAGATCATATGTTTTGAATTTGAATTGTTGATAATAGAAAAACCACAAATTTATATACTTGATTGACAATATAGAATCACGCCATAACAGAGGAAATCTACAACATGCTTTAAATGCTAAAACTCGAGCCATAAGCACAAAACCAGATGTTCATAAGTGAAAAAAAATTTAGTGGCATACCTTCGGAAGATTAACAAGGAGAATGATTCTTCTCAAGCAGAGCCTGAAATAGCAATCAAGAGAAAATTCATATATAGCTAGCAAGTAGCCACCAATTAAGCACAATTGCAAGATAGCAAAACGTTTTGTTCAAACTCATCCTTGATACCTCATAAAGTTCAAATAGGGAGTCTAATGTCTTTTTAGATAAAGTAATCAGATCAGAATAAGCTGCACTGATAACTTAATCTGAATCAGAAAATGAAGACCTAACTGATTCTTGACAAAAAAAAACCTCCAAAATTGATCACAGTCTTCAAATCTATTATTCCATATATATATATATATATATATATATATATATATATATATATATATATATATACAACAATAACTCAAACAACAATAATTGATCAAAAAAAAATTTCAGTTCTTGATAAAAAAAACCTCTAAAATTTTCAGTTTGTGGGTGGACAATATTCACTTTCTGCAACTAAGCAACAAAAATACTCCCGAAAAAACTGGTATTATCAGTAACTAATTATATTGGTCATGTCAAAGAAAAATTGAATAGTTAAATACCAATGCAGCATGAAACAATAAGAAACAAACTCACAATATGAATGTATCTACCGTATACACCGATAAAAAAAATATCAACGCAGTTAAAAAAAGAATAGTTTTATTAGACAACAAAGTAGAATCAGGAGATATACTTCCTTCCATTGATTAGCTTTTCGGAATTCTCAGCAAGGTAGAATCGGGGCATATGCTTCCTTCCATTGCTGCCAAACAAATCACAAAGTTTAATAGTTGGAAGAATGCTGCAAGAGATATTATATCTTATTGTATTGACTCGGAAGACCTAAAGAACTGCGATTTTGTACTGTCTGATTTGTCAAATTTCATATTAGAGGATGACAGTGGCTTTTTGATTTTTTTGCAATAGAAATTTAAATCCAACAGATCTCCGGATTGTGATGCTGAGATCGATAGGAGACTGGTAATTATTGAGACCGTTCTCCATCTTTTCAGTATTAAACGTCTATTGCTTAACCGACTGGATTCCTTATATGCTATGGGAGAAGACTGTAGGAATTAACTCTGTATGATTTTTTCTTTAGAAAATCAGCTGTCACAACTAATTTAGAAGGAGGGTAAGAAGCTTAGGGTCTTGGTTCCAACTCTTGTTTGTGGGTGGACAAGATCCACTTTCTGCATCTAAGCAACTAAAATTCTCCCGAAAAAACTGATAGTAACTAATTATATTGGCCCTATCAAAGAAAAAATGAATAGTTAAATATCAACGCAGCATGAAACAATAAAAAAAACAAACTCACAATATGAAACCATATATTTGTCGTATACACCGATAAAAAAATATCAACGCAATTAAAACAAGAATAGTCTTAGTAGACAACAAAGACAGCAAAGTAGAATCGGGGGATATGTTTCCTTTCATTGACGAGCTTTTCGGAATTCTCAGCAACATAGAATTGGGGAATATGTTTCCTTCCATTGCTGCTAAACAAATCGCAAAGCTTAATAGTTGGAAGAATGTTGCAAGAGATATTATATCTTATTTTATTGACTCAGAATACCTAGAGAATTGCGTCCTTGTATTATCTAATTTGTCAAACTTCATACTAGAAAATGACGGTGGCTTTTGATTTTTTTGCAATAGAAATTTAAATCCAACAGATCTCCGAATTGTGATGCTGAGATCAATAGGAGACTGGTAATTGTTAAGATCGTCCTCCATCTTTTCAGTATTAAATGTCTATTGCTTGACCGACGGGATTCCTTATTTGCTATGTGAGAACACTGGAGGAAGTTAACTCTGTATTATTTTTTCTTTGGAAAATTGGCTCAGACACATCTAATTTATAAGGAGCGCAATAATCTTGTGGTCTTGGTTCCAACTCTTGTTTGTGGGTGGACAAGATCCATTTTCTACAACTAAGCAACAAAAATTATCCCAAAAAAAATGATATTATCAGTAACTAATTATATTGGCTCTCTCAAAGAAAAATTGAATAGTTAAATATCAACGCAACATTAAATAATACTCACAATATGAAACCATGTATCCGCCGTATACTCCCATAAAAAAATATCAACCCAGATAAAATAAGAATAGTCTTAGTTGACAACAAAGTAGGATCAGGGGATATGCTTCATTCGATTGACGAGCTTTTCGAAATTCTTATCAAGGTAGAATCGGTGGATATGTTTTCTTCCATTGTTGTCAAACAAATCACAAAAATTAATAGTTAGAAGAATATTGCAATAGATATTATATCTTATTTTATTGACTCATAAGACCTAGAGAACTGCGTCGTTGTACTGTCTGATTTGTCAAATTTCATAATAGAGGATAACAGTGGCTTTTTATTTTTTTGCAATAGAAATTTAGATCCAACAGATCTCCAGACTATGATGCTGAGATCGATATGAGACTGGCAATTGTTGAGACCATATTCATCTTTCCATTATTAAACGTCTATTGCTTAACCGACTGGATTCTTTATATGCTATTCGAGAAGATTGGAGGAAGTTAATTTAGAAGGAGCGCAAGAATCTTGCAGTATTGTTTCCAACTCTTGTTTGTGGGTGGATAATATTCACTTTCTGCAACTAAGCAATAAAAATTCTCCCAAAAAATATGGATATTATCAGTGACTAATTATATTAGCCCTGTCAAAGAAAAAATAAATAGTTAAATATTAACACAACATGAAACAATAAGAAACAAACTTACAATCTGAAACCATGTAACTGCCGTATACACCGATAAAAAAAATCAATGCAGTTAAAACAATAATAGTCTCAGTAGACAACAAAGACAACATGTAGAATCAGGGGTATGTTTCCTTTCATTGACGAGCTTTTCGAAATTCTCAGCAAGGTAGAATCGGGGGATATGCTTCCTTCCATTGTTGCCAAACAAATCGCAAAGCTTAATAGTTGGAAGAATGTTGCAAGACATTATATCTTATTTTATTGACTCGAAAGATCTAGAGAACTGCATCTTTTTACTGTCTGATTTGTCAAATTTCATAGTAGAAGATGACGGTGACTTTTTTATTTTTTTGCAACAGAAATTTAGATCGAATAGATCTCCGGATTGTGATGCTAAGATCGATAGGAGACTGGTAATTGTTGAGACCATCCTCCATCTTTTTATTATTAAACGTCTATTGCTTAACCGACTAGATTCCTTATATGCTATACGAGAAGTCTAGAGGAAGTTAACTCTATATGATTCCTTCTTTGGAAAATCGGCTTTGGCACAACTAATTTAGAAGGACCGCAAGAATCTTGCAGTCTTGGTTCCAACCCTTGTTTGTAGGTGGACAATATCCACTTTCTACAACTAAGCAACAAATTCTCCCAAAAAAACTGATATTATCAGTAACTAATTATATCGGCTCATTCAAATGAAAAAATGAATAGTTAAATATCAATGCAGCATAATCTAGTTTTTTTGTTATCCTAGTTATTCATTAAGTTTGGATGTACATAATCTTGCTATGACTCGTCCAGATGAACTTGAATCATTCATAGCTCTTTCAAATTGAAAAAAGTAATCTAATACAAATGAATTTTTATTGAATGATAATCTTAAAACGTTCTTTTCACATGTCATGTTAGTGGATAAGGTAAAAGGAATATCATGGTTTTATGCATCTGTAAGTAGAGTTATTGACCTTTTTTGCTTTTGCATTTGCTGAATGATATGATAATAACCAAATGTTCTTTTCTTGTTTAATGGTTTATGGGGAGAAGGTGACTGAATTACCGCTCGTGGCTACTAGATTTTCAGTACCTTTGACTTGAAATGTGTTGTATACTAATGAATGTACTGGAAAATGTACATTTTTGTGTGAGTTGAAATTGAAAAGAGGTACATATTAGCATTATTACTCATACTAACACATACAGAACTGAGAAATACGTATATTCATCAAAGTGTAAGTAGAAGATAAAATACATATATGACTTCTACGAGGTAAATGGTTGAGTGTGCTTAAAACCGCCAAACAAAAAACTTAAAAAAATTCTCAATAATTTCTTCTTATCACAATCACTCAATATATACTAACAAAAGCTTTCTCTCGCTCTCTCTCTTGTAACTAACCTCCACACCCTCCAATGTATCAATTAAAGGGCAATAGAATTTTAAAAAATGTATTGTTCAAGAGATAGGGAATGTGTATTTATATTTAACAATAAAATTATGGAGGGTCTATTATGTGACTAATTACTTAATTTGCTTTCTTGGATAAGGTTCCTAACTGATTTTTTTTTTATATTTTGTTTTCTTCGGGAGCTCATGGAATTAGGAGTTGAGAGACTCGTTTTGCATGTTGTTCCTTCAGTGTTGAATACATGGACTGGTTCATTTGGTTTTTTAGAACTGATGGTCTCTGAGAAATTACATTTAGTAGACTGCACGTTCTTGAATTTTCAAGATACTGTCATGTGTCACAAGCAACTGATGAAAATCCTTTCTTCTGAATTATGCCTATCAAGATGTCTATTTTCAGGAGAGCGTAAAATTATATTGTAAAGTGGTTACTCAACCAATTATTTTACTGAACATCTATTAGACATGTTTCTGTTTTGCAGAAATACTACAAAGACCCAACAATTTTGCAGACACAAGTTGTGAGAATATGAATTTTGAAGGATTTATTGTTGTCTCTAGAGTATTTCGATCGGACCAAATTCAAACATGAACTTTGGAGCAAGGTCAAGCTGAGTTTGTGTTGTCTCTCTCTTACATTCCCAAATATAGAAGATCTTGATTTAAAATTTTCAAGTAAACTGGTATAATGTTATATAAGTGCCCTAGATCACAATTTTATAGTTCGAGACTAGAAGTAATTGTTGCATTTTGTCAGGTATAATCTTATATATCTGAATTGTTATTCGATCAGTATAACTACATTCGTTCATGGTTGTGAGTTATTTTCCTTATGCTAACTTTTAGGGAACATTTACAAATTTGTCTTATGGTTATTGAAATTTGGGATATGTTTCTTAGTTATATTATGTATTTTAATTTATTGCATTGTATGTATTGTAAACAAAGGCCTAACTCACCCCAAAAGGTACCTCAAAGGGTGAGGATTTCCTCACATATTTAAGGAGTCATATAGCTTCCTCATTTAGCAATGTAGGATGTCTAACACGCCCCCCTCACGCCCAATTCATTTGGTGCGTGATGCTAATATCAGCGGGAGCCCCAACATTGAACCATGGCTCTGATACCATGTAAACAAAGGCCTAACTCACCCCAAAAGGTACCTCAAAGGGTGAGGATTGCCTCACATATTTAAGGAGCCATATAGCTTCCTCATTTAGCAATGTGGGATGTCTAACATGTATTATAAAATGTTATTGGATAAGTTGTAATGTTATATAATGAATTTCTGAGCTCCATTCAATCAAAAAAAATTAATTCGGAAAAAGAGTCATTTGTATCGACCTTATAAATGCGCGACACAAATGGTGTTGCATTTGCATAAAGGGCGGATGCAAATGGTTGAAGCATTTGCATTGGCCCTAAATGTTTCAACCATTTGCGTCGATCGAGGGCCGATGCAAACTCATTTGCGTCGAGAACTTTTGCATCGCCCAAAGGCTGATGTAGATGGTCTTTTTTCCACTAATGATAAAATGACTGTGTGATTTTGCATTTTGATGTCTGGAATTTACGTCCATATTTTCAATCAATTCTATGGTGGCAAAGTCTATCATATTTTTCTATTGTTGTTTGATGATAAGAGAAATTTTTATCTACTGATCAAATGTGCCAAAATGTAATTAAAGTGGCAAAAAAAAGACAATAATGTAAAATGTATCTACAATAAAATGTCTAAGAAAAAATATTGTTTTATAAAGAATATTAGTTTTTCACCTGTGTTTGCACTGTTTTTTTTATTTATTTTTATCAACATTATATAGATCATAAATTAATGGATTAAAGTATTAAATATTATAATTTAGTGTAATCATTTAATAATTTATGGTGTATTAAAGTATTAATAAATAAGTGAATAGTAAATAATTCAGTCAATATTATTAAATACTTCTTTAAAAACTATATTTTGTGTATAATATATATAGTTTTCCATCATCACCACAAATGAGAATTTTGGTAACTCTTAAAACTGCCACATTTATACATAGTTTGACCATAGATGAAATTGAGTGTGGAATATATAATCCAAAATGTGTTTATCCTTGACTTTTATTTATTGTAATTACAAAACATACACCCAAAGGATATTGTTGTCTTTGAAATATATGGAGGTTAAAGTTTTTGTTTGTGAATTCATTGTTCTATAGTTTTTTAGCTATGTTTAATAATTGCACATTTTTTTTGTCACCATATTTTGCTATTATTGTTTCATGATAAAAGCAATTTTTATGTACTAATTAGATGTGTAAAAATATAATTAAAGTGATAGAAAAAGAAAGTAATGTAGAATGCATTTACAGTAAAACCTCTAAAAAAATATTGTCATATAAAGAATACTAGTTTTTCATCCGTGCTTTGCACGATTTTATTTATTTATTTTCATAAATATATGCATAAACTTAGAAATTGATAGATTAAAATTGGGATAAGGTACCAAAATAGGCCTAAGGTTTTTAGGAAAATACCAATTTAGGCTCAACGTTCAAAATAGCACCAATATAGGTTTAACGTTTACAATATAATATCAATTTAGGCTTAACGTTTACAATATAGCATCAATTTAGGTCTCACGTACAAAATAGCACCAATATAGGCTTAACGTTTACAAAATAATACGAATTTAAGCTTAACGTTTACAAAATATATACATTTTAAGCTAAATGTCATAATTAAATTAATTATATTATATTCTTTTCCTATTAACTTTATATCTTATCTTTTTATTTAGTTGTATTTTCTTATTTATTATAATACACTTAATTAGTATTCTTACCTATTAAAGTCTTATATTTGTTTTTTATCAACGATTTCATAACTACTAAATTTCATTGCTCACGTTTAGTAGTCAGGGGATCGTTGATGAAAAACAAATATAAAGTTTTAATGGACAAGAATACTAATTAATGTAATTTTGATTTGTTTTTTTTTTTTGGTAAGAAAGGAAAGGAAAAAAAACAAAACCAACAAAAAACCTACACCGGGATCAGTCTAGGAAGGCTGACCCCAATCCTATCCTCTAGGAGAGAAGGCAAAAGAAAAGAAGGAGGAACAGAGAGGGTAGAAACACCTAACATTCTCACATGCCCAGCAGCTGCTAAGCGATCCGCCACGCGGTTTTGCTCCCTAAAAATATGGGAGAAATTAAGATACTCAAAGGCAGGACGAAGCCTCAAAATAGCTTTGATGAGATTCTGGCTCTTCAGACAAACAGCCTGGCTATCTGAAATCCTGTTAATAGCCTCCAGATTATCAGATTCCACTGAGAGCTTTTTAACACCCATGCGAATGGCGAGTTTAATACCTGACAAGATACCCCAGAGCTCCGCAGAAAAGGAGGAGCCCGTCCCCAAGTTATGGGTAAACCCCGCCATCCAATTGCCACCAGCATCCCGAAGAACTCCTCCAGCAGCAATTCTGTCATTGCTAAGGCAGGAGCCATCAGTATTCAACTTAGCAAACCCTTCTCTAGGCTTACTCCAGCCAACTAGCAGGATCTCTTTATCCGGGGAGGGGCGAACAAGGGAATCTCTTTCAAAGCTTTTAGTAATAACAAAGAGCTTCTTCGAGAAGAAAAACAGTAAATCAGGAATAAGGACAGCCTTACCCGCAAATAATTCTTCATTCCTCCACTTCCAGATTTGGTGACAAGTAATAGCAAAGAGGATGGCACCGTGCTCCATGTTGGCCAGCAAGTTCCCCTTGGCTCCTTGAGAGAACCAGTCCCTTTCAGAAAAGGCCATGAAGGAAGGGAGGATGTGATGAGGGAGGATCCCTTCCCAGATCTTCTTACTATTTGGGCAATCCCTCAAGGCATGGCACAAGGTTTCCACATTGCCTCTGCATCTACTACAGGCACTAGACTCAGTCAAGTGCCTTCTGTGCCTATCCGCATTCGTAAGGAGCCTGTCTTTGATACCCAGCCAAAAGAAGCTCCTGATACGGTAAGGGATCTTGAGGGACCATATGATTTTGATTTGTTTAATGTAAGTGCATTACGCACAAGTTAAAAAAAAAATTAAGAAAATAGAACTAAATAAAAAGATAACATATAAAGTTAATAAGGAAAGAATATAATATGATTAATTTAATTACGACATTTAGCTTAAATTGTATATATTTTGTAAACGTTAAGCTTAAATTCGTATTATTTTGTAAACGTTAAGCCTATATTGGTGCTATTTTGTACGTGATGCCTAAATTGATACTATATTGTAAACGTTAAGCCTAAATTGATATTATGTTGTAAACATTAAGCCTATATTGGTGCTATTTTGAACGTTGAGCCTAAATTGGTACTTCCCCAAAAACCTTAGGCCTATTTTGGTACCTTATCCCATTAAAATTTAATAATTATATAAGTATTATAATTTAGTGTAATTATTTAATAATTTAGGATGCATTAAAGTATTAATGAATAATGAATATCGAAAACAATTCAGTTTATATTATTAAATATTTCTTTGAAAACTACATTTTGTATACAATTACATATTTTTCCACCATCATCGCAAATGAGAATTTTTAGTACTTTTTTTGCTGGTAACTCTTGAGACTAGGGATTGTTTAAAGGTAGATGACCTGGTTAAAAACTCTTGCTTCTTTTTCGCTCCTCTCGCCTCACTTTTAATTAAATAAAAAAAACTCTTGAGACTATGGGTGCACAGAAAAATTCAGAAATCCGAAAAACCAAAAAATCAAACTGGAAATAAAGTTAACCGAAACCGATGGACTATGTGCGGTTTTTAATTTTAAAAACAATGGTTAATGGTTACGCTTACGGTTTCTTTATTCCAAAAATCGCAGTTAACCGAAACCGACCGAGTGTCAATTAAATATAAAAAAAAATATAAAAATGCATTTATTTATATTGGTAAACAATTATTTAGTCCCTATACTTTTGTATAACTCATTAATCAGTCCACTATTTAATTATAAGGTCCCTAGTATTTTTCAATTTTAATGGTTTAGTCCTTCTATCAAATATTAACATTAAATGAGATGAAAATATTTAAATAATTCTTAGATTTATTTGTTATTGTTTCTCTAATTTCAGTTTATGCAGCTTTCTTTTTCTTTTATGTTTCTGGATATAGAAACAATGACAAGATTTTATTACTTGTTTTTCAAAACTTTGTAACCATAAGTTTTATTATAGGCAATTTTTCCTTTTAGAAATTTATTTTTATCCGTTTAACTGTTTTTTAACATATTTATAGATGAATATTTGATATAGAGACTAAACAATTTAACGAAATCAAAACTGAGGGATCATATAATTATTTTAAAAAAGTTACGGACTAATTAGTGTATTATGTAAAACCATAAAGGTTAAATAATTAGTGTATTATGTAAAACTACACGGATATAATGCACGCACACCTCTCTCTCTCTCTCTCCTCTCTGCAGTTAATCTCTTCAACTCGTCATTGACATGTCATCTCACTCACAATACAAGTTAGAATTCTTTTATCATTTTTATTTACTAATGGTTAGAAACCGAAATAAAAGGTTAATTGACCAAAATAATTGGTTAACCGATTAGTGGTTAACCGAATTTATTGGACTAGTGTATGGTTAGTGTTTCTAAAAAATCGATCAAATGGTTAACCGATCGAATTAATCTTAATTGACTGGTTAATCGACCATGTGCACCCCTACTTGAGACTGCCATATATAGTTGACCATGGCTAAATACTAGGTGTTGAAGATATAATCCAATATATGATAGTGATTGTCCTTTACTTTTATGTATTATCATTGCATAATATACAAAGGCATTGTCGGAGTTTAGTGTCCTATAGACAATTGTTCCAGGATATAAACCTACTGTAAATGAATTGTTCTTTATGTAATTTGTTTTAATAAGATATGGTTTCATAACTGTATAAAGGCAACTACTTTTAAAGAACTAAATAAGTCTAAATAAAAGGAAATCCCTAAGTTTATTTAAAGTGATTATAAAGTGTTCATACAAGCATGAAGTGAGACAAAACATTATAATAAACTAATAAACTTAAAACCACCCCAAGTCAAGTGATATGTTTTGAATAGGGATTGACATAACACTGTTAAGACTTGCATGTAATAATATTTTCTGTCGAGACAGAGAGCTGATCTCACAAGCTTCAGATATGTAGATATCTGGACAGTTACATGGATCTAATGAAAGGGTTCATTAGGATTGGGGGCCCGACTTGAGATAACAGGATGGGTAGATTTATCCTTGTCACATGTTCATCTCATTGGTATTAATAGGTATAAGTAATCCTCAGACTCAAAGGAATGTTAATTAGTGATTCTGGATTATGGAATGTGATGCTTTGATCATGTTCTAACACGGTCTATAACAGGGATGACTCTAGGGTGTGTTCGGCAGACGTTGAGTATCATAGGAAGTAATTGCAGGGTAGTTAACATTGAATTGAGCATTTATCACTCCTGGTAAATGGGGGATACGTCCAAGGATCGCTTGTGGAAGACTTGACTCTAAATTCTTGCAAAGTGATAGCTTAAGACTTGAAATGGAGATTTCACTTAACCTATCTATTCGGAGTTAACTCGACTTGTACAAGTAACACGGACGTCTCGCTATATGTGACTTGACATAATCCATAGTCATAAGATTCTGTTCAAGGATGTACTTGATAAAGGATCAAATTATACTATAACTAATATGGAAAGGTCAACGACGGAATCAACATGTCTTTTTATAGCTTTGGGGGAATGTTTCGGATCTGGCAATCACAGTTCGCGTACTCATTCCGTTATACAAAGATTGAATGTAATTTTGAGAAATTAATTTAATGGTTGTATACGGGTAGAAGCAATAAGAACCTAATTGGTCACATATAAGACTTGAAACCCAAAAGAGAAACAGATGTTAATTAATTGACAGAAGCCCAACTGAGTCCACTAAGGCCCATTTATGGAAGGGGGCGATTTTTATGTGTTGGGACACATAAGGAATTAATTTAATTTCAAACAATTATAATTAGATTATGATTATGGATTAAATTAATTATAGGATAAATAAGTTAGGAGGTTTATTGAGATTAAATCGCTTCTAATTATTATCCTATTTAATAAGATATTATCTTTATATTCAGATATAGTTATAGATAATAATAATAAGAGTATTATTCCGAATATAACTCTTATTCAATAACCTAATTCTATGCTATACTATCCCGGAGACTGCAAATTTCGACCCCCAACTGTTGTGGATTGATTGTCACCGCTTGCTTCCGAATCAATTGATTTTCATCTCTTTCTTTTATTCCTTGAACTTGTGTTGATTAATTAGAGGCAATCTATCTTGATTGCTATTACTTGGTTGAGTTTTAATATCGTTTGATTTGTGTTTTGTTTTGTGCTCGTGAACTCGGATCTAGAGTTGAGGGCACATCGCTTGCAGCGATAGATAGTTCATCAAAAGGTATTTCCTTATATCCCTCTTTATATGAAATAACGATTAATGGATCTTGGTTTAAAGGAAATAGGTTAAAAAAAATTATATTTCTGCTGCCAAACGTTTGCCTATTTCCCTTCAGGCATGAACATTTACATCTATGGTTGAAACATGGACTTCGACTTTAACTCCTCTCACAACAGTTTTAATAACAACCTCACGTTCAAGAGTAGAGAGAATGGTAATAACATGAGGATCTTCACAAACTAGCAGGTCGGGTAATCAACGTAAATGAAGATTTTTAGAGAAAGAATCACCAAGTGCAAACTCAGTTGAAGAATGAGGAATGAGAGAACTTCCAAAAGAAGAAGGAAAATTCTTTATATGAGTCTCGATTGAAGCATCAGGAATGATCGAATGCTCACGAGAAGTAGGAAGAATTTTTTCCTGAAGGATAGTTTGTTTAGTTTTTTTTAAAAAAAAAATTTGCGCAATGCGCTTACATTAAAGAAGAAAGAAAAATCCCCACCAGACCCGGATGTGATTCGAACCCATGACCTCCCAAGGCATAGGTAAGCAAGGATGAGAAAGTAATCTTTGTTGAAACTGAAGATTTTTTGTTTCTTTCAGCTCCTTAATTTGGGCTACAAATTGTTAGGATTATATGCATCCAACAAAATCAAAAGAGAAAAATAAGAAGGGTTAATACACATATTTGCCCCTGTATTTTCACATTTAAACAGATTTTCTCCTATATCAAATAAACACATAAATGTATCCTAAAAATTTTCAAATTATAGCAAAAAATGCCCTAATCTAAACGGTATGCTTAGTTGGCATAACACCGTTAGTCTAGTTATAACATAACCAATTAAATGTTGACATCTCAATAATTATTTAATTAAAATATGAATTATGTGGAAATGAATGGATTATTACACATTTAATCCTAAATTTATCCAACCCCCCAAATCTTCTTTACTTTCGTTTTCTCTCTAAAAATGGAGGATGTTGATTCTACGAAATGATGAAGGAAGAAGAGGAAGAGGAAGTGATTCTCTACTACAAAAGGACTAAGGACGAAGCTATTCTTCACTATGGAACAACGAAGGAGGAAGATTGATTCTTCACTGCAAATCAAGGAAGAGCAACGACGCGAACGACAGCATGGGCAATAGAAACAAGGTCGACGACATAAGATATCTACTTCCTCTACTATTTCTCCTATTTCCTCACCCTCTGGATGTTGGAGGCTTGAGAAAAGTTTGAGTATTGCAAGGAGCATACATAAGGATATGAGGAGTTCAGAAAGTGGGTATGTGGAATTTGAGCATCTAATTTCTCTATTTCATGGTGTCCTATATAGAAATCGAGCAACTAATTTCTCTATTTTCAGTTGAGGGATTATATTGATGACACAAAGGATTTCATCAACATTTAGTTGGTAAGCACCCATTTTCCTTAATCATATCTCAGTTTCAGTTGTTGGAAGCTTTTGATTTTGACCCTTAAGTTTATGAAAATTTTAGCTTTATTCTTCAGAAACATCAATAATGTTTTACACATGTAGCCTGATTTGCTTTGTTTTGTTTCGAGGGCTGAAACAGGTTTAGATAGGCACTGCATATCAAATAGGGTAATACACTTATTGCTAGCTCGTACTCTCTTTAGAGTTTGAAATGAGCTTAGGCTATTTTTTTTAAACACCCTCCTCTTATCTGTTAATTTGTGTGTTTTCTTTATATATTTATTCTCTCAGCTACATTGACTCTGATATGCCATCATTTTCCAGACAACCAGAGTAAATAAGTTTGAAGCGAAACTAATCCTCTTATAGTTTTATAATTGGTAGAATTTTTATACATTTGGCTCCCTGATTCTAAAAAAATGTATATTGTTATCAGGTGTTATGGTATATATTCAATAATTTGAGCTTTTTTTATTTCTCAGAAAATAAATAAAAGTTTAATTGAATTTCATGTTTTTACTTAAGGAATGTGCTAATGATGCTATTTTGTAATTTTTCCTGGGCTAAATGTTCACTTCACTACCTCTATCAGTATGATGGCAAGCATGATGAATTCTATACTACTTCAGACGTCATTAGAGAAAGTGGGTGTTTAAGCACGTGTATATACTGCATTTGTAATGCCTAGTAGGCACTGGAGATCCACTCTTTTCAACCAACACTGTTGTAGCTCTTCAAGCTTCAAAAAGTATGTGTCTATGCGAAGCTTTTTTTTGTCTTTTTTCTTGCATGTTTCTCATTTACTAGCAAAGTTTTATTCTCTCTTTCATCCTGATGTGTGCACACACGTATCGAATAATTAATTCAGTAATGACCGGAATAACTTGATAATCTAAAGGTCATTGTTGAAAATCCTCACCAATTCATGATCCCATATTGGTTTTTGAATAGGCAAAACGACTTACAAGGATGGGAAATATTCTCAAGTTGTCTCCAATGCATCGGACATGAAGTTGGGAGATAATTTGGAGAGATCGAAGAAGATAAGGTAATTTAATTGTTGAAATTTGACTGCAAAATTCGTAGAACATGCTTTTTTTAACGGAAGTGTTACTTCTTTTAATTGGTTAATCTTGGTATTTCGTCAAAATTTGTGAAGGATTGGGTTATTATTTTAATTGTTATTGGGAAAACTATAGATTGTTTTGTTTTCTTCTTATTATCTTTTCTAAAACAAGTTGAATCAGTATATTTTAAACTCTTTTCGGCTAGGTTTGAATATTATATAGCATGTATGTATGTTAAACTCCTTCTTGGAAAGTGACATGCTTTACTTGTTGAAAATTTTGAGTGCATTGGAATTGTTGAGTGAAGTGAGGAGGGTTTTTATAGTTGTATCCAACACATTTGAACAATATGAGACACATCCAATATCCAATACCATGATATAGAAACATAGAGATAAATTAAATATTTATTTGATTGAGATCTAATTGGTGCATTATTATTCATTATAGTTGTTTTATCTACACAAACGAAAATAAGGGTTGATTAGTAAAAGGTCTTTTAGATTCTCCTAGTCAATGAGTTAATCTCGTGTTAAATAACTCATGTTAAAGTATGCATTCACTTAGTGGATTGAGATCCATATTTAGCCTCAACTTAGTCAAGTTGAGCATATACACCTAAGTCCCGTTTAGTTATATAGGAAACATCGTTCTAATTGCAACCTTGTGTAGCTCTTGGTTTGGAGGGATTTATTTGGCACTTCCCATCATATGCTTAGGGCGATGGTTTGCTTAGGGTCCATGTTAAGTCCAACCACCAACTGATGTTAAGGCGTATCCAATACCTTTAACCCTTGCCTCACGAATCTAATTAAATGCACCTGAATTTGGCATGGTCCATATTTAGATGATCGATGCATCGATAAGGTTCAATTGTGGAAAGCATTTTCTGACTTAATGTTTTGGGATTAGTTATCAATTTTATTAATTAATTAAAGCTTGTATGGCTCATGAATATATCGATGTGAAAATGCAAATGGATATATAACAAAATATATAAATGTGAAAAATACATAGGCTTTTAAATTACAACCTAGTTGTAAAATTCTAGAACCTGAGCTAAGCCTTCACCTGGTTTGACCCAGCATGCTTAGGGTCCACCTTTGTCTAGGTTTGAGGTCTGCTTCTTTTTGTATTTACATTTAATTGAAAACGATTCTAATTAAAATCAATTACAATAATACAAATAACGACCCAATAGGAAATTAATAAAAGCCTATATAATTTCACCACATCAAAATCATACCTAAACAATTTATAGCTAAAAAATTCATAGCCATTTAATAGGAATCACGTATCCGGAATCTACCCAGTCAACTGTATATTCTGAAACGTTACTAGAACAAATTGTGCCTTAGTTGTTCCTAGTGAAATTCCATCACAATAAGAATCATTCTCAAAATTTAAAACCAAACATGTTTAAAATTTAATTTTAAAATCAAGGCTCTTCCATTAACAAAATTAAATTATAACCATTTGCATTTAATTGTTTTCCTATTAGATAATTATTTGGGACATTATTAATTTTAGGGAAAATTACACAGAAATTCATATTCTAACAATTATTTACAACTATGTCAAGTCATAATTTTGATTTATATCAAACTAGTAAAATCAGTACTTTTAATATATTTTAAGGATTAGAATTTATAAATTAAAAGTCTAGAATATATTTTCTACAGTTTATGATTTATGATTGGAGTCTACAATGTTTAAATTAGGGTGTAAAATCATAATATATAGAGAATAATGACAAATTAAGAATTAAGTTTGGCAATTTGACTTAGTTGTAATTTTGTACTTAGTTATGATATTCATGTAATTGACTCTTAATTTTAATCAATTAACGGGCCTAGCCCAATTAATTTTATTTGGATAAATGGGTCAGCCATTATCCAAAAACACAATTCTATTTCACAATTGAGTCTAGCCCAATAAAATAATATTTAGTGGATCCCGGATCCAAAAAACAGATTTGGAGTCCAAAAAGGACTCCAACTGAACGACGAGTTAGTTATGGGCTGACTCATAAGACATGAGACAATTTGATTGCCCCTAATAGTGTGAGGCAGTCTGATTGCCCCTACAAAAAAATTGAGGCAGTCATAGACTGCCCCTAGAAGTACAAAGGCAGTTTTGACTGCCCCATATGGTCATATGTAGTTTTGACTGCCCCTTGGTGAAAAATGGGACAGTCCGACTGATCCTAATAAACCTTTTGTTATTATTATTATTATTATTTAAATTAAATAAAACCGTTCTTCATTCATCATCTGTTCATCAAAAAAATAAAATCACAATTAAATTAAAAACAGTCCCAATATAACTATCAACACAAAGCAACAAATCAAAACCATTTTAGTCCACTGAAGGAGTTTTAACAAAGAAAAATCAATGGTGGAAAATAATTTTCTTGCACTTAATAAATCACCTAGGAACACAAATATGTTAAAGAATGAATTAATTATTGAAACACAATTTCAATGTGTTTTTTATTCTGACAAAAATAACTTAAGGAATTAAGATACCCAAAATATTTAAATTAAGAACTAAATTAAGTTTAAATTAATGCTAATATGTTTGTTAAGTAATGATTATAAGTGTAGCATTAAATATAAACTTAAGGCTAAAAAGGCCTTGAAGAAGATGAAGGCCCAAAAGCCTTGTGGCTAGAATCAAATCCAGAAGCCCGTCGACCAGAAGCAAAGACACATACAAACAAGCGTTTTGACCCTATCACATCACGCATTTCCTACCTTGAAAACAAGTACAAACTATAGAAGTATTGTCCCCTCAACGTCTCTATATACATACCTAAGATAGAAAGATGGCAGACTGCACGTCTGCTTTATCAGAAGTAAGAAGAAGCACGACTCAAGATATAAGCACCCATCCTTCTGCAACGATAAACTTTTTGGACTGCAAGATATAAAAGTCAGAAGCTGATGTTGATATGAGTCGTTTCCCTCCAAACAGCTAGTTTGAATTTTAAATGGATCTTCTGTCCAACCTGTACCATAAATACCAAGTATGTTGCTCATTATGAAGTTGACGAATTTAGACGCTGTAAAAAGAGATCAAAGATTCCAAGTGAAAATAGAGCAATACTTGTAATACACATCCATTTCAATATTTATGTTCGTCCATTAGAGATATAAATCTTCATCATGTTCTTCTTTAGAACTCATTTTTTATTCATAAAAATCACAAGCTCTGTTTTTTGCTCCAATCATAGGAAAATAACAAGATAGATAGTTGAGTGTGAGTGTAAATGAAGGTACTTTACAAAAGCTATGTCTATTGTATAAAGGTTTGTGCTCTACCCATGAAAGAGTGCTTTAGTGGATTAAAGCTCAAGAGAAAGTATTCTGAGGACTGGACAATATAGACTGAACTAGTATAAATCTGCTGAGTAACGATTTCTTAACTCTGCCTTTATTGCTTCCGATTTAAACTTTCTGCTCTAACTCATTGATCTTACATACTGGCTTTGACTGTTAAAACACATCTAACTATAACTCTTGAAGTAGTCAGAAGCTCTATCAAATAAGCTATCAATTTGAGTGCTTCCATCAGAAGTAGAATCAAGCTCAATAGACTATAAAAGTCATTCAACTGAACTTTCTTCTGATTCCGAAGTTGCCTCCGTGCTAAACTAAAATTAAAGCATTAAGTGATTAAAGTAAAAAGGGTTAAAATTAACCAATAGTTCCATTCACCCCCTTTGGAACTAATATTATCTCACAAGGGACCAACATCAATTTTCTTACCATTCTGTCGATCCCATTGTTATGAGATTGAGGAGTTGAAGTACAAACTCCCTCTACCATTTCACACGCGAAGGCTCTGACATAATCCATATTATACTAGCACCATTTATAATAATTGATTTAACTAGTCTAATCAATTGAAAGAATAGAAGAGTGTTTGTATCTTTGATTTACAAATAGTTCTTTGAGGCTAATTTGCACAAAGAAAGGCTCGCCTATTTCTGTTTGTAAAGATACAATATATACCATTAAAGACAAAAACTAGGATATAATAGAGAGAGTGTGTGCGTGACACACACATTTAGGGTTTAGGGAAAAATTTCAATTTAATCCTCATTTAAATTAATTATTGTTCCTTCCCAAATTTGAATATAATTAGTTAGACATTTAATCTAATTAAAATCTAAATAAATTATAACATAATCTAATTAATATATATAAGTATGTTATATCTAATATAAACTCTCTCTCTCTCTCTCTCTCTCCCTCTCTCTATATATATATATATATGGTGTTCGCTATGGTTACTTTGTTTTTTACAAAGTACCGTTACTTGGTGTGGTTTTCACCATTGGATGATAGAGAATAAAATTAATCCAATGGTGAAAACCACACCAAGTAACGGTACTTTGTAAAAAACAAAGTAACCATAGCGGACACCATATATATATATATATATATATATATATATATATATATATGGGGTTGTTCTTAATGGTATAAGTAACCATCCAGACCCCTAAATGGATGCAAAATCTCAATCATTGATTTTGATCCAATGATGTGATCATTTAATATAATTAATACTTATAATAAATGACTTACCTTGTGAATTGCATTTTTCTCTCTCTTTGTAATTACTCCTTCTTCTTTATTAGCCTTCTTCTTCATTAGTCTTCATCTTCTATACAATTAATCCGGAGAATACATCGGATTATTCATCAGAAAAATCGTCACGGTGGCCGGAAAATTCATCATCGTTAATCGACTTTTCTTGCTGATTTCGACTAACAACTTGGTTTCGATTTCATTAATATTACTCGGTTAAATTCTGAATTTATGCTTGTGTTCCTCTTTACTTCATAATGGATCTATTTCTTAAGGTTCATTAAATTGTAGTTCAGTTGGACTTTCAACATCCATTATCGGCAAGTGTTAAAGCTTCCATTGAGTTAGTTTTGTTTTGTATATATTGATAGATTGTAAAGTATTATTGATTTTGAATAAGAAATTTAAGAGGATTGAATTCAACCTCCAGAAGATTCATTCAACACGTTGGAATGTTGCTCTGAACTCCAAATAATGTTTCACATTATTATTTTACATAAATCAGAAGAAAGCGTTTTCTTTTGTGTATTATTTTTCCGCTCTATAATGTCTACAAAGTTTCTTAGAAGACTTTTTTATTTAAGTAGAAGTGCAAACTGGTGAGAAAAAAATGTAGTGTTTTTGGATTGGGCTTAAGACAAACGATGCGTTCTATGTGGATTGGTTTTGCATTTTGGGCTTTTAATAGGCTTTTTCAGAGTATGATGTTATTATAAGAATTTTTAATGCACGATTGAAATAATAAGAAACATCAGAAATAACAATAGTAGTTTATGAAAAGGAACAATATCAAAACATTATGAACCAATACTAATTGTTAGTAGTCTACATTTTGTGCAACATTATTCTTCTTTCGAGGACAATTCCTGGAAGCATGACCAGTCTAACCACAAATTCTATAGTGGTTCGAATCCTTCCACACATTTTTTTCGTTTTACCAGTCAAATGAGACGGATGTGCGCATTTGACTGAATCAGATGTTCTGTGATCTCTTAGTCTTGGGCAAGACCAACTTCCAGTTTGCTTCATATTATTATGGCCTAATACACAAACAACCCCCTGAACTTGTTCAAATGTTGCAACTGCCCCCTCCAACTTTCAAATGTAATAACTTACCCCTTAAACTTGTCCAATTGTAAAACATAACCTATAAATTGTGTATTACCCCAAAAGTTAACAAATGTAAATTCATTAATTTGACTCTACATTAATTGTATTTCTTAATTTGTGTGAAAAATTTCTACAATTAGAGCATCTCCAAGAGACTTCTAGACTACTAGTATAAATAATGAGAGACACTCTTTAATAGAAAATTATTAATAAACAATTAATTAAAAAAACATAGTAATGAAACCGGGATCAATGCGGCTTTATTGCACTAAGTAGTTCTGAACTTTTGTTGCTATGGTTAGACTTGACAATCCACAAGGCTACGGCGCACCTTTCATCGTTAGAATTAAACTACAATAACAAAGAAAAATACAAATAATTAAAAAAAAGTGTTTTGTTGTACAACTAATGTTAAAATTTATACATAACTATTTACCATAACATCAATTGATTTGTTCTCACAAGCACTCATCATAAACAATATTACGAAGATTCCGCAGTCGAACGTATTTGGCTGTCTTGGAACATTTTCCGCATGCATAATTTTGAATGAACCAAAGCTGAAACCAGTCTTTGTCGATTTGATTTGGTCATCCAATACAAAATCTAGAGCTCAAAACTACATTTAAGTCATGTTTTAGGGCATTAAAATTTTAAAAATCAAATAAAAATAATTTGAAACAACTAACGTAATAAAATATATAATAAAACTTACTATATCGACAATTTTATTTGTATACATGATTGTATCGTCATTTTCAACATTTGAGTCCCAAACTTCTACGGTTTTATTTGTTATCGTAACCCGGCACAAAATGTAGTGTTTGTTTTCCAGAACAGGAATAAAAATCTGAAGTTGTAATGGACGTTAGATTAAATATAATACATATTTGAAAAAATTTCAACTTAACTAAAATTAAGGGTAAAATTCACTCATGGTGTACAACATTTACCCTAAATCACACTTTGGTGTACAACCTTCAATTTGTCTCACTAATATGTACGAACTTATAGGTGACCTCCCACTTTGGTGTATGGCCGGTTAAAATGACCGGTCAACTTAAAGTCAACCCGCCAGCTCATCATTTTTATTTTATACATTTATAAAAAGAGACCCACACATAATATAATTACAAAAATACCCTTATTTTTAAATAAAAGAAATGCTAAGTTTCCATCTTTCAATTTCTCTCTCTTTTCTTCTTTCCTTTTTTTTTCCAGCAAATCAACTCTCCTCTCTCCATCTTTAATCCTCTCTTTTCTTCTTTCCCCTTTTTTTCCAGCAAATCTAATTTATCCTTTTTTGTTCTAATTATCAATCCTATTTCTAAAATCCTAATTTTTTCAATCCCTCACTGTAATCCACACATTGCAAAATTTCCTTGCCATTTTCCCAACCAAACGAAACAAAACTTGAGTACAGATGCAACTTCAAGGAAATGTTTGGAATCAGAACAACAATCATGCAAATCTGCACTCATTAAGTCACCAATTCCTCCAGCGATGTTGGGTGAGCGGGGCAGCAAAAGGCAACGCGAAAATTAAAGAGGGGAAGACCAAACAACACAACAAACTCACCATTAAGAAACCAGATTCTTCGTCTCAATCGCTTCAAGATTCCACCAACAACATAACGGAACTTGATTTGCAATTTGGAGATTTGGAGATTTGCAACTTGATTTGGAGATTTTAGCAAAAATGCTCATAAAATAAGAATAAATTTTGCAATTTGATGAGAGAAAAGGATTTACAGAAAGGATTAAAGATGGAGAGAGAAGTTAGAGAGACAAAGGATTTGCAGAAAAAAAAAGAGAGAGAAATGGAAGGATAGAAAAATAGTATTTTTTTTATTTAAAGATAAGGGTATTTTTATAATTATATTATGTGTGGGTCCCATTTTATAAATGGGTAAAACAAAAATGATGAGCTGGCGGGTTGACTTTCGGTTGACCGGTCATTTTAACCGGCCATACACTAAAGTGGGAGGTCACCTATAAGTTCGTACATATTAGTGAGACAAATTGAAGGTTGTACACCAAAGTGTGAGTTACGGTAAAGGTTGTACACCATGGGTGAAATTTACCCCTAAAATTAAATACACACCTCATTGCATTTCTCGAGTTCGCCCATATATTCATTAAAGTAGTTGTATTTTATCCACACTTGTCCTAAATGTCCAGGATGTGAAGGCATTTGATCTTTCTGCATTTATTTCATAATTTTTTAAATGTCATGTACTGACTATGACATACGTAAAAGGTGTTACAAAAAAATATATGTATAAAAATTCACCAATAGTCTAGCAGAAAATACCAATTAATTTTACTATTGTTTCTTTTATCTGACCTCTCATTGGTAGTCAATAATTTGGAAACCACTGTAACAAACTGCATATATATACATGGAAAAAAAGGATGAACATGATATTTTTGTATGGAATTTTCCAGGTGTTTTTAAGAGATTTAACATATTACCTCGATTTCCAACCACTCTTTAGGTCCAAGATAACAGAAGTCAGACCGTGTTAGATAAGTCAAACCATTATCAAATAAAACTTCACTAGAGGGAAAAAAAGGGCAGTTCAAATCTCATGTAAAACATAACTATTTGGAAAAAAAAATGTAAGCTTAAAAAACAAATGATACCTTGGATTAGCACCCGAGAAAATGTAATTTAAAACTGCTTTATCAAGAGGTGTAATATGTTTTCCCAGTTTAAAATCTTCAAACAACGGGACTTTAACATCACTTTTTTGTAGAAAGCAGTCATTTTTCATCTTCGAAGACACGTTTTCTAGAAGTAACTGATGTATGTTATGTTGTTCCATGAAATGCCGGAGTTTGTTTCACTATTTTGGCTGATTTAAAAGTAATTTTCCCCTTCTTCTCATGCGACAAGTCTTGTTTCTATTTCTTCAAGCCTTTCACTTCTACTCCAATGCCTCTTATGTTATGAAGCTCGATCTCCAAGATGTTCAATTGTTTCTTCAACTCGTTCACTTCTTCAATGCTTACTTTCTTTTGAAGCTCGGTCTTCAAGTCCTTTAATTGTTGCTTCAACTCTTCCACATGTTCTTCAACTTTTCTTTTGCTAAGAAGTTCGATCTTTAAGTCTTGTACTTGTACTTGTAACCTCAACTCTTTAACTCCTTCAATTTTGTTGTTGTTATTACGAACTTCGTACGCCAATATCAATGCTTGTGTATTCAACTCATTCATAGCTGCTTCATTGTTTCTTCTGTTACCAAGGTTGTTCTGTAAGTCCTGTACCCGTTTCCTCAGCTCTTCTTCAGTTGTTCTAATGTTATTAACTTCGCTTGTCAAACGCATTATTTATTTCCTCAACAAATTCATATCTTCTTCAATCATACAAATATATGAAAACCCCTCCATATTTGATTTGACAATATTATATGAATAAAGATGAAACAGAGAGGAAGGAAGTAGAAGTGGAGTGGTTGTGGTAAATGAATGGTATTTATTTCAATTGCAAATACTTAACCTTTTTTCATATGCACAATTTCCTAAGTAGTATTTTTTAGAGTGACTGTTGGTTTTCTTTTTTTTCCCATGGACGTGAAATAAATGTTTTCTTATTTGCTTTATTTATTATAAAAAAATTAGTATGGTATCTTGGTTCAACTATTAAATTGTTTATCCCTTTTACATCTGGATAATATGGTATTCTTTTATAAGTTATAGTTTCCAGGACAACATTGAATCAATTGGCATAATTTCATATAATTAATAATGAAAAAAATGATTACATTGTGTCAAAACTAACAAAAAAAGGACTACATCTCAAAAACAAGGAAATAATGGGAAACTGAATAGTCATATTTCTATTGAATGATATGATGGATCAAAGAAACTGATTATATCTATGTGAAAATACAGGCGTTCATTTTGATCGTCTGTGTGAGTCAATCTGATCACCAACTTCATACCCCTACGCAGATTGCATCTATTGACACAATCCAGCCAATATTTCTCGAACCTTACCATGTCTATCTTGCCTGCTGACTTCTTTATTCAAGGAACGTAATCCACGGTGTCTAAAGGTTTACGTTTCTCAAACACGCCAAATGTCAGGATGGCTATCCTCTTACTTCTCACATGCTGGAGGCATTCATTCACAAATGCCATAGGAATCGTCTGCATAAACATAACAAGATTATCCTTCTTGTTTGAATGAATTATATTGGTGGTTTATAGCCAAAAGATAGGATGAGCTAAACTTACAAGCTTGTACTTCCAATCATGGTTCAGAAGCTCTTTCTCAAATGTTGGTTGATATGTATGAGGTTGGAACTAGGACAGATGGACACGTTCAGGTTTATGAAAAACTTCAACAAAGAAGAAAATATGTCAGCAATTGAATGATAACATTTTAATTAGTTACAAAGAATTAAACTAGAAAAAACCTCTTCCACAGCCAATGCTCTAAGTCTAACAGGTTTTTGGTGTTCATCTTCAGAATCTACCATTAGGTTGTCGGTCATGTTTATTGTGAGAGAATGAATGGTCTTAAGGAGTAGTATTTATAGTTGTAGTCTTCTTCAATTTAATCATAAATTTTACACGTTTCTACATTCACTCTTTCATCTACTCATTGCATTTGGAGTGTTCTAGTCAAGTATAATTTAATTATTGTTTGACTGTATTTAATGAAACATACACATCACGAACAATATTCCACCAACTAACACAAATTTATTTCATTCCAATTAAGCCATTACAAATAGATGACAATACAACTATCATCAACCCTACATCAGCAAAATCCCACAAATTAACACAAACAAGAAAATAATAGTGTATTTATTCCATGAGTAGCTTTCCTTCCTCATTGCAACATTAGCTTTGCCATCCACATAACAGACATCACATTTCTTGTTCTTCTTGTTCAGTAGCTCTCAAATAACATTGCGATAATGATCACTCAATTCGCCATCAAACCAGTCAAAATATCCACACTCTATCTCATTCCCTTGAAAATATAATACAAATCTTTTAAGAAGAATTTTTGTATTGCATACTAAATAACATGAACTTCAATTTGCATTACCCTCAATAACAACTTACCCCGTACTTAACACAACCATATAATCTTCTCCCTGTGTTGAGTCTGCTCTATGAAGCTCTTAATAATGCGTTCTCACCACAGTAACATTTTCTTACGTCCATGTGTCAATCAACAATTTGATTTTGTGCAAAGATAACAACAAAATCCTCGAGAACGCAAGATAAGAGGTTTGGGGGAGACTGATGACAATTTAGGGTTCATACAAGATCATAGATACATGGTGAGAGTGATATAAAGAGAGAGATTATACATAATATTACCGTTACTGTATTTTGAAAAAAATATAAACAATAAAAGCTGTAAAATAATAAATTTAACAGTTGGGATTAGTAAAAAAAATGAAGCATACAAAACGTTTAGTGCATAGTATTGAATTCAAAGGCACCACAATTAATGCCTTGAATCTCAAAAATACACAAAAAAACGGTTAACAATTTCTTAAGTACTAGTGGTATTGGAAGTGACTCTTGAGTTTCTTTTTATTTTTGCAATGAATAAAACATTTTCTACTTGCATTTTTTAAATTTTTATTCCATTTAAATTATTTTTATTTTTCAAGATGGTTCATGAACTTACAACATCCGAACAGTAAGAATTCCGTTTGAATCACTGTGACCTATTTCCATAAAAGTCCGACGTATTTGTTCGAAAATAAATTACAATACAATACCTTAAAAAAATTAATTTCAATTTCCAAATATGAAAACGTTTAATGCACAGTTATGAATTCAAAATCGAATAATAAAATATAAAAGTACAGAAAAAAAATCTAAAATAAGGAGCATCCGCGGATCGAACCTGGTTGAGGTTATAAAGACATATTTAGAATTAAGTTTGATACTTCAATTTAGTTATAATTTTATATTTAATTATGATTATGATATCCAGGTAGGAAGCTATATAATTAAGAGTAAAATTATAATTAAGAGTAAAATTACAACTTACCTAGATATCATAATTAAATATAAAATTATAACTAAATTAGATTATTAAACTTAATTGTGAATATGCATTATTTTCTATATATAATTAATAAATTATTATTAATTATGATTTTACATCCTAATTCAAAATTTCTAAATTTCAATTCATAAATCCTGAACCATAGACAATATATCTTAAATCCCTAATTTATAAACTCTAATTTTTAAAACATATTAAAAATAATAATTTTATTATTTTGATATAATACAAAAATCATGACTTAATATAATTGTATTTTTTTTTTCAAAAGTGTATTTTTAATGTAAATTTCCCTATAATGTAATTTTTTTTAATAAATAAATTAATGTAATTTAGAATGCATTAAAAAGAATAAAACCTGTTTAATTGGACTTATTGGGCCGAAATTGGGCTTGAATGGACCTCTGGGTCCATTTGATATATTTGGGGGCGAATCTCAACCATTGATCCTTAATGGATCGAACGGCTAGGATTAACTGAAGGTTATGGTTGTGGTATATAAGCATAATTTCAGGATTTAAGGTTCAGTTCTTATTAGTCTCCTTTTCCCTTTTGATCCTGAGACGACACACACTCGTTAATGGCGATTAGGGTTTTCTACTGATCCCTGGACCTCTATCTCTTGCTTGTTTGTTCGCTAATTTTTCTTCACCAAACTCCTTATTTCTTAAATCCCCAATTTAAACGTTGTTGTATTTGATTATTACTTCAATTGCAACCCTTGGAAATTTGGGTTTCCAATTTTGATTATGAAGCAAGGAGCTGATATGGACGTAGATGAGAAATCTCATTCAAGCTCCAAATCTATGCGGGTGAGTCCCCTCTCAATAGCTGGTTAGATGTTTATTCTTTTTCTGCGGGGAGGTTTTTGTGCCCTAAAAATTGGACGCCGCACACGCTACTGTTTTTTTTAGCGTTTTCAGTTTCAAATTGTTGTTCCTTTTGGCTAGTTTTGCATTTAGCTGTTGTTAATTCTACTGTTTGACTGAGTTATTTAGGAGAGTTCTAGTGTAATTGTAACTCGATTATGTTTTGTTTTTTTAGTTCCGTTTGGTTGATTATCAGGCAGATGCACTCAAATCTTTTTGTTTTTGTACAATACGCGTTCCTTTGAAGCTCCATTTAACCAATATTAACAACGGATTGGATCGTGCAAATTTATAAACCCTGTGAAAATATTTGGATTATCAGGCATTCTTTTTTCTAATTCAAAATTCCTTTCACTTTGTGTAGTGATGAAATTTACTATTTCTATGTTTATAAAACTTGGTATTTCTCTAGTTAAGATTAACTTGTGTAGTGTTGACATGCCTTGTTGTCATTGGTACATGTGAAATTATGAGATTTATGCTTGTTCTATTATCTGAATTTGAGCTGTTTTATGTTTCATGGTATTCGATAAACACACAGGGAGCTATATTTTCTATTTGATCCATTATCACTCAGTTGGGCTTGTTTTGTACTATTGCAGCTGGTGAAGGTTCATCGATTGAACAATGATGGTAAATGGGATGACAAAGGGACTGGGCGTGTTACTGTTGACTATTTGGAGGTGTGTTCAAATTTTTCACTGGATTTTTTATTTTCTTTGCAGGATTTTTGGTTAGTATTAGTTAAAGTATTATAATATAAAGTAAAATATGTTAATGAAAATAAGTTCTGCGTTTTGATTGGATGCATATTTTACCAAGCAGAGATCAGAAGACCTGGGTTTGTTTGTAATTGATGAAGAAGACAATGAAACATTACTACTTCTGCATCGAATTATACCAGATGGCATTTACAGAAAGCAAGAAGGTAACTTAGGGTTCCATAAATGGCTCGTTTGTGATCATATATTATATTATTTTTACAGATTATTAGCTTAGAAAGGAAAAAGTTTCTCAAGTTCTGGTGATATATTTGTTTAATTCTTTCAGATACTATAATCTCATGGAAAGATCCAGAATATTCTTCAGATTTAGCATTAAGTTTCAAAGAGACAACATGGTGCTCTTACATATGGTATTTTCTGTTTGTATGCCTTCATAGGGGGAATGATTATTCTTGGATGTCTTCTGAACTTTGTTTTTATTTTTTTTTGAAGGGATCATATCTGTAATGTGCAAAGTCGTACTCTTGACAGTAAGTACCAGATATCTTTTCATTGAAGAACTGTATTTTTCATGCATTTCTATATAATTTTCTCTTGTATTTAGAACGGTGAATTGATACATGAGCTCGCTGTTATTAGAATCTTATGATTCACGATTTGGATCGTACTATTGGATTCAGCTCTATTTCGAGCTGAATCTAAATTATAACAAAATATTGTGATTTGCGATTCCAATCATTCGATTGGATTCAGCACGATTCAACAACAGTAACTACTAAACCCACTCTCCTCTAGTCCAATTGTTAATTATCAAGTTATCAACTCAAACTAGTTCCATTACATCATTATCAAGTTGACAACGAAGGCAAAAAAAAAAAAATAGTCAGAAGCTCAAACTCTCCATCTCTACTAAGTTATTAAACAGAGTCCGATTTGTGAATTAGTTTTATTAGGATTGCATTTATATTTCAAGTACTTGGTTGATATGATTTCTTTTTTGACATTAAAATTGCATTTCTAGACTAATATTTGATATAGTTTGAGTTCAACATGTTAAATGTTTTATGTTTTATATTTTATAATATTATGAATTCGAACCGAATCTTACGATTCGATTCAATTCACGAGTCAGGATTCACAAAATGTGGATTTTGATTCATGAGTTGAATCTCGATTTGACAACTATGCATGAGCTATTAATTGTGAAAACTCGTCTCAACTGCCATAGATTGGCATATTTTTTTTTTTGTTTTGTTTTGCTCACTCTTATGATCTGTTCCCAACTTCCCTTTTGTAACTGTATAATCTGTTTACTATTTCCTTTCCCTTCAGGGAGCTATATATGCACGTCCTTGTTTCTGATATATAGGTGTCTGGACCCATTTCATTATTATCGATGATAGATTAGTTAACTAAATTGATTGATCTTGCAGGCAATTTCCGGGAGTTGCATTGCTGATCAGATGAGATTGACAGAGCTTATATTGAATGATGTAAGCTTCATGTAGATTCCACCTTTTTGTGTTTTATTGCCTGGGTGGTGTTGTCTCATTTTTTTAGACTGAATTTCATGACATGTTAATCAATTTGATGTTGGTCTGTCACGGACTTCGGTTGAGTTTGAATTTTTTTTGTTTTGCAAATCCATCTTTTAGATGGTGATTATACTTTTAAGGGTTAAGGTGCAAAAATACCCCTTACATGTTGAGTCAGGAGCAATTTTATTAAACTGTCTTCTCGGTCATGAATCTTATCATCTACACTTCACACGTGCGTCATTTTATCATTAACATATCACAAACAATTGTTGGGATGTTAAAAAAAAATTATACTGTCTTTTGTACGAAATGGACCAAAAAAAAATAAAAAAAACTCACCGAATTTATAAATATTAATCTTCAATTCTATTATTAAATTATAAAAAACATGAAATCCTTTTTTTAGAACGAATTGATATGCAATTGGTGCATAATAAGGAAAAAAATATTTGTGTTTTATAATAGTGTCTAAAATTGATCCAAATTATCAACGTTAGTGGTAAAATTGCTCTTGGCTACCGATGTTAGAGGTAAAGTTGCACCATTTTAAACGTTAGGAGTAAAATTGCTCCTGATCCAAAACGTTAGGGGGTTTTGCACCTTTGAATAACTTTTTTGGTAAGAATTCTATTTCTATCTTCGACAACAACATTTTGTTGTGGAGTGCATGGAATTGTTAACTCATGTTTCAATTCCTTTTCATCAAATTATTTTCGTATTTGATTAAGGTAAATCATTTAGAAAAAAGTGTTTTCATAGTACACGACTTGTGCATTGTTTTTTTGCTTAAATTCCAGAAAGTTCCCCTTTGCATTTTTGTGGCTGTGGTTTTCTTTTGTCCTAACGGGCATTTTTTAGTTTAACACCATAAAAAGGACTGTTAGGTAAATTCCAAGAACTAAATTGTTTTAATTTCCAAAATCATCATTTTTGAAGTTCTCTTTCTTTAAACATTCACTTTCTCTCTCCTCACCAAACTGACCTCAAAATTTAAAAGTTGAAGAATTAGAATTGATTAGAATATCATCAATTCTTAGAATTTTTCAATTTTAAGGTCGTTAACTGTTATTTAAAAAAAAGATAATTCCTTTTAGCAAAGGGAAAAAACTTCAATCATTCCCTGGTCCCCAAAAAAAACTTCTGTCCCGTTTGGACAAATGAACCCACATGCATACAATTGACAAAAAGTGTAATAACGGTTTTTATTTTTTGAAATTACCCTTTTTTTATCAGAATATCTAATGATCTCAAAATATTACTTTGTATCAGGTACAGCTCAAGTGACTGGCAGTAGCAGCAAGAAGTGCCTGATGGCCGAAGAGAACAAATAATGATGTCCAAGCACATATCTTTTTTTAGAAGATAAGTATAGAAGCATTCTTTATGCTATAGCAATGTTCTAGAATTGCATTTTAGCCGAGTAACATCCAATTTTATTAAATGAAAAACATTTTTCTAAAAACTGTTAGCATTTTCTTTTTTTTCCCTGTGGTTTTACATTTATGTTCATTCGATTATTCAATTATTCAATTAGCCAATATCAGATGTACCTAAATGTTTCTTCATATGTTTTCCAAAATAGTTGAGTATTTAGAATAAGACTAAAAACATTAGGTGTCTTTGTATATACTCAGCAGTCTTTGGACTATTACAAATTATTATTGTGATCTTTGGAACCTGTATAAACTTGGGAAACATAGGCTTACAATTGTTTCAGTTAGAAAACTATGTTAAGGACTAGATTTTTTTTTGGTAAAATCCATGTTTTGTTGATGAAAAATGAAATTTTAATACATAATTACTCAGAAATCATAAATAACCTAAATTGTACTTGAAAGTGCCTTGTCAATTTGGGGTGAGCATGGCCTGGTTCGGTCCAAAAACCAAACTGAACCGAATGGGACCAAAGCAAATTATAATTTGGACTGAACAAAGCATTATACTCCTAGTTCAGTTGAGAAAACACCCAAAATTTGAATATTGTATTTCACAATAATGAACTTAATCAATAATAATTGACATGGTCCCCAAATTTTAATTTGTAACATAGTCTTACAATTGTTTAAGTTAGAAAAGTATGTTAAGGACTTGAAGATTTTTTTTTTGGTAAAATCCATATTTGTTGATGAAAATGAAATTTTAATAGATAATTACTCAGAAATCATAAATAACCTAAATTGTACTTGAAAGTGCCTTGTCAATGCAATGCAAAAAGAGTATCTTTTGACTTGTGCCATTAGACTCTTTTTTCTTAACCTTTTTTTCCTATATTTTACCACATCTTTGTCACATGTTAAAAGGAATTGATGAGTTTAATGATATGATGGTATCAGATTTTATCAGTTGGTCATATCCTTTCGATTTGTATTTCCTTTTTCATTAACAACCTCCTCGGCTGAATGAGCTCGTCTCTCTCCCTTCATCTTAGTAGCTATGACAATTGCTCCGAAGCAGATTTAGCCCTAATAAGCTTGTTGAGAGCTGCTTTAAGATATCCAAGATCATTTCTTTTTTTTAACATGTGTTTCTTTTGTTTTGTAGTAGACCGAGTATTCTCTGATATTCGGAGGTTAGTTAAAAGGTAGGCTTAATAGGTATCCAGTCCCCTAAACTTGTAACTTTTTTTCACCTGGTCCCCTCAACTTAGGGGACAACCTCTCAACCCCCTTAACTCTCCAAAAACATCACATACAACCCCTTAAACTTGCAACTTTTTTTTCACCTGACCCCCTCAACTTAGGGGACAACCTCTCAACCCCTTCAACTCTCTAAAAACATCACACATAGCCCCTCAACGCCTACGTGGCTCTGACATGGAATAAGTTGGGATTGCACTCATTTGAAAGCGCGTGAAGATTGTCTTTAGAAACTTAAACGGTAAAAAAATCCCCTTCTTAAATTCCTAACGTTCTTCTCCTCAGAAATCCTTCGTTCCTCTTTTCCGATTCCTTCGATTCACCTCTTTTCTGTCTCCGATCGGTCTCCGATTCAAGTTCAACAGTAAGTATCATCTCCTTCATCTCCTTTATTCCTCCTCTACCTTCTTCTTTTTATTCTTCTCCTTCTTCTTCTTCTGGTTTGCCTTTTTCTTCTTCTGAGATAATTCCTTTTTTTTTGTCAATTAGGTTAGGGCTTGTGTTGTTCTTGAAACCGATTTTATGGTGGGTACTCATGAATCATGTTTTTGTGATGAATATGTTGTACTTAAGGTTTCGTGGAAACCTGCAAATCAAGGAAGAAGACTCTACGGATGCCCAAATTATGGGGTAATTTACTGGGTTTACATGGAAAATTTTGAGAAAAAAATGACATGTGACATTGGTGTGGTCAACAGTCAAGCGCGTTTTCTACAATGGTCAATATTTTGACCGGATATAGAGGTGTAAGGGGTTGTATGTGATATTTTTGGAGAGTTAAGGGGGTTGAGAGGTTGTCCCCTAAGTTGAGGGGGCCAGGTGAAAAAAAGTTACAAGTTTAAGGGGTTGTATGTGATGTTTTTGGAGAGTTAAGGGGGTTGAGAGGTTGTCCCCTAAGTTGAGGGGGCCAGGTGAAAAAAAGTTACAAGTTTAAGGGGCTGGATACCTATTAAGCCTAAAAGGTATGTGTCGCTTTATGCTATTAAAGAATTTGCAATGGGGAATGCGACTAGATACAAAACAATAATGTAGATCTTACTGTTTAAATGGTTGTCTTAGACAAAAATTTTTGATAACATCAACTTTGACGAAGCCACAAATATATAAACGAATTACTTTGAGAATTATCAAAGAAATCAAGGAACAAGATACACCTAGATTATAATACAATTCCAATTATACGAACATAGATGATATATAGGTTCTTGCTCAATTCAATTCATAAAAAGTTACATTCAATAGTAATGTTTTTTTTTTGCTTGCGGGATTGGATAAGATTTGATAAGTGTTGGGTGGTAATGCGAAGTATATAATTCTCGAAATTGAAGCAATTTGCGATTTTGCTCAAGAATATAAGATTATTGTATTCTTGAGTCAAATCGTGAATTGTTTCCATTTTGGGTATTGGTATGTTTCCTATTGCCACCTAAATCTTGTCAACTCTCGCATGTAAAGAACTATTACTATTGACATGTTAACTTTTTATTGACTTAAATTGGGTGAGAACCTATATTCCGAGTAATGCAATGTCAAATTTTCTGTACTATGCTTGTATAATTGGAGTTTGTGTATCTTGTCATTTGCTTGTAGAATTTTTTATTTCTTTGATAATCCTCAAAGTAATTTATGTACATAGTTGGCGTTGATTTGAACAGTGAGATCCTACATGATTGTTCTGTATCTTGTTGCATTCTTTATTGGAGTTCCTTAATTGCATAAAGTGCCACATACATTTCAGTGAACCTCCGAATATTGGAGAATAACTGCCTATTTACCATTCATTGTTTTTACTACAAAAAGAAGTAAGACCAATTCAGAAATTAAATCTTTTGTTAAAATACTACAAAACAATTGACATATACTACCAAAAAAAAAAGAATGATCTTGCATGGATGAACAGAAGAGATTAACATAGTATAAGAACACAACCATATCTGGATGTAGCTCCCAACGAGCGTGCCAAACATCGACAGATCTGATTGCTGAGCAAACTGTAAGGTAGCGAGAGGAGGTTGGTAAACTTTGTCATGAGGTAGTGGCCGAGAGGAAGACAACAACTTATGGTTCTGGTTATGCTAAGGATGTCGACTGACCTTAGGCCAACGTGCGCATAGGGCTTAGGGTTTTCTTTTAGTAAAACTTTCTTTTTTTCCTTAAATATATGTCATTCTACTTTTTCTTTGTCTTTCAGAAAGAAAGTCCCTGAGGACGCGACACCATCACCAACCAAATTCACTGAGCAGGTGAAGTAGAAGTGAGAAAGGTAACTTTTAAGGTTGGCTTAATACATCATTTGCCCCCTGAACTTGTCCAAAAAGCTTGATTGGCCCCCTGAACTTGTATAAAATGTTCAGTTAGCCCCCTTAACTTGCGTAAAATGTAATCAATTGATCACTCGGTCGCAAAAAAAGTAAGTTAAATGCGGAAGATGTATTCCACGCATCTTAGAATGTTATTACATAATTCAAAAATAGATTAAGAAGGAAGTTATTGTTTGTTGAACTATACAACTTCTCTTCTCTAATCTAAGAATCGTATAGCCCGATTTCGGTCATTTTACTTTTTTTAAGACTCGCAATACATCTTTCACAGTTAACTTACTTTTTTGCGACCGAGTGATCAATTGATTACATTTTGTGCAAGCTCAGGGGGCTAACTGAACATTTTATGCAAGTTCAAGGGGCTAACTGAACATTTTATGCAAGTTCAAGGGGCTAACTGACACTTTGAAAGTTCAGGGGACCAATCGAACTTTTTGGACAAGTTCAGGGGGCAAATGATGTATTAAGCCTTTAAAGTTCGATTAAATTTAATTTATTGTTGGGTTTGATTAAATTCATTGTAAGATTATTGAGTTCATTTTATCTTATAAATTTGTACAATAGTGGTGAAGTTTTCAATAAAGCAATTGACGATGCAGAATTTAAAAAAATATCTAAACATTATTGCGGAACTCTATTCTTTATTGGATGCTAATGCAGCAGAGAATCTGGATTCATGTCTGTTTTTTTAGGTTTGAGCAATTTCAAAAAAATAAGTAGTTGTACAACGCAGAAATCAAGAAGATACACGAATGCTAAGAACCAAATCTCACTTATAGAGGAAGAGCTTAAGGGTAGAATGAGGTCATTTATTGCTAAGTATATATCTAATTGCACAATTTCATGGATAAAAAATTATATTTCAATGTTCATTGTTTTGCACATTATATAGTGGGGGGTGTTCAAGCGGACTTAGGTTATGTGATGAACCATACCGACATCGGAAATGAAGGAAATTCAGGATTTGGCAAAGGAATACAACATAAAGTATATAATTGCTTGTGAGATTGAGATTCATGTTCTTACCGTTATTGAGATAGTTGATTGTCAGCTATCTACACATTTAATCAGAAACTATCTCAATACAACAACAACAACAAAGCCTTAGTCCCGAAATGATTCGGGGTCGGCTAACATGAACCATCAGAAACTATCTCAATAATAGTAAGAAAATGAATCTCAACCTTACAATACTTGTTGTAATCCTTTGCCTTTCATTTTTTGTCTCAGCATGGTTCGTTGCACAACACCATTCTGTCATGTGCAAAATAGTGAGTGACATATAATTCTTTATTTCTGAAATTGTGCGACTAGATATATGCTTAGTAGAAAATCACCTCATTCTATAAGTGGAATTTGGTTCGTGTTATCTGTGTATCTCCTGATTTCTACGTTTCACAGTCGCTTATTTTTTTGAATTTGTTCAACATAAGTAGACATGAATTTGTATTTTTTTTTCCGTATAATAAAGTATTGAGCTCCGTAATAATGTTTAGGTATTTTTTTGGAATTTTGCATCGCCAATTCCTTTATTAGTTAGAGCCCAATATACTTTTCAAGCATTTCTGTACGTTCGAAAACCCTACCATTCTTCTAAAAAACATTAAAGCTAAAATGAATTCAATGAATTTAATCAAACCCAACAGTAAATTAAATTCAATAAAACCTTAAAAGTTAGCTTTTTGCCGTCTGCTTCACTTGCTTTCGTGCATAGTGTGTTACATAAAAATGTGGGAATTATGTTATTCTCTTTGCTTTCTGAAAATAATAATGTGGGGGCTGGATTGGCTTTCTTAGGCTAATCCCGGATCGGTTTGTTTTGTCTTTACTTTCTTTTCCCTACCAAAAATAAAATAAAATAATAATATGAATTTAAATAAAAACTTGCTACATTATATATATATATATATATATATATATATATTAATTAAACTATACGTTATTAATATAAAATATAATAATATTAGTCTTTATAGTAATTAGAGTAAAAGCTAGAACTCAATTTGCATATTTAGTGTATTGTTTTTTTGGTTTTGATATTTCACCAAAAGTTTAATAAGAAAGGCAGATGAAAAATTAAGATAGCATATGAGCGGTGGTTTTCACCTGCCGTCATCCTTAGATTTATAAGATGTCACACCGTTAGATCTATGAGGTGTAAACGATTGTTTTAATCTTCATTATATTAATTTTAATAAGTCTAAATCTAACAGTGACCGAATGAATTCGCTTGGTCAGTTATTGATTAGGTGAAAACTACTGAGCACGCGAGAATGATGATAATAACAGTCAATTAAGAAATGGTAGTAAAGCTTTAAATTTAATTGGAAATTTACCAGTTCGAGCAAGAAGATCCATAACCATTCAAGCATATAATCAGTTGAAAAAGGTTTAATTAATATATCATTTGTCATTTGAATTTGTTCAAAAAGTTTGATTGACTTCCTGAACTTTTAAAATGTTCTGATAATCCTTTGAGCTTGTATAAAATGTCCGATGAGTCCCTCAAACTTGTGTGTAAATTATAATAGTTAATGCGGAAATTATGTTGCAGGTGTCTTAGAATGTTATTACAGTATTCATAAAAGTAGATTAAAACATATTAAAAAGAAAGTTCTTATTTATTCAATTATAAAACTTTTTTTTCCTCTAATATTAGAATTGTATGTTATACTTTTTTTAAGATGTATGTACATATTTTCCGTTTTTAACTTACTTTTCTACAACAGAGTGATTAATTGATTACATTTTACGTAAGTTTAAAGGTCTAATTGAACATTTAATGTAAATTGAGATATTTTGAAAATTAGGACGAATCAGAGTTTTTTGGATAAGTTCATGAGGCAATGGATAAGTTCATGAGGCAAACGAAGAGGTGAAGAGATGGTTAGAGTGGGTGACTACTGCTTTAACTTTACTATAGGACTGTTTTGTGAATCTAAAAACCCTAACCTCGATTTACATGTAGTTAACTTATTTTACTTTATAGGCCACAAATTTTTAACTAATTTTATAGGTCTTAAATTGTAATTTTATTGTATATGTAAATGTAATTTGTATTTTTAGTTCTAACGCTCATTTTTATTTATTTTACATCGGAATATATATAATTAATATCAAATAATTTTTATTCAATATTATTCACGAACTTCTATCGAGTATATTTGTGAATATTATTATCAATGACCTTATTTCTGAATTTATTCATGAACTTATAATTAAGTCTTTTCGTGAGCTTTCAAATTGGGTTTTGACATGCTCAAACTTGGATAGTTTGCGAACCAAGCTTCTAAATCCTAGAAATCGATCGATGTATCGGTTAATGCCTCATATCCATGAAGCTTTCTAATAGAACATTTATGAACATCACCAAACTATTTTATACCATGAGCGCTAGATAGTAGGACACAAGTGAGCAAGCAGCCATGATGACCGAACTACAGGAAAAGGTAAATGCATCACGAGAGGCCATCGGGTTGGCAAAAAAACAAAATTCCACTAATCTATTCCACCAAGCAAAATAGGGATCGTCAATTGTTCGTATAGTGAAATATGTCTTACGAGTATGATAGAGAGGGCGAACGAGGACAAACTCGCAACAAGTAGTAGACCCACCGTAGAAACCGAGACAAGTGATTCATACTACTCTCCTCCTTCCACAATGAGTGAAGCTAGAAAAATTGCTTAAAACACAAATAGGACATTTGCATCTTTCTCTTGAAAGTTGTTCTTGATTTTTTAATCAATTATTATTTTTAGGTCTTGTTTAGTATGTTGTAATGAGCATGTTTAGTATGTTGTAATGAGCGTTGTAATAGAATGACCATTATAATGGAGCCTCATTCCAATGTTTGGTTAGTCATATCATTTTGGTCATAATGGAATCACCATTGCATCATTTAATTTTTCTTCAATAATTTATGTAATGAGCATTACGAATAAAATAGATATGAATCCACATTACGATTAGCCTTTTATTTTTATTACTAATGGCAAAATACGGAAAAAAAATGGAAACATAAAAACCAAAAAATGCGAAAAAGTGAATCGAAAACGAAAAAAATGCAAAAAAAAGGGAAAAAACATAAAAACGAGGAAAAAATATGAAAAACACGGTAAAACGAGAATAAATGAAAAAACCGGGAAAAAGCGAAAAAAAATAAAAATGAAAAACACGAAAATGGTAAAACGAGAAAAAGATGAAAAAAAAACGGAAAAACAAAAAATGAGGAAAAAAAAAAAAGAACGACGAGAAAACACATTCCACTCAAAATCATACTAAGTTTTTTTTTCCAAGAATGACTTCATAATCTTTCAAAGAGATCTACATGATGCTAGACAAACTCTTTTGTTTTTTTTATTTCATGAAAAACGTTTAATAACACTCATATGGGGACACAGACCATCACACCATATAGGGAACACAATTTCTCCCAGTAGGTTCTTGCAATTGTCTGTTATTACAATGTGGAAAATTCAATAAATGCTGAGTATGGAACAGAAAATTCAATAAATGCTGAGTATGGAACAATCTACGAAGTCGATGATTTAGCTGGATGTTATGTGATCGTAGAAAATACTTTAGCATCGACCCAGTTAGAGAAGTGATCCAAGACTACACGGTACATCCTCTTCTATCATGTCTCCTCGAGACCCATGTTGCAAATGGCCCGACCGAATTCCTGATTGCTCCAGGAGTGTTGACGTTAGGTAAATACACCTTACACTATTTGCATTTATTAACAACTTTAGCGACATCCTCCGTTTTGGGCCAACAAAAGGCTTATATTTCATTCAGCATATCACTTTGTGGCCTCCACAATACCCCTCATGGATTTCATTCAGCATATCACTACATTATAAATGTTTTTTTGCAGCACCCAGTAAGTGTTGGCTAAAGGCCTAATAGCGTTGCTATAGATGTTTACGCATTGCTCCTAAAAAATGTTGGATTTTTACATGTTGGTAAAGATGTCTTTAACAACACTTTTTCATATTTGTCACAACACCTTACCATTCGTGTTCGGATCGACACTTTTCATACTCTTTAAGGAAAATTAAATAGAAGTGTTGCCTAACCATAGAGGATGTAACATTGTTGAAAAATAATAATTGTACGTTATTTCTAGATTAATAAGTTAATAATCATCTAAAAGCCTGCTAATATCATGTTGGGGGTTATGTAGCATATAAGAGGTTCGAGTCGTGTTTGTAAGAAATGAATGTAATTTTATTACCTTTATTAATAAAGGTGACGTGTAAAAACATGAGAGAATATACTAATAATTCTAAATATTCGTGTCATTTCAGATTAACATGTCAACTTAAACCCAATCCAAAAATTACTACGTCAACCTAAAAATGACATTAACTACTAAGCTAAACCCAAACACTCACATGTCGATTTAGTATTGTGTAATCAGACTCACCTCCACTAAAACATTCAAAATAGGTATAATAAATAGCAAGATCGAAGGACGCACCTAGAATCCGAACCTGCATTTTTCAGAAAGAGCAAATAACACATGTTGCAATATGTCTTTCCACCTTTATGGATCCATCGCTCAAATCATTTTATGGCTGAAATAGAACAACTCAGATAGCTGAAATAATAGGTTGCCATTATTAAAATATAAATGTAGCTTTAAACTATTATCATGTTCATAAGCTTTTTTTTTCTATGACGGGATTACACAAAAAGCAATGTCTAATTATCACATCAGTAATTCAAGCAAGTTATGTTAGATGTGAAAACACATGGAAAGTCGCTCATTTGCACATAGAAAAAAAACTAGTCATGAGATAACTCCAAAAGCTTAGTTTAAGTTGACCATCTTTCATCCATACGGATAAAGATAACCAGAGTAAGGTACTCGTGGATAGTGTCAATCTCAAACTCTTACCCGTTTATTAAATACAACTTAACAAAACTAAGAGGATATACACTCAAAGGAAAAAGAAAGAACATGTTACCCCCAAAGTTAGGGACTCTTTCCAGATATGGAAAATAGGACATTTTCCAAATCTGTTGGATTCCCTTGCATATTAAGGCTCATTTAAAAGCATTAAAGGCAGCTTCATGGCTCATAAATGTTTCTTTTAACAAAGTTATGGCAACTGGATAAATGGAGTGATAAAGAGGATGACAAAAAATGAGAAAATGAACAAAAAAATAATAAAGAATATTATAAGTGGGGCATTACCTGGTAGGTTGTTGAAGCACTCCACAAGGGGAGAATAGAGCTTCTGGAATGCTTCGACAGTTAGATTCACCTTTCCAAATATGTAACTATTCTTTTGTCTGTTTCCTCCCAAGAAATATGGACTTTGAGGTCAGCAGATTGTTAAGATTCAAACTGTTTCACCAACAACTTCCTCCAAAATTTCAATTATTCAGTTAATCATCACCAATTATGACTTTTTTGAATCCGCATCCTTTCCATCTCTAAATCTTTCTTGAATTACATCCTCTCCATCTCTAAACCTTTGGAGAATTTCATGTTCTCCTTCTCCAATTCCAACATCTGCCACAATTTATCCTTTTTGACTCTCATAAACCTCCACAAATCTCTCCACAGCTCTAGCTAATGTCCGTATTCCAACATCTAATTCGTTGAGGCAGATGTTGGCATGACCTCGACGAATCAGATGTTGGAATAAGGACATTAGAAAGAGCTGTGGATAGATTTGGAGAGGTTTATGAGAGAGTCAAAAATGATAAATTGAGACGGATACTCGAAATGGAGAAGGGAAATTCTACAAAGATTTAGAAATGGGGAGGATGAAATTAAAAAAAGATTTAGAGATGGAAATGTGTGATTCAAGAAAGTCATAATTGGTGAATAATTAAAATTTTAGAGAAAGTTGTTGGTGAAACAGTTTGAATCTCAACAATCTGCTGACCTCAAGTCCATATTTCTTTTGTCCATATTTGAGTGTTAGATTAAAGTATCTAGAGAGTTTCTAGGTTCTCGAAACGAACCAAATGCTTTACCAGTCTCCAAAATAGTATAGAGATCATGTTATGTTTTTAAAATTACTTAAGGATTGGAGGTATATATCTAGAGAGTTTCTAAAAAATTAATATTTTTTTTGTTCAGTGCTCATTAACAGTTCATATCATTAAAACTCAATTTATTTTCTAGAAACTCTTTTGAGTTTTCAGGTTTGAGAATCAATGACCATTTAAAATAAACAAAAAAAAAATAAAAAATCATTTGATAAAAGAGGTTTTAAAATAAAGGCCCTAATCTATTTCAGAAAAAAAAAACAATTAAAGCTTGAATCCAAATCTTTGGTTTTACAAGTTTTTAATGGTTCATCTTCATCATAGATTTAAAAAGGAACCCAATAAAAAATGAACTTTTTATTTGAAAAGAAAAAGGCAGAAAATCACCCGAAAATTAGAGAAAGAAAAAACAGAAAATGAATTAAGAAGAAACAAGTGTAATAACCAAAAGAAAAAAGAATAAGGATTGGAGGACGAGCCAAACGGGAACGAAGGCAGAAGCGTTACCTATGTCACGGCCTCATACTAATGTAGTTGGTGAACTTCTTTATAAACTATGCAACTCCCTTAAATCTTTCCAATGTGGGACTTGGGATGTATACCCAACAGATTTAAACGACGGATAGAAGATGAGGGGCAGCAGTTCGAAATATCAGTCCAGAGGGCGAGCTTCCCTCAAACTTTGACCGTCGGACACCGGTGAGCTTATCGGCCGAAATGGAAGAACCTCGGGTTAATCGACAAATATGAAAAACCAGGTTCCTATATAGCATAATAAAGATCAAATTTAGGACATTAAATACATAAATCAAATAACCATTTAAATTTCCTAAGGAACTGCATTTTATGATTTAAATAAAATAGTGATACTAGTATAAATCAAAGGACTCTCTACAGCATACAAAAGCAAGACTACTTGAGATGAGATTCAGGGATTCATGGTCTCCAAAGACAGTCATTAAGTAGCCATTAACTACAAGTAGCCATTAACTAGAGTATTCTTAAAGCCCCATTACTGTAGTTCCCAATTTATAACCAGAAAAAGGAGCATCAATAAAAGCCATTCGAATTCTTTCAAACTTGAATGAAAGAGGAGAAAAGCATCACTGACTTTAACATGGACAGGCAGTGAGTACTAGTTAACTTCAAATCAGAGTTTCAAAGGACAAATATCAAGAAAATAAAGTTTGCACATTAAAAAATAATACAGAGCTTAGAGCACCCACAGGTTCAGCCCAGCTGTAGAGTATCTTTCAACTCAAGCAAGGAATTAAGTTCGAGTTGTCTCTCCCTCCCCAAAACAAAAACGTGGAGTGTAGAAACCTTTTCTCACTACTGGGCGGCCCGGTGCACTACGCGTCCCTGCTGAGCGAGGGTCCGGGGAGGAGGGGTCCCACCACAAGGGTGTATTGGGGGCAAGCCTTCACTTGCCAATTTATTTGGCAAGAGGCCGCTCCTAAGACTCGAACCCGTGACCTCTTGGTCACACGACAACAACCTTTTCTCACTACTAATATCAAAATATTAATGAAGCTATATAGGACTTCAATGACACATCTTTTGTGCTTGAGCACTTTCTTGCAAGTCTCCTTGAATTGTTGACCACCATATTGGCAACATTATTATCAAAATGAAATATTGTAAAGGAAAAACTTGTCGGCCTTCAACATTAAATCCCCAAGAATATGATATGGCAATATCAAGTCCTAGAAAGTGTAACAGTTGAATTATTGCTACGATAGGAAAAAGATCTGGGTACTCAATCAAAAGCCAGAAATTAAGAGAAGTATCAGCCACATTTAGTTCCTATAGCACATATGGGTATTCCTATAGCACATATGGGTACTCACCAATTTGGCATTGATGTTCTTGTTTCCAGCAGTGGCCATGACTATCAATAACCGTGAAGATCAGAAGACAATTTGCAGTACTGATTTAGCAGATATTTGTCGATTGGAAGAAAAGGCTAGAGAGCTAAAAAAAAAAAAAACTCATTAGAATTTTGACCAACTCATTAGCACTAACAGTAAATACACTTACAACTAAGTATCAATATGAGAAAGCAAAACACACTCTATCTCGCCAATCTCCCCAATCATTCACCACAAACAATAACTATATTACTAGTTAAATATAACATATAGCATAGTTTTGACATTTGAGGAAACATTTCAACAACAAGTCTTAAAGATTTCTCAGCACTATATACCTTGAGACTTAGGAGCGGCCTCTTGCCAATTAAATTGACAAGGGAAGGCTTGCCCCCAATACACCCTTGTGGTGGGACCCCTCCCCGGACCCTCGCGGGGACGCGTAATGCGACCGGGCCGCCTTTTTTTTATATACCTTGAGACTTAGCAATAATTGAATCTCAGTACATAAAAATCAAAACACCATATCAGGACTCTGTGGCTTCCATTCACAGGAAAAGTTTTTCTAAGATGGATATGTTCTTGAACTTCGAAACCGTACTTCATACTTGAGACAGAGAAAAGAGTAAAAGGTCAACTCAAGCTCAAGATTCGGAGATGTCAACTCAAGCCGGAACTTCTAGCGATAACTAAAAGAAGAAAAGAATTCTCCTAATTTACACAATTATTTCATAAACACAGAGGCGATTGCATAACAGAGTCAATAACAACCGGAATCGGTAAAGAGAGAAAGAAAGAAGCAAACCAAAACTGTTGAGAGAAGGCAAACGCGTGATCTCTAAGGACGATCGCCGATCGCCGATCGCGGTAGGAAGGCGAAATAGATTGCGGTAAAAAAATCGTTGCCGTGAAGAGGGGAGCCATGGGAGAGTAAGCTTCGAATTTGTAAGAAGACAGAGAAAGAAGATGGAGATAGAGAAGATGGAGGAGGCTGGAACACAAATTTATACGGGTCAAATACATGCGTATCATAATTAAATACAAAATTACAATTAATTCATATCATCAAACTTAATATTTATTATGTTATTATTTTTTATATATTATAATTTTACATCCCAATTTAAAAATTCTAAATTTCAATTCATAAATCCTAAATCCTAGAATTCTAGATCCCTAATTTATAAATTCTAGTTTTTAAAATAGATTAAAAATAATAATTTTATTAGTTTGACATAATTTAAAAATGTGATTTGACGTAGTTGTAAATAATTTTTGAAAGATGAATTTCTGTGTAATTGACCCAATTTATACCTCATTTTCTTATATTCCGAATTAACCTCTGTTATTTCATTTATTTCAATTCGACCCTAATTATTAACGTTGTTTCAATTGAGTCCCTACGAATTACAGTTTACCCCCTAGGTTTCTCTTATTTTAAATGATTTTGCATTAGTTTTCATCTTATTTTAAATTAAATCCTAAATGTAATTTGTGGGTAAACTTAAATAATTTGTAAATTTCTCCTCTTTTGGTAATATTTACTAATTCCTTTCTATAATCAAATAATTTGTAAAAAAAATGCAATTAAATTTTGCTTCCTAATTAGTCTTGACTTTTATTTAGGGTAATTTTTTTTTTTTGTATAGTTTAAGAATGTTGTCAATTTGATTTACCATATATATATATATATATATATATATATATATATATTACCAAATTTATTTATTTTTTTAGTAGGGAAAAGAAAGTAAAGACAGAACAAACACTATATTACCAAATTTATTTATTATTCACAAAATGTTAAAAATATCTTTTATTAAAATTCATATTCTATTTAGCGTATATATGATATACCTAAAATAAAAATTAGATTTTTTTTAATATAATTACGTATATATGCTTGCATATTTGCAATCTTTAAAGCATATTTGCTATCGCATATTTTATTTGAATGAGACACCGGGCATCCATCTTCTTTTCTTTCACATTTCCCAAAACTCATTCGATTGCTCGTGACGGGATGGGGAAAGATAGGGGTAGGGACTCTCAAATATCACAGAACAGAATGTGATATGATGAGATAGAATGCAATAGAAAGAAAGACACAGGGAACGGCTTACCTACTCTTAACGGTCAAAGCGAACCCGAAGCCACTTTTTGTTTTTGTTATTTGTTAGCATCTTGCCTCTTGTTTTCCTTCGCTAACGAAAAAAAGAGAAATAGTAATCCTATGATTCAAGAGTTTTTTACCATACGCAAAAAGAAAAATCAGAAAACTCTTCTTTGTGGTTATAATATCAAAATATCACGTTGATTCATCATCTTTAACGTCTCTAATTCAAAACCGAACATGAATAAATCTGATGAGGAAAGAAGAAAGAGAATAAGATTTACAGTGAAGTTTTTACTCTTGGGGGATTCCTTATGTCAATTTTTCTCCTAATTTTTATTTAATTTTTAAGGACTGGTGTTTTGGGGCACAATAGCAATTAAGTAAACACGAACCAACCCGGAACTAATAAATCATCAAAGTGAAGAAAAATACCTTGACTTCAAAAATAACATATACGTGACGTGATTCAAAAATAGAAAAAATAATCAATTTGAGATGAAATTTCAAGTCAATAAAACCAAATTATTTCAAGTTGATATGAAAATATCATTTGAATTTAATAATATACATAGAAATGTTTTTTTTATTAAAATTTGTATTTTATTGTATATGTGATATGTGTAAAATAAAGTTTGATTTTAATTCGATAAATATAATTACATGTATGTTATACACGTAATTTCAAATTAAAATAAACCTAAACCCAAAATCCTAAAAGCGCAGGAGCACATGTCTTATATCGAAAATTTAAAGCTGAAGCAAATAAGCTTAGCACGAAAATCACATCTTTTAGTACCAATATTTGAGCGGGGTAGGATGATTAATCAAGTTTTTATTCCCTACATATAATTGATAAACGAATAAAAAATCTCTATTTCGCATACCTCCTTGTTCGTTAAAATTTACCCAATTTTAGTGTCTAACCAATTGGTGGCCACTCTAAATAGTTTTAAAGAATAGAAAACTATTAACTAATATAACGCCTGTCGTCTGTGCCTAGATAAAGGTATTGAATTCTCAAAGAAAAAGAGTTGATTGATCAAAAGTTGATTTATCCTTACAAAAATGAGGTTTAAATACTTCTCCTAAAGAAAACTAAAAGACATAATTATCCTTATTAGGGTTACAACTAAAGAAAATAAATAAAGGTTAAAATAGGCAAAATGTATATAATTCCTTGTAAAGGAAAGAAAACATGTAATTTAGGCAGCTTGAATATCCTTTCTTCCTTGTGAAGGAATGGAATCTTATAAAATAGATAGAATGTATATTCCCTTCCTTGTGAAGGAAAGAAAGCTTGCAGCCATCCTTCCTTCACAAGGAAGGAAAACCCCACTCCTTGGAAATGAATTAATCTCTAGGATCCGCCTCAATTTATTCATCCAGCATACGCCATCAGGTGCACTTATTGTTCGCCTTGCCCACATCTGAAGATGATCTGCTAAACTTCAGAGTAGAGTGAGATCCGCCAGATCGAATGTCTACATCAATATGTAGATCAATCAAAAAAGTTATTTAATAAAAAAATAAAAAATAAAATAAAGAATGGATTTATCTTCCGATTAAAAGCCGGAAGTAAACTCCAAAACCTAGATTGTGATCTAAAGCGGAATAATAAGCTTATTATCTTCCAGCTTATCAAACGTGGAAAATATGCTTTAGCTTTTAAAGTAATTGAAAGGGAGATATAATTTACGAATTTTAATTTTAGACTATGATCTAAACTCTTGTAGTATATACAAGATTGATCTTTATTTTTTAATCTAAAGAAGCTTTCATTAATATTTAGGTGCTACCAAAGGATAGGCTTTTACAAATATATAATAGATTAAAGGGTCTTGTACAAATCTTATCATACGAAGAACGAGATTTCATCATCTACTAGCAAAATTTCCTAAAAGAAGTTATGTTCTAAGTTCGAGGGACTAGTTTGCCCGTTAAAACCTTCGAGTAGTAAGTGTAGGTACCTACACACTCGACTACATCAAACTAACCTTCCATTTTGTCTTTTCCTGCTTGGGCTTAAGCTACTTTAATATTTCGGAGTACTAGATCCCTAACCAAGAATTCTCTGTGTTTTACCCTTTTATCATCGACTGCTTTTATGCGTTAACTGTAGGCAACCATTCTTATGGTTATTTGGTTTTGTTTTTCCTTCGGAAGGCCTAGTTTTTTTATAGGTGTTCCTCATTATCTGCTTCAGAGGATGCCCCTACCTCTATCCAAGTGGTTTTTCACTCTTCCAATCTTGTTTTTAACTCATGTACAATGGTTCAATTCATTACCTAAGTGATCTCATTGGTTTGAGAATGAGAGACTTGAGGAGAACCAAAGCTTGATATGCAATTTCTCCCAGTAGGTTTTAAATGCATGACAGTTGAACTGCTTGTAATTGTCTGTTATTACAGTGTGGGAAATTCAGTAATTGCTGAGTATGGAACAATCTACGAATTCGATGATTCAGTTGGATGTGATTGTAGAAAATACTTTGGCATCAACCCACTTAGAGAAGTGATCCACGACTACAAGGTACATCCTCTGATATCATGGCTCAGGAAAGGGACCCATGTTGCAAATGGCTAGACCGGATGAATGACCTTCCTGATTGCAGCAAGAGTGTTGGTGTTTGATAAATACGCCTTACACAGTCGATTGTTGCCGACCTCTAGATAAAAAAATTCCAAGAGTTAATGATATTCTAAGAAACTTTAATTTTTCAAAATTTTCATCTTGAGATCATTTACATGTTGATTGGTTAGGAGAGGGTGAATTGTTAAAGAGAGAAATCTCAAAAAATGATGATTTTAGAAAATTAAAAAAAGTGGGTTCAGGATAAATGTCATTCTAAACAACTTTAATTCTTGATTATTTTCATTTTGAAATCGTTAACGGTCATTCTGATGAGTTAGTTAAAGTTAGTGGTCACAAATGTTAAAAAATGTAAAGTTGAATGGTTTTTATGTTACGTTTTGAAGTTCAATGACCATGTCGCTAAAAAGAGCAAAGTTCAGTGGCCATAAATGTCACTTACCTTTAATTCATGTGATTGAAATAAGAGAAATTTACATAGAAATTCACTTTTGAAAAACTATTTACAACTATATCAAGTCATAATTTTGAATTATGTCAAACTAATAAAATTATTAAATTATTTTTAAAAATTAAAGTTTATAAATTCAGAGTTTAAAATATATTGTCAAGAGTTTGAGATTTATAAATTGAGATTTAAACTTTTTAAATTAGATGTAAAAGCATATTTTATTTGGTATATATAGAAAAAATGACATATTAAGAATTAAGTTTGATGATATAATTTAATTATAATTTTGTAGTTAATTAGGATATTCATGTAAAATAAGCCTAACCCAATCTCACATATTCATGTAAAATTTGGTATATATTGATGTAAAAAGCCCTTTAAATAAGCCTAACCCAATCTCACATATTCCAAGCCCAATTCCACCTTACCTATTTATTTTGTTTAGTTAATCAGAGTCAGGAATGGATCAAGATTTTTAACTAATTTTGGTAAATTATACATGTAGTGTAAAATTAAAAAAAAAATACAAGAAAAGAAAACAACAATGATATAAATAAATTATTTTAATTACAATATATATCAGCATAAATCTTGATATATATCGGTAAAGCATCATATGAGGATTCAGAGACTTATCCGCGATATATTAAAGGGCATTGCTATTTACCGTCCCTAAATTATTTATCGCCGTCTCTATTTGGACAATTTTACTCTTTCCATAAAAAAATGTCAAAACTGGAAATTTGGATATTAGAGAAAATCGGCTAAAATTTGGCCTAGGTGGATGCCGGATCCGCTCGGCCAATAGCTGGGGCGGATAAAAGCGTAAATTTTTTAGTGACGATCGTTCAATTTTTTGTGACAAAAAATGCAAAATTCTCCAATTTTTTGTGACGAAAAATGCAAAATCGTCATAAAAAATATGCATTATTTTCATGATTTCTTTGATGAAAAACGTAAATTTTAATGTTTTCGACTTGTAATTATCCATTTCCAGGGTCCGGGTTGTCACCCATCAATTATTTTTATAATTTCAATTATTGTTGTTCGGATTTGTGATTTTGGAGAGAGAATTTTCAGTTTTTGATCTAAATTATGAGAAGGGCAAAAAAGTCGAAATAAAAATAGTAACTAGTAAAAAGGGGTGGTATTTAGCAACCCACTACATTCAGACTTTTACCACTCTGAAAGGAAGGACCTCACTACCAAATTTTTGCATGTTATTGCTGGAGAAACTACAAGTATCTATGTGTTATTGTTGGAGAAACTGCAACTATCCTTAAACAAGCTCCAAACTATGAAACCATAAGCTACAATTGCAATATTCCCCCATTTGTATTTTCAGACTTCTAAATTGATGATCACTTAGGCTTATCACATATGTGAATTATTAACAATCATCACAATCCTATTTGGCACATAGCTGTTAGCTGATTACATTAGTTATTAGCTGATTAACTTTTTTGTTAGCTAATTGAGTAAACTTGTCTGGTAAAATTTAGGTCCTGTTTGGTAATTAGCTAATTACATTAGCTGTTAGCTGATTACCTTTTTGGTTAGTTGATTTGACTAACGGATTGTGTGAACTTGTTTGGTAAAACTTAACTGATTGCTAATAGCTATTTGTGTGAAATGAAATAAGGAAATTGTAAAACATTTATTTCAGAATAAAGAATATTAATTAGGGATAAATGTGTTTATAAAAAGAGATGGAGTAATAAGCTAATTGAAAAAGCTCCTAAAATGAGCCTTTTCAAAATTAGCTTTTTGGACCCAATAAGCTCTTTTAAACATTTATTCACCAAACACCACTATTAGATGTTTGACTAGTCAAAACCTCTAAAGTGGCTCAAACATCTCATTTTACTCCAAAAAGCTTTTTACCAAACAGGATCTTAGTTTATTTCTAATAGTTGTTTGGGTGAATGACAAATAAAGACATGATAGAACATAAGTGTTGCTACTTACCACCCCCCAAATTACCTCTTACCGCCCCCATTTGGACATTTTTGCCCTTTGAAAAGAAAAAATACGCCAATTTTGGTCTAGGTGGGTGTCGGATCCAGCATCCGCCCAGCCCATTGCGTAGGCGGGTGATGTATCCGCCTAAGACATTGGCGGGGCGGATGCTGGATCCGCCCATCCTAGTGGTGGGACGGGTGCTGGATCTGCCCAGCCCATTGGCTAGACGGATCTGATACCCACCTAGACCAAAATTGGCGTTAGGCACAATCGTAGACTTTTTAGCGACGGAAAATACAAAATTCTCCAATTTTTTATGACGAATCATGCTAATCGTCACAAAAAATATGCATTATGTTCATGATTTTTTTTGAGAAAAAAAAATGTAAATTTTATTGTTTCTGACTCATAATCATCCATTTTCGGAATTCAGATTGTCGCATATCAATTATTTTCATAATTTCAATTATTATTGTTCGACTTTGTGATTTTAGAGAAAGAATTTTTAGTTTTTTATCAAAATTATGATAAAGGTAAAAAAGTCCAAATGAGGGCGGTAAGAGGTAATTTGGGAGCGGTATTGAGCAATTCACTAAAACATTTAGTTGGTATTTAAAGGTAATAATTAGGGCTAAAAATGTCATTAAAAAAGATGAAGCAATAAGCTAATTGAAACCTAAAATAAGCTTTTTCAAAATTAGCTTTTTGGATCCAATTAGCTTTCTTAAACATCTTTTCACCGGATAAATTTCATCAATGGTGTACAACGTTTGGCTCATTTCACACTTTGGTGTACAACCTTCAATTTGTCTCACTAATATATACGAACTTATAGATGACCTCCCACTTTAATGTACAGCAGGTAAAAATGACCGGTCAACGTGACACATCAACAGTTTGACCGGTCAAAAAGTCAAAATTTGACCACCTAATATGAAAATTACTTTTATACCCTCTCCTACCTCCTTCCCCTTTTCCCCCTTTTTCCCTCTAACTCATCTCTCTACTTTATTTCTTTCATTTAATATTTCCCTTACCTAATAGTTAAATCCAGTCTCAATGATGTCGAGGACTACACTTGGATTTGATTTCTTTTTCATTTATGTATTTTTCTTTTTCTCTTTTCTTCCTTTTTTACATTTGAGTGATTGGTTCCTGAGAAAGTTAAGGAACATAGAGTAGAGATAATTAGAGTTTTCTTGTGTTAGAGCTCGTGAAACTAGGATCCGATCTTAACTCAACTGCACAATGCACACCTGCGTTTTAAATTTTAAGTGTTAAGTAGACCTTTTACTTCTGGAGAAAATAAAACATAATCTTGAACTTTCTCGGGAACCAAACAGATCACTCTTTTATTATTTATTATTATTATTAATTTGTTTTTTTTTCATTTGTCTGTCAGCTTCTTATCAATTTAGTTACTGAGACATCTAATTTTTGTTTCATTAAATTTTAAAAAAAGATGGAATTTGTTAAGGTAGCAAAAGAAGGAGAAGCTGAATATGAGATTTCGAATATATTGATGCTTCTGTTGACTATAATAAGGTGAAGATGGGCGAGATCCCACAAATTGGAGTGATGAGAGAGAGAGAGGAGTAGGGAGAGAAAGGTTTTGTTTGGATACTACTGGATTTTGTTCATCGTTTATTTATTTTTCTGCTTCTTCTTTGAGTTTTGATCATCCATGCATGATCAAATTGTTCTTACTACTGCCATTTTGTTCCTATGGTTAAGAGGTGAATGAGATTCTCTTTCATTTTGCATTATTTATCCAATTTTTGTTCTGATGCTAGTTAATTTGAGTTGTTCAAGAAAGTTGTTGGAATAAGGTTAATTTCAACTCAAATTGATACATTCCCACCTCTCAAGACAATAAATTTAACATCACCACTTTCTGGAACTCAATAATATCTTGAATTCCCAAATCTCTTCCATTAATTAGAGAGAAGTTTCTTTAATTGAAGGGCAGCATTAATAATGTCGCGAGCAGTTTTACTGGAATCAGAACTTCTTGAAATGAACACTCTTCAATGGCAGCAATAAAACATCTTCTGCTCACTTTTAACTAAATGCATCATTATCTTCCCATCTGATAGTAAACAGATGCAAATACGACATAAAATGGTAAAGTACATAAGTTGACGAACAACCCCTTTAAGATCTCCTTACTCAGATTATCCATGGTTAACATGTAGATTTTAAGAACAAATTTAAAGAGAGAAAGAAATTTAGAGAGAGAGAGGTTAGAGAGATGAGTTAAAGAGATGGAAATTTGAGAGAGAGAAAGAAATAGAGGGAAAAAGATGAAATGATGGAGGGATAAGGGTAAAAGAGAGAAAGTATAAAATTTATTTTTTTTATAATTTGTGGGTCCCACTTTAACTATTAATTTAAATGAAAAATGATGATGTGGCGCGTTAACCGGACGTTGACCGGTCATTTTTACCTGTTGTATACCAAATTGGGAGGTCACCTATAAGGTTGTACATATTAGTGAGACAAAATGAAGGTTGTACACCAAAGTGTTAAATGGAGCAAAGGTTGTACACCATTGATGAAATTTACCCACTTTTCACCAAACAAAACTATTTAATGTTTGACTAGTCAAAACCTTTAAAATGATTCAAATCTCTACTTTTATACCAAAAAACTCTTTACCAAACATAGCCATGTTACTCGTAAATCACCACATACAAAACTCAATTAAATATGAATGTAACTTCCTTTCAACCATCACTCTCCAATTTTATAAAGTTCCAATTAAAATCATCTACAAATAGATTTTAGGCTTAATACATCATTTGCTTTTTGAATTTGTCCAAAAAGCTTAATTGGCTCCCTGAACTTTTAAAGTGTTTCGATAGCTCCTTGAACTTTCATAAAATATCCAGTTAGCCCCTTAAACTTACGTAAAATGTAATTAATTGATCACTCAATTTCAAAAAAAAAATAAGTTAAATGCGGAAGACGTGTTCTACGTGTCTTAAAATGTTATTATATAATTCAAGAATAGAGTAAAAATGAAGTTATTACTTGCTCATCTATAAACCTTGTATTTTCTAATATTACAACCGCAATACCCCGATCTTGATTGTTTTACTTTTTTTTAAAACGCGTGCAATATATTTTTCGTGTTGAACTTACTTTTTTTTGCAACTAAGTGATCAATTTATTAAATTTTATGTAAATTCAGGGGATTAGCTGAATATTTTATGTAAGTTCAAAAGACTATCGAAACACTTTGAAAATTTAGGGGCCGATCAAATTTTTTGGAAAAATTCACAGGCCAAATAATGTATTAAGCCTAGATTTTAAAACAATCCTTAAAACAATCCATAAAAGCGGTTTAAAGTAGTCTTATAATATGTATCAATTTATCCAAAAATTTGAGATAAATGGAATTGTATCAACAAACAGATATGTTTTTTTCATGCAGTTATTGCAAACATCAATTGATCATTGATAAATGACACAATTTCCTCAAAAGAATCTATTTCGGTATGAAAATAACAACATGAGTCTTATTAAATATCTAGCATAAGTGGTAAATACAGAATTAGTGGATTGGGGGGCCGATTTTACACGCGTGTGTAATTTTTTTTTTTTTGCTAAATCAGATTTGTTTAAAAAAAATTCGTATATATACGTGTTATAATCTGAGTGGTCAAGAACCAATTTTTAAGTACTAATGTAAAACTTCTCAAAATTAAGCTAAATTATGTTTAAGATTCTTAATATGTAAAAAAATTAGATTTGATAGAAAAAAGCGGATTTAGAGAGGACTTAGTAGGTAAAAAAAATTAGAAATTTGAATTTAAGAATGGCATAACATGAGACCAGCTAATAGGCCAAACAAAATTTAGAATTTTTGATTTAGAGAGAATATAACAGGATCTGAGCTAATTTTTGGAGTGCTAATCCAGCACCCCATCCAATTTTCTTGGAGACAAGGGGTCGGAACCACCACAACCTCAAATTTGGTGAGACAAGAGGGGCCGAAACTACCCCTAGTCATGGTGGTTTCAGTGGCCGGCAGAGTCCGGACCCCTCCCTGTATCCGCCCCTGTCTAGCATCACATGTAATTCTTTATCAGATTATAAAAATTATAAGGAGCACCTCGTTTTCCTATAGTTTGATGCTCTTAAATATTTATTCCCAAAGGAAAATAACAGTGAACAAGTAAACTCACAGTTGCACGAATCCTTACATGGGTCTATAAAACCCTTTAATTTTGAATGGTAATCAGGAATTTACTTTCTAATTTAGAATATATTTATTTAAAATATTACAAAAATGATTATCTATTTTTAATTAAAAATACACTAAATAATAATATAATTTTATTGTCTGACAACAAGAGAATGTGAGGCCGAAGCTCTATTACAGGCTATGCAATGGCTAGAAGCTGGTGGAATAAGGAATGTGGTCTTCGAATCTGATGCTAAACAAGTGATTGATGTTATAAATTCTACATTTGTTGATGATTCTGAATTTGAGGATAGAATTATTCAAATACGATCGATTCTCAAATCAAATGACTCTTACTCAGTCAAATGGATACGACAGCAAGCGAATGTGATGACACATGTGTTAGCACAGTCTTCTCGTTTATCCAATTGTCATTCCTTTTTTAATTTATTACCGAGTTTTGTTTCTACTTCATTGTTACAATTTTGCCAAGATTTGGCTCATTAATTTTTCGTTATCTTTGATTAAAAAAAATATATAATTTTATTACTTGTATTATTTTTCATACTTGTATTAATATAATAAATTAAATTATATAAGGCTTTCCAAAAAAAATTAAATTAAGACGAAAGGGGAGCATTCCTTTTTTGTAGTAGCAGTCTTATCCCAAGCATTAAAGAGCCACGTGTCATTGAAGCTCTTGCAATCCGCACAAGTTTGTTATGGATTGCTAATTTGGGTTACTCTGCTGTTATATTTGAATCTGATGCTAAGGCTGTGGTAGATGCTATTCACTCTGAAAAGCAGGACATTTCTGAATTTGGTATGATTGTAGAAGATTGTCGAATCCTGCTAAGATCCACCCCTTCTTTTAAATTAGTTTTTATTTCTCGCTTAGCGAACGGTGCGGCTCATTTGGTAGCTAGGCTTGCCTATTCCAATGCTAACGATTTTGTTTCAACTATTGTGCCAGAGTGGCTTGTGAACATTATTTACATGGATGCAAATCCATCATCTATTTAAGCGTCTCTTTCATGTTAAAAAAAAAAAAATTAAATTATATAAGATTGAGTTACATATATGAAAATTAATTATTATTATTAATAAAAGGATAAGCTTATTATTTTATATAAAATTTATAGTTAATTTTATCGAAACTTAAAAACTTTATATTGTGTTTCAAATAAATAGAGAACTAATTAATATAATATTTACGAATTGAGAATTAATAAATTATTTATTCCTATAAACCATTGATTTACTTTATTATTATATTTATTTTCATTGTCTCCATAAATTACTCAGTATTACCAAATTTGTCTTATTTGACTTTTACACAAGATACTAAATTTGAATTTATTATTATATTATCACTATCCCTAATTGCTACTTATTATATTTAGAAAAATGCATTTTTTTTGGTAGAAAGAAAAATGCATATTTAAGTTTCTGGTAAATTTAATTTTTTTTTAATAAAGTCTTTATTCTTTTAAATAAATACATTAAATCTCAGGTTAATTATTTTTTAACATACTAACCCTAAACCTGTAATCTTTTAAATGGAGATATTAAATCTTTTATCATTTACTTTTTAACATATTAATCCATTCTTAGATAATTATTGTCTTAACACTTCAATTAACCTACTAATGTGTTAAGTAAGTTGCAAAAATACCTCTAATGTTTTGGGTCAGGAGCAATTTTATCCCTAACGTCTAAAATTATGTAATTTTACCTCTAACTTTTGAAGCCAAGAGCAATTTTACCCCTAACGTTGATAAATTAGGTCAATTTGATAAATAATTCATCAAACTGTCTTCTCGGTGATGAATCTTGTCATCTACACTTCACATGTGCGTCATTTTATCAGTACCAAATCACAACATATGTTGAGATGTGAAAAAAAAATAAAAAATACTGTCTTTTGTATTGATTGGACAAAAAAATTCAAAAAATTCACCGAATTTATAAATATTAATCTCCAATTCTATTATTAAATTATAAAAATGATACGGATTAATTCTATCTGAGAGTTTTAAACCGTAAACTCACAAAGGCTAACACTTATCTAGCTAAACTAGAAGGAGTGGATCCCAAATTCATGGACTAAATCCATAGGAAATAAGAATTCCCCATTGTTGAAGGATAAAACCTTAACAAGCTTCTTGAAGAAGAAATTTAGTTGATTGATAAAAAGTTAACTTATTACAAGAGAAAGAGATGAATTTATATCATCTCAAAAACCCTAAAACAAATTACATAAAAGGGTAAATCAAATAACTAATTAAAATGATAAGAGAAGGGGTAAATGTGGTAAAGGTAAGTGGAGGGGGTTGATTTGTAGATGGGGAAAGGAGCTGAGGGACCAAAAGTGTAAATAACCAGGAAGCTGGAGTAATAAGCAAGTTCTTGGAAAAGTGAAAGTACACGGGGCGTATCCTAAAGTACGCGGGGGCGTACCCAAAAGTACGCGGGGCGTACTTTGGCTGATGAGCCATTCTCTGGATCAGGAACCATTTTACACGGGGCGTTTTTTGGCTGTTGAACTCTTCTCCGGGATTACTTTCCTTCACGCGGGGCGTACCGTTAGACACGCGGAGCGTGTCTGAGTTGTTGGGACTCCCTCCGGATCATTTCTTCCCCTATGAGGGGTGTGCTTGCTCTATACGCGGAGCGTGTTTGATCCACGCCTCGCGTGGATGACCTCCTGGGCTTTTCTTTGGCTTACTTCCTCAAGTACGCGGGGCGTGTACTAAACCACGCGGAGCGTTCCCACTTACTGTGTGGCACAGTTGGCCTTCTTGCTTGCTTGTTTCTTGTACTTGATTCTTCCCCCGACTTCCCTCGTTCGGACTCGATCATAGGGAAAGATGCTCCGTATCAAAAAAACATGAAATCCTTTTTTAGAACGAATTGATATGCAATTGATGCAGAACAAGAAACAAAAATATTTGTGTTTTATAATATGGGTAAAATTGATCAAATTATTAACGTTAGGGGTAAAATTTTCCTTGATTACCAAGGTTATCCAAAACATTAGAGGTATTTTTACACTTTAACCCAAAATAATTAATCTTTATAATTTTTTTTTATCATGTATACACTTTAAGAGGAAACAATCATATTTAGGAAATATCCTAAAATCCTAACCTTTTTAGGAATAAAAATCCTAAAAATTCTATCAATTTTTACCTTTCCATAATTATACCATTCTTTCCAAAATAATTTACAAGACTTACCTTATAAATCATGTCTCTTATTTCTAATGTTTTATTTATAATCTCTCTCTCTCTAAATACCAGTAGACAAAATCTCAAGTAAAAAAGAAACGTTCTCAGCGGCTCTCTACTTCCTGGAGATGGAGATCACACAGCTTCCCGAAGATTTAATCGCTGAAATTTTTGAACGTTTGCCGACTAAATCACATCTTCGTTTGAGATGCGTTTCTAAATCTATATGTGCAATCATTGATAGCCCTACTTTTATGAGTTCACATCGCCGTAGAGTTGCTGAAAACCATCGTCGCGATATGATTATACTGTATAAGTTGTGGAAGAAGGAGCCAACGAAATATCTTGCAATTAAAATGAGTGATGGTGAGGAAGAAGAGACTGTTCTATAGACAACAACTTCATTAATATTTTTATTGTAATTTTGTGGTGTCGTTTTCGTTTTTATGGTGATTTTGTGTCGTTTTTCGTTTTATGGAGATTTGAATTTGTTGCAGGATTGTAAGATGTTAATTTTTCTGTTCATTATGAATCATTATATATATTCTTCCTCTGCACAATTTATCTACTTGGCTGTTATTAATATTTGTTGGATTCAACAACTTGTTTTTGCAAAAGAAAAACTTCCACAGATAATAATATATAAATAAATCTTTTGGTTTTGGTTTATTTGTAAAGACAGCGAGTGGCGAATACAGAAATGTTCAGTTGAAGGGCCAATTGTAAATTTTTTTTTTGCTAAATCAGTCTAATAGAAAAAATTCGGATCTTAAATTTAAAAATGGCTTAACAGACAAAAAAAAAAAATAGAAATATTGTATTTTTTTAAATAAAGAAATATTGTATTTAACAAAGGCCTAATAATCTTAAAAAAAATAGAAATTTAGATTTAGAGAGTATATTAAAAAATTGGAATTTTGGATTTAAAAAAGACTTAAAAGGACTTGTGATAATTTTGGAAAAAATTACAAGATTTATTTTAAACTTTTTTTTTTCTAAATTTTATGCAAATGATTTCTAGAGTGACTTGTATTTGCAGTTAATTAAGAAAGGTGAACGTGAATAAATATTGCCCAACAAAAGCTATTGATTGAGATGACCCGAGTTAGGGGGTGTTTGTTTACCTACTTTTCACCTCTTGTTTGCCTTTTCATTTTAAAAGGCAGAGTTTTAAGTGTTTGGTTAGGCTTCTCTTGTTTGTCTTTTACAGTTGAAAAGCAGTAGTAAGTGTTTGGTTAGTGACCTCCTGTTTGCTTTTTACACCTGAAAAGCAGCCTTTTGGAAAAGCAGAGAATCTCTACTTTTTGAAAAAGCAGTCTTTTCCAACAGCAAACAGCAAACAGCAACAGCAACAGCAAACAGCAAACAGCAACATCAAACAGTAGGTAAAACAAACGGGCCCTTAGTTACAATAAACGGTCCGACTATATGTAAATATTTTCTTCTATTTATTAACAAATATATGAAGGAAACATGGAAAATAGCTACATTCTAATAAAAAAACTGGAATATATAATTAATTAGATATAAATGTAACATTCTAAAAATTAGATATGTGAAAATTTGGATGGTGTTAAAAGATAAAATTAAATCAAATTAAAATTTTGGTTAAAAGCTAAATAAAATAAAAGTGGTAATAAATATAAAATAAGAAAAATTAAAGGGATATTGATGAATATAATAAAAATAAATTCAAAATTAACTTTTTGAGTAAAATCAAATAACTCAAATATGGTAATATAAAGTAATTTATGGAGATAATGATAATAAATTTAAAGTAAATCAATGATTTATACAGTTAAACCTCAATAAATGAATGTTCGATAAAGTAATAACCTCATTTATATAATAAATTCTTTCGGTCCCGACTTAGGCCAATGGACTAAAGTAATAACCTCGCTAAATGCATTAAGTAATAAAAAATATTTAAATCCTTAAAGGTCCAATGAAAATATAAATTAATAATTATTGAACTACATGCAATATATATATATATATATATATAAACCTTTCAATTAATCAACTAGGAGTCATTTCTTCTGAAAAATGCATCTATAGTTGATTGTTTTTGCTTTCCACCTAAACCAAAATGAACACCATCCTTAACTTTTTGTAACGCAAACACAACTTCTGGTATATTTTGCTCATGTTATAGCAAGTAGTTGTTTAAGATGACCATTACTTGAAAGACCTCTTTTGACGATACATTTGCGACAACACAACTATCATCTGGACCTGGATCATTTCCATGATCATTGTTCATTATTGACTGAATAATTTCTTCGTCTGTGTGCATTTTACAATAAAAATTTATCTATAAAATAATAAATATTGATTTGTCGATAAATGAATAATTTATTCATTTATCGATAAATAAATAATCTCGCTTAATGAATATTTTTTTCCGGTCCCAATGATATGCATTTATCGAGGTTTTACTGTATATGTTAAGGCCCTATTTTTTTCTCTTATCATGTATGTTATTATAAATATTTAAGAGTAAAGTATTCAAAAAAAAAAAATAAATATTTAAGAGTAAATATGTATAAAGAAATTATTTTACAAAAGGAAAATCACTAAATTATGTTTTAAGATTAGGTGGAAAAATACAACTAACATTTACTCAATAACGTCTAAAATGGTGCAATTTTACCCCTAACGTTAGCAGTTAAGAGCAATTTTTCTTCTACGTTATCAACAGGGGCGGAGCCAGAGGGGACGGAGAGGGTCAACCGACCCTCCAGCCGCCGAAAATCCCATAGTAAGGGTGCTCCGCCCCTGGTTAAATTTGTAGCCGCCATGGCTGAGTGGTTGAAACACCTTTCCACATAATTTTGATTTGACAAAATTGTTTAAGTATAATTAAAATACATATTCTAAACACACTAAGTTTAAATGCTTTGATTTATTTCTACTAATGTGTTTGTTCAATGTTGAGTTAAAATGTTATAAGGCATAAGAATCAAAAGGCCCAAGCCCATTACGGAAGCCAAGGCCCAAGTCAAACAACTCAGTACACTCGGCCCGCGTATGACAAGACGTTGCCGTTTCGTTCAAAACGCAACTCAGCAAACGGAAGGATCTAGAAGACCTTCGGGAACAACTTCAAGATGAAGCTGCTGAGTAGTCTCGACAAAGCGTATAAGAAAGCAGCTAGCAAAGGAAAACTTCCAGACAAAGTGTTTCCTCTTTTGGAAAAGTTCAGACGACACGGTATGCTGTCCAGTTGACCTTACCATAAAAGGAGAGACCATCTGCTGAGCTGACCGAGGACAGAAGATACACGATTGTGATTGGCCGAGAGCTCTCTGCAAGTCAGGATGACAACGACACATAGCCGTTTCCCTCCAACGGTTATTTCGAAATTCGAAATGACCGACGACCCAGACGTCTCTATAAATAGTGCCATCACAAGCTTCACAACACACAGAACTTGATCAAGCCATTACGCTGACCAAATCTCTACAAGTTCTGCAAGAAAAAAGAAGCAAAGCAAATTTCTTACACTACAATTTTCTCATCTGTGTAAAAGTCTAGAGTGATTGTAAAATCGTCTAAAGTGTCTTAGCACATCTTTGTATTAGGACAAAACACTTATCATTTCTAGAGATAAAAAGGAGAGGCCGAGTACTCGGTATTAGTACTCAGTGGAGAGATTAGGATTGAGTAGAAGTATAGAGGAAGGTACTCTTGTCATACTCAATTGCTGATATTGTAAAAGGTTTGAGGCTCTACCTTTAAAGAGCTCAGTAGAGAATTTGAAATCTCGGAAGTGTTCCGGGGACAGGACGTAGGCTTAGAAGAAGCTGAACCTGGATAAATCTGCTGAGTAAAGTATTTCTAAACCTTTAACTCCTTATTTGTATTGCTTGCTTAAATAATAAAAAACTGACTAAGTAAAGAGGTCAAGTTGAGTTGTGCGCATTAAACGTAAGAGCTCAGGAATAGACTCTAAGTGCTATCTCCTGACTCAAGCTAAGAAACTGATCTAGCCACCTGTTGACTAAGCCAGTATCTTGCTGTTTACTCAGCGCCGCTGTTAAAACCTTTTTCTTTAGAAAAAGAAGTCTGCCTTAATTGTGAAAAAGTTTAAATAGTTCCTAACCCCCCCCTTTGGAACTATACTTGCAACTAAACAAGGGACCAACAAGTGGTATCAGAGCTTAAAAGCTCACTTTAAAAGGTCTAACAACCTTGATCTGATCCCTACCATGGGCGAAAACAGCACTCGGTTTCTCCCTGGAAACCAAACAACTCAAATACTGCCTGAGGGGCTGTCCATTACTAGGCCTCCCCTATTCTTCGGGTCAAACTATACCTTCTGGAAGAATAGGATGAAAAACTTCATTCAGGCTACAAACATGAGTGTCTGGCTATCCATAGTCCAAGGCCCGTTTGTACCTGTTGAGGTTGTGGCTGGCCAAACAGTTGTAAAAGCTGAGGCCAAATGGACAGAGGATGATCTTAAGAAGCTTCAAAACCATGCTTCGGCTATCAATATGCTTCACTGTGCGCTCGATGCTACAGAATATAATAAAATCTCAAGTTGTGAGTCGGCACAAGAGATCTGGAAAAAGCTGGAAGTCACCTACGAGGGAACAAACAAAGTAAAAGAATCCAAGGTGAATCAGCAGATGAGACTGTACGAGCTGTTCGAGATGAACAATGATGAGGGCATTTCAGACATGAACGCAAGGTTCACCAACATCATAAATGAGCTCAAGAGACTTGGGAAAATCTTCACTGAGGAAAAACAAGTCAAAAAGATACTCAGGAGTCTTCCGAAAGACTGGCAAGCAAAGAAGACATCAGTTGAGGAAGCTCAGGATTTAACCACCTACAAATATGACGAACTCATCGGTTCATTGCTGACCCATGAGATATCTATGAAAAACTTTGAGGTGAAGGAAAAATCTGATGACAAGAAGCAGAAGTCACTTGTCATGAAAGCTGACTCCACTGACGGGAGCTCAACTGATGATGAGGAGATGGCTATGTTCACAAGGAAAATGAAAAGGCTGTTCAGGAAGAATGAAAAATATTCTAAAAAGCCTTACAAAAAGTTTGATAAGTATAAGGCTGACTCAAGCGACATCAAATACAGAAAGGACAGCTCAAAGCCCATTACATGCTTTGAGTGCCATCAAACTGGCCATATTAAGTCAAACTGCCCCACGCTGAGGAAAGACAAGAAGAGTGGGAAGAAGGCAATGGTGGCTACTTGGAGTGACAGTGATGAATCTTCATCAACAGAAACTGAGGCCACCGAGTCAGCGAAGATATGCTTTATGGCTGACGAACTTGCTGAGCCATGCGTCTCTGAGCATGCTGACCCATCCATCGCATCAGATGATGAAGAGCAATCAAATGAGGTAATTTCTCTTCCCCAGCTCAGAAACGATATGGTTAATGCCCTGAGTGATCTCTATACACTTGTTAAGAAGTGTAATAAGAAAGTAAGAGCACTCAGCAGGCGCTGTGACGAAGTGGAAGAGGTCAAACTGAGTGACCTCAGATTCCTTCTTCAGGACAATTCAACTCTGCATGATAATATGAAAATCATACATGAGTCTGTCTCTGAAGTCTAGTCAGTTTCAAAGAAACTGAGGAAGGACGTCACAACCATCTAGAACCAACTAAAGGTTCCAAATAAAAATAATTTTCCTCTGAGAACTCAGTACCAAGGTACTCAGCAGAGACAAAATCCCCAACGAAAAGTCCAGTGTGACTTTTGTGGGAAGTTAGGACACACCACTAAGGTGTGCTGGCACGCTCAGCACTGGGGTGCTGACAAGTCAGTGAAACATCCTAAACAGAAGGTCAGCTGTGACTTCTGTGGAAAGAATGGCCATACTGTCAATACATGTTGCCATAAAATAAAATATGATGATATACCTGTTGCACCTAACAAGTCAGGACCCAAAAAGAATTGGGTACCTAAGAGTAACTAGCTACAATGCAGGTAAGGCTAAGATGTGCCGAGAAGTCAAAGATGTGGTATATTGACAGCGCATGCTCAAGGCATATGACTGGTAATGAAACTCAGTTCATCACGTCTGAACGTAAACGAGGAGGGAGTGTAAGTTTTGGAGACAACAAGAAGGGTAAGATAGTAGGCTCAGGAACCATCGGAGGTAATCCTACTATTGAATCTGTCTCCCTAGTCAGCGGACTCAAATATAACTTACTCTGCGTAGCTCAGCTATGTGACAATGGGAGAAAAGTTATATTTGATGCTACTGGATGTAAAATATACGAGGGTAAAACAAATGAGTTAATTTTAACTGCCCCTCGGATAGATAATGTCTTTATGCTAGACTTAGAGAAAAAGTTTTCAAAAACTGTGTGCTTAGTAACAAAGGAAGAAAATTCCTGGCTATGGCACAGGAGACTTGGTCATGTAAGCATGGACCTCCTGGCCAAACTAGCAAGAAAGCAATTGGTTCAGGGACTGCCTGAACTTAAATTTCAAAAAGATCAATTATGACACGCTTGCCAAGCTGGAAAACAAACCAAACAATCTTTTCACACCAAAAACATTGTCTCAACTAAACGTTCGTTAGAGTTACTACACTTGGATCTCTTTGGTCCAGTCCAGCCGCTGAGTCTGGGTGGAAGAAGATTTTCCTTGGTCATTGTAGATGACTTCTCTCGGTATACGTGGGTCATCTTGCTGACCAGCAAGGATGAGACTTTTGAGACATTTTCAAATTTGGTTAGAAAAATTAAAAATGAAAAAGACCTAAAATTAGCTCATATCCGTAGTGATAACGGTGGAGAATTCAAAAACCAAAAGTTTGTTGAATTCTGTGAAGCCAGCGGCATTGACCACAATTTTTCTGCTCCTAGAACACCTCAGCAAAATGGGGTTGTAGAAAGGAAGAACAGAACTCTGGTTGAAATAGCCAGGACAATGCTGGATGAGCATAAGCTTCCAAAGTATTTTTGGGGAGAGGTTGTTAACACAGCATGCTATATTCTTAATAGGGCTCTAGTTAGACCTATACTCAAGAAAACCCCCTATGAACTTTGGAAAGGACGAAAGCCCAATATTGGATACTTTCGTGCCTTTGGCTGTAGATGTTTTATTTTAAATACCAAAGATAGCTTAGCAAAGTTTGATTCAAAAGCTGATGAGGCTATCTTTTTGGGCTACTCAACAAACAACAAAGCATACAGAATTTTTAATAAGCGAACTCAAGTTTTAGAAGAGTCAATACATGTAGAGTTCGATGAAACTGACCCTGCAGGTAGATACCAGCCGTTGACCGAAGATGATCCAAACTCAATAACCACCGCTGACCCAGAACGAGCTACTGAGTCATTCACAAAAAGGCTGACCAAGAGTAAGAGTGAACCTAAGATTACTTTTACTGACCCATCTACTTCTGCAGAGATTGTTGAAACAGGAACAGCACAAGACATAAATCTACCCAAAGAAATAAGGATTCCAAGAGGGCACTCCGAAAGTGCAATCCTTGATTCTGCTGGGAATACCCTGATAACGAGGAATCAACTCAAGAAGTACCTCAGCAATGTTGCTTTCGTCTCAGTACAAGAACCGAAGAATTTCGCTGAAGCTGAGTACGATGAATTCTGGATGAATGCAATGCAAGAGGAGCTCGATCAATTTCGAAGAAATGATGTATGGGAGTTAGTGCCTCATCCAAAGAGTCAAAAGACCATCGGAACAAGATGGGTCTTCAGGAACAAGATGGACGAACAAGGAAACGTAGTCAGGAACAAAGCAAGGCTTGTAGCTCAGGGCTACAGTCAGCAAGAAGGTATTGACTACGGTGAGACCTTTGCCCCAGTGGCAAGGCTAGAGGCAATTAGAATACTGTGTGCATATGCATCTTACATGAATTTTAAATTATTTCAAATGGATGTCAAAAGTGCATTTCTTAATGGAGTTATAAACGAGGAGGTTTATGTAAATCAACCTCCAGGTTTTGAGGACCCTAAATTCCCAAACCATGTTTATAAACTCAAAAAGGCTCTATACGGCCTCAAGCAAGCACCACGTGCTTGGTATGAGAGGCTGACCAGTTTCCTGCTGACTAGAAATTACGTCAGGGGCAAAGCTGATACAACCTTATTCATTAAGAAAAAGGGTAAAGATACCCTGCTGGCCCAAATTTATGTTGATGATATAATATTTGGTGCAACTAACGAATCAATGTGCAAGGAGTTTAGCAAGCAAATGCAGACTGAGTTCGAAATGTCCATGATGGGAGAACTCAACTTCTTCCTCGGTCTTCAAATTAAACAAGGAAAGAATGGCATCTTCATCAGTCAAGCCAAATATGCCAAGGAGATCTTAAAGAAATATGACTTGGAAAATTGCAAGCCAATATCCACTCCTATGGGCACTGACACTGTCCTCTGCGCTGATGAGAATGGTAAGTCAGTAGACAGCAAATTATATCGAGGTATGATAGGATCTCTACTTTACTTAACAACCAGTAGATCGGACATTCAGTATTCAGTATGCTACTGTGCTAGATATCAATCTAACCCTAAGGAATCTCATTACATTGCTGTAAAAAGAATCCTTAGATATTTGCAAAGCTCAGTGAACGCAGGTTTGTGGTATCCAAACACTCATGACTTTACACTTATTGGATACACTGACGCTGACTATGGACGGGATAAGCTGGAACGAAAAAGCACCTCTAGAGGATGCCATTTCTTAGGAAGTTGTCTTGTATCCTGGTTCAGCAAGAAGCAAGCGTCAGTAGCCTTGTCTACCACTGAAGCTGAGTACATTGTGTTGCTCAAGTACTATGGATTAAGCAACAGCTTGAAGATTATGGTGTTCAAACGAAGACAATTGAAGTCAAATGTGACAACAAAAGTGCAATTGATCTCTCAAAGAACCCAATTCAACACAGCAAAATGAAGCATGTTAGCATTCGACATCACTTCATTAGAGACCATGTACTCAAGGGTGAGATCAAACTGACTTTTGTCCCAACGGACGAACAGCTTGCAGATATCTTCACGAAGCCACTGGCCCGTGAGCAGTTCAGCATACTGAGAGAAGCAATTGGTATGTTTAATCCTCTTCAGTAATTTCCTGTGCTAAATGATATGAATGCTGAGTGAATTACATGCTGAGTGATTAATTGTTTTCTAAGTAACTCATCGAAACTCATTGAATATACAATGCTGAGTATACTTGCACACTGAGTAAATTCATTTATAACTTGAACTTAAAAATCATCCATAAATACAATACTGACCACTCAGAATATCAAACGCTTGACATTCTAAATACTGAGTGATTGATCTGTTAGCATAAATGCAAAGCACGCGTATAGCCTAGGATGACGTATTCACCATAATGTGTCATAAATGCTAGGATCATTGTCGGTACATGATCCCAAGGAAAAACTGACACATGGATTTGATTAAGATCCAAACCGTTCACTCCGTCTATAAATTATGGGAATTTCCCCATCTTTTATTCTTTACGCTTAATCAATTCTAAAGGCAAAGAAACCACTTTGAACCTCCTCTCTCGCAAATTCCTCTAAGTTCTCCATATTCGAAGAATGACTAAGTTGTCTTTCAACGTCTCCGGTGCCGGCCACCAAAAGTCCAGCTCCGATGAACCTTCACGAAACCCTTCTACACCAAGCAAGGGTAAAACTGGCCAAACTTCTGGCCAAGGGAAAGCTCTTAAGATCAGGACCTACTCCAAGGTCTTCGACAATGTACGTGAATGGAAGGTAGAACCCTCCAGATGGGTTTCGGAGCACTTTGTACAGAACGAACAGCCATTTGCTGAGTGGATTTCCAAGAACGAATGGACTAGGCTGTTCTCGATCAGAGATGAGACATATCTTGACCTGGTAAGGGAGTTTTACCACAACCTCAAGGTTGCCAGTGACTCCGCCGACTACCTAAGCACTGAAGTACGAGGGAAAACCATCTTCATCAACCCTCTGTACATAGGAAATCTCCTCCAGCTCAAAACTGAGGGAGTAAGGCTGAGGAAGTCAGGAGATCAGGACAAGACAAACTATGTCCACAGCTTTTGCAAACCTAAGGGTTACTCAGGAGAGATCTCAGCATCTTCAATGGGTCAGCACTAGAAGATGGCTCACTATTTGCTGACGTACTTTATCTATCCAAAGATAAACTGCACTACATCAGCAACAAACTTTGAGCAGTGCTTTATCTGGCACATGCTGACGTACACCCCCATCAACCTACCAGTTTTTCTCGTTGCTGGGTTTCTACGCAGCACTGGTACACTGAGGTTGGGGTCAATCATCACCAGGATCCTCATCGACCACAAGATTGACCTCAAAGGTGAGGAATCTTTCAGAGGATCTGAGATAATAGCATCCTCGCTGAGGGCGCTGAAGTTTGGACAACCCTTGAAGAAGGGAAAAGCTGCTGCTGCTGATCAAACTGACCAAGCTGAGGAAACTGTGGCTGAGCCTAAGAAAGGGCGTAGAACTAAGGCCCCAGCTTCTCGCAAGAGAAAATCTGCTGAGACTCCTTCATCCAACGTTGAGTCTCCCACAAAGAGGCAGAGGTCAGCTGGTAAGTCAGCTGAAAAGAGAACCAGGCAAGGTGAGCCTGGAACTGAGGAAGCTACTGAGCTACCTCAGAAGAAGCAGAAGACTTCATCTATGACTCCTCTTGAAGCCATACCAACTGACTTCATAGTACCGAGTGACTCACATTTCACTCAATGTCAAGGTACTGATGCTGAGGAAACTGAGGTCCAGTTAGATGACCACTTCATCTCCCAAGTTGAGGAAGAACTTGATGGAGACAGCACTGATGAAGAAGAAGCTGAAGCCAGCGGTCAGGATGACGCTGAGGAATTTGAGGAATATGCCAGCGAAATTGAAGCTGAGGATGCTAACATTGGGTTAGCTGGTGGAGATGTGCAGGTTGACACTGAGTTAGTTGCGGGAGTTGAGCAAGTTGATGAGGAAGCTAACCAGACTCATACCGAGCAACAGGAACCCTCTCCTACTCACTCAGAAGAAGCTGCTCCTACTTTCACTCCACCACGTAGAAGGCGAAAGTTGGTTAAAGCTAGTGAGAAGATCGTCAGCGAACCTCCTGTTCAACTACCAACTCTTCCTGACATTGTTCTCTCCAAAACAAATAAGGACCCTTCTACTGTTCAACTAAAGTTTTTCAAACGGCCATCAACTTCCTCTACTACAACGCCATTGGAAAAACAAGCCTCTGTTTCTTCTCAACAGGAACATGCCAACCATAACACTTCAACCACTTCAACAAGTCAGGTTGAACCGACCACTGTCCATACTGTCCTCAAGCATGGTGCTGACTCCCCATCCTTCTGCAGTCAGCACAGATAGTGTTCGGGTTATGTCTTCCATCAACAACCTTTCTGCTAATCAATCTACAATTCCTCCAACCCAAGTGCAGATTGGACACACTCTTCCAGTCACTGACTAGGGCACTCCCTTCACTCCATTTTCTATTGGTCATACTGATGAACATCTGGCTGCCACTGAGTCCGGTAGAAAACTCATCGACTCAGTGCAAGCTCTAATTAAAGATCTTCAACATTCCGCTTCGCCTGCTGCTGGATCGTCAATCCCAGAGACAACTCAGCTCTCCCAAGTCACTCAGATTCTCAACGAAGTTAAAGGACTGAAGGATCTGTTGAATGTGGTTCTATCTTTTTAAGCTCAGCAAGCTAAGCAGGATTCCCTTGCCAAGTTGGCAGAGATACAGCTGACCACTGTCCAACATCTGAACTCTCTCCATCAGCAAGTTCAGAAGTTGTCTGCTGTGAACACTGACTACGCCACTTCCTCGGAACTCAAAATGCTCTTTGCTCAGCTTCATACTGAGCAACTAAAGACAAATGAGCAAATGGTGTCATATAGTCAGTGCTCGGTTGAGCAAATCGGTGAGGCCGTCAGGCTACTTAACCTAAACAAGCAAGAGATGGATACTGACGTGTTGAAGCAGAATGAATTGCTGTCCCTCGCACAACAATCTTTCAACCACATCCGTCATAATAATATTCAGCGTCATCATTATGACTCAGCTCTCTTGAAGACATTCCACCAGATTTTTGCTGGCCTCTCTGAAGCTCTCATATCGCAAGCCAAAGCTCAAGCTTTCAGTGTAAACATGCTCAGTGCTGCTGATCTTTGAGTACCAGTTGAAGTATCAGCTGATGGAGTTGCCATTTTTGATGGTGTAAATGAGAGTGCTGAGAAGCTAAAGGAGCTTTCCCAAGAACTGACTCGTGCTGTCTTAACCGATGCGTTCAAGCTCCCTGAAGTTGACAAAAAGGGGGAGAAAGCGCAAGCTGCTAGAGCTCAGCATGAGCAATGTCAGTACGAGAGAAGTCAGTCACAGGGCAAGAAAAAGAAATAGATAGGCTAGGTCTTAACATTTGTAATCTATGTGCTATGTTTATTTCTTTTGCTATGTAACTGCTGACTTCTATCAATATATCATACTTACTTTTCTTATTCAAATCCTGAGTTATGATATATGCTTTTAAGTACTGAGTCATTATGTATCTTCAATTAAATTAGCTATGTTTAAAACTTGTAATATTGACTAAATGATATGCTGATAACATGTTTGACATGAACCTATATACTTATGAAATATTCTGATAAGAACTCATTGAACAAATTACTCAGCACGCGCTCTATATGTTTAAACCTTCCGCTTAACACTGAGTAAATAGAATATGTGATATAGCTGACCTATACCTAAAAACTGACCTTAGACTTACTCATTTAAATCCTTAAATGTTTTAAGTAAAACTAAGTCAGTAGCTCAACCCTTATGGGGGAGTTTGCTAAATTATATTAGGTCAACTATCATGGGGGAGCTCATACTGAGTTCCTTGCTGAATAGTTTTGCCAGCATCAAAATGGGGGAGTTTGTTGAAACACCTTTCCACATAATTTTGATTTGACAAAATTGTTTAAGTATAATTAAAATACATATTCTAAACACACTAAGTTTAAATGCTTTGATTTATTTCTACTAATGTGTTTGTTCAATGTTGATAAGGCATAAGAATCAAAAGGCCCAAGCCCATTACGGAAGCCAAGGCCCAAGTCAAACAACTCAGTACACTCGGCCCGCGTATGTCAAGACGTTGCCGTTTCGTTCAAAACGCAACTCAGCAAACGGAAGGATCTAGAAGACCTTCGGGAACAACTTCAAGATGAAGCTGCTGAGTAGTCTCGACAAAGCGTACAATACAGCAGCTGGCAAAGGAAAACTTCCAGACAAAGTGTTTCCTCTTTTGGCAAAGTTCAGACGACACAGTATGCTGTCCAGTTGACCTTACCATAAAAGGAGAGACCATCTGATGAGCTGACCGAGGACAGAAGATACACGATTGTGATTAGCCGAGAGCTCTGTGCAAGTCAGGATGACAACGACGTATAGTCGTTTCCCTCCAACGGTTATTTTGAAATTCAAAATGACCGACGACCCAGACGTCTCTATAAATAGTGCCATCACAAGCTTCACAACACACAGAACTTGATCAAGCCATTACGCTGACCAAATCTCTACAAGTTCTGCAAGCAAAAAGAAGCAAAGCAAATTTCTTACACTACAATTTTCTCATCTGTGTAAAAGTCTAGAGTGATTGTAAAATCGTCTAAAGTGTCTTAGCACATCTTTGTATTAGGACAAAACACTTATCATTTCTAGAGATAGAAAGGAGAGGCTGAGTACTCGGTATTAGTACTCAGCGGAGAGATTAGGATTGAGTAGAAGTATAGAGGAAGGTACTCTTGTCATACTCAATTACTGATATTGTAAAAGGTTTGAGGCTCTACCTTTAAAGAGCTCAGTAGAGAATTTGAAATCTCGGAAGTGTTCCGGGGACAGGACGTAGGCTTAGAAGAAGCCGAACCTGGATAAATCTGCTGAGTGAAGTATTTCTAAACCTTTAACTCCTTATTTGTATTGCTTGCTTAAATAATCAAAAACTGACCAAGTAAAGAGGTCAAGTTGAGTTGTGCGCATTAAACGTAAGAGCTTAGGAATAGACTCTAAGTGCTATCTCATGACTCAAGCTAAGAAACTGATCTAGCCACCTATTGACTAAGCCAGTATCTTGCTGTTTACTCAGCGCCGCTGTTAAAATCTTTTTCTTTAGAAAAAGAAGTCTGCCTTAATTGCGAAAAAGTTTAAATAGTTCCTAACCCCCCCTTGGAACTATACCTGCAACTAAACAATGGACCAACAGGAGCCCCTCCAGCCATGGCATTTATGAAGAAAGAAGGGGGCTGAAGCCCTCTTTTTTTTTTTTTTTTTTTTTTGGGTTAGAGATGAACAAAACGACGTCGTTTTGGACTATAAAAATAACCTCGTTTCGTTCATCAATGATTTAAAAATTTGGAAAAGACATACACGTCATCTTTTCAATTGCTACACGGCTTTACCACCTCTTTTCAAAAACTACAGCCGCCTCACCTTTTTTGTTAGGTTTCTTTTAATTGTATATAATATTGTTTTGAATTTTTTTGTATTTTTTATTAGTATTTTTTAGGATAAAAATGGAGAAGAGATGTATTGAAATTGCTGTTTTTTTTGTTTATATTGTTTTTTTCAAACTATTTGTATTTTTTAGTTATTTGGGATAATTGTCAAAATGGACCTTAATTTTTTTTTTTTTAAAAAAAATATAAATTTGATCCTAATGTATGAAATAGTGTATATTTATCTCTAATGTTTCCAATAACGATCAATTTTTATCTGTATATTACTGAAAATTGAAAATGCTAAATTGATTGTTATTTAATTTTACGTTTGATATTCTAAACATAGGTTAAGTCTAAGAAATTTAACATGTTTTAGAAGAAAAAACACATGTTTAAAATGAATTTTGCTTTTTAATCATGGAAGATAACTCTTCAATTTTTTTTATTGAAGATTAATTTAGATATTAAATTAGTTATTTAAATTGAACTGATTTTTTTAAGATTTGTAATTACTAATAAACAATTAGCATACTGGGAAAAGAAATTTTATAAAGGCTTTTATATATAAATACATTTTTAGTAGGAATCAAAATCTTGAATCATGAAAAAATTTCTATCTATAATGGAGCTCCTCCAAATTTTTAGTCCTGACTCTGTCACTGGTTGTCAAGTTGAGTCAATTTCAGACATTATTATAAAACACATATATTTTGTTCTTTATTATACACCAATTGCATATCAGTTTGTTTTAAAAAAAGATTTCATATTTTATTAATTTAATAATAGAACTGTAGATTGATATTTATAAATTAGGTGAAATATTTTATATTTTTTTGTCCAATTCGTATAAAATATAGTATATTTTTTAATTTTCATAAAAAAATATCATGTCTAATCATATATATTTATGATTTGTTACTAATTAGTGATAAAAATGACTCACATGTAAAGTGTAGATGACAAAATTCATGACTGAGAAGACAATATAATAAATTATTTCTCAAATTGACAAAACTTGACAACTTTATAGGTAAAATTACTCTTGGCTGCCAACGTTAGGAGTAAAATTGCACCATTTTAGATTTTTTTTTATGCTTATATACTTTATTTTTGGGTAAATTTCAAATAAAACCTCTGTAGTTTCACTAATTTTCAGATAAAGGACTGTGATTTAATTTTTGTTAAAACGATGATTGAGGTTTTCAACTTTAGGGGTAAATTTGCACTCCCCAAAAACGTTAGAAGAAAAATTACACTTTATCCATGTACACAATAAAATCCCATTTAATTAAGCAATAATATAAAAATTCACAAATCCAAGAACAAATCTTTATTTTAACACAATATAAATATAAAATTTGAAGTTAATTAAAAAAATGATTCGTAATTTATGATTTAACACAATATATATCTTAAAGTTGAAGTTGAAGTTAATTAACACAATTATTTCTGTTTATAATTTAGGATTTAATTGTTTATCATCAAATTAGTTTTTAATTCTTTAATTTTTCCTTTTTTTTCAAAAAATTGGGGTCAATCGAGTCCACTGGTTGAGTCCAATTTAATACGAGTAAACCATAACACCTATAACTCGATCAGACTCATGGCTAATTCAAGTCCAACTGATCCGGTTTTTAAAACACTGAGAAGAACAGTAATAATGAGAGAAAAGCTATGTGTTTTAACTATTGGCCCATTTCCAACCAGAATAGGGTTATAAAAACAAAAACCCGACCTTTTAAAACTTGAAATTTTTACCAAATTGCTCGATTTTTTACCGCATCACAAAAGCTGAAATTTGACCAAGTACAAGGACTAAAAATATTGTGTTGGCGTCCTTACTTCGACAGGTGCCATCTATGTACTACTCACTGATCCTATCCTATAACTTAAATTTTTTTTATCTCTTTTAATGCTACAATGATTAATATTAATGACAACGATATGGCAATATCAGCAAACGAGAACGTTAATGGTGTCTTCGAACCAAATATTAAAGAGAGAGAAATAGAAGAGAGAGGAACATATTCGAAAAGAGAGAAAAATAGGAGTATGTGAATGAACATGACAGAGATAGTTAGGTCTTTGAATTGATTAAAGGATAGTGTCGTGTTTTCAGGATAATTAGTGTATGGTGAGTTCCAATTATTTGCGTAAAAATAGTTAAATTCTTATTGACCGGTCATTTACTAGTCAAACGTACTTAATTGTCCAATCATCATTGGAGTATAATTTTAGGACAAAATGAAATTCAGTATCAAAATGGGAAATATGGTAAAATCTATTTTTTGGATGATGACATGTGTATACATTCTTATATTAGGATGATATCACAAGAGAGTCGGTATGGCTGTCACATCCGACCCTAAACGACCTCAATCGGCATCGGACGTGAAATAGAAAGATCATAATCAATACTTAAGAGTCTCCAATTTATCCACATCCATTATAATACAATTGAAATACCAAAGTTCTAACCATAATTCTAACAATAAGCAACAACTTCCAATCATCGCCTACTCGGTTGGTAACCTTCTCTATATCACGGACGTGACAATGGCCATAGTGGAAAAGATTGTAGTTGTTTGCATAAAGCTCGAACAGGGCGATGCTTGCCTTACCATGGGTGGCTCCGCGTCATAAAGACATTGTCGTTGATAGATAAGGAATGTGAGAGTAGAATGAGAGAAGTATTCATCTTCCTTGGAAGAAAGAGTAACGTGAAAATGCACAAAAACACCAAATTAGAAATAGAAGTGGGAATAGAAAAATAGAAAAAGAAAGAGTAGGATTTTAATTAGACACTACAAATAGTTTCTTTGCGTTAATGCACATAAAGGACTGATGCAAATGACTTTTATCTGTGTCATTTTTGTCGGTCCTCTATTGAACACCAACACAAATGATGCTTATCAACGTCATTTGTGTCGCGTTTCAACAAACAATCGGTGTAAATATTTTGCCATTGACATCGTTTATCAGCACGGGGAAGAAAAATAGAAGAAAAACTTATGCAAAGACGCCCTTCTAAAACATGCAAATCAGTCAGAACTGGTTTGATTGTGGAAAAAGGCTGAGGCACTACTTGGAATGTTCCTTATTCTGCACCAATTACATACCAGTTCTTTAAAAAAAAAAAATTCATATTTTGTGTTATTTAATAATAGAATTAGATATTAATATATATAAATTTGACGAAATATATAAAGTTCTTTTTGTCCAACTCGTATAAAAGACAATATATTTAAAAAAAAATTAAATCTTTTTCACGTCTAATCATATTTTTGTTATTTGTTACTAATGAGTGATAAAGTGACACATATATGAAGTATAAATAACAAGATTCATATTATCGAGAAGACAGTTTGCTGAATTATTTATCAAATTGGCCAATTTAACAACGTTAGAGGTAAAATTGCTCTTGGGTACCAACATTAGGGGTAAAATTGCACTATTTTAACCATTAGAGGTAAAATTTCTCCTAACTGTAAACATTAGAGGTATTTTTGCACCTTATCATTTTTTTTTTACACTTCAATTAACCTATTAGTATATTAAGTAAAATATACCGGATTTGTAATTATTTACCCTATATAGTATATACACCTTAAGAGGACTAAAAATATTTAGGAAATATCATAAAACCTTGACCATTTTAGGACTAAAAATCCTAAAAATTCTATCAATTTTTACCTTTCCATAATACAAGACTTACCTTATAAAACCTGTACTTTTTTTTTTCCTTATGTTTCATTTATATAATCTGCCTCTACCAAATACTAGTAGACAAAATCTCAAGTAAAAAAGAAACTTTCTCTACAGCTCTCTACTTCATGGAGATGGCCATGGCACAGCTTCTAGAAGATTTAATTATTGAAATTTTCGAACGTTTGCCGATTAAATCAGTTCTTCATTTCAGATGCGTTTCGAAATCTATATGCGCAATCATTGCAATCATTGATAGCCCCATTTTTATGAATTCACATAGCCGTAGAGCTTCTGAAAACCATCGTCGCGATATGATTTTACTGATTACGTTGTGGAAGAAGGAGCCAACGAAATATCTTGTAATGGAAATGAGTGATAGTGAGGAAGAAGAGATTGTTCTCTAAAACCAAGCTTGTAATTTGTCTACTCAATGTGGATCATCAATGAATAAATTTTTTCAAAGTATTTACATGAATTAGCAATTAGTTGTATGGATTAAGGTGCAAAAATGCTCCTACAGTTTTGGGGCAAGAGCAATTTTGCTTTTAACGTCTAAAATAATGCAATTTTACACCTGACTTTGGAAGCCAAGAGCAATTTGAGAGATAACGTTGATAAATTGGGTTAATTTGAGAAATAATTCATCAAACTGTCTTCTCGGTCATGAATCTTGTCATCTTACACTTCACACGTGCATCATTTTATCAGTAACAAATCACAACATATGTTAGGATGTGAAAAAAAAAATATATAAAAAAATACCTTTTGTACAAATTGGACAAAAAAAATTCACCGAATTTATAAATATTAATCTCCAATTCTATTATTAAATTATAAAAAACATGAAATCCTCTTTTTTAGAACGAATTTGATATGCAATTGGTGGAGAATAAGGAACAAAAATATTTGTGTTTTATAATATGGGTAAAATTCATCCAAATTATCAATGTTATGGGTAAAATTGCTCTTGGCTACTAATATTAGGAGTAAAATTGCACCATTTTAAATGTTAGGGATAAAATTACTCCTAATCCAAAATGTTAAAGACATTTTTGCATCTTAACCCAAAATATAGGCATAATACCCCTGTAGGTCCTAAACTAAGGCTTAAAAGTCAATTAGGTCCTTAAACTATTAAAATCAGCAATCAAGTCCTTTAAGTAACTAAAAATCATCAATCAAGTCCTTTAACTAAATAAAAATCATCAATTGAGTCCTCATTCTAAACAAAAATCATCAATTGAGGCCTCATCGAAAATCATTCGGTTGAACAGTAAGAAACTCACTTCCCCAAACCCATTTTGAACCAACACATAGATTATTATCGTCTATATCAAATAGTCACAGTTTCTGATTTTAGAATCAGATGAAGACTCAATTAATGATTTTTGCTTAGTTCAGGACCTAATTGATGATTTTGATAGTTTAGAGACCTAATTAACTTTGAAGCTTTAGTTTAAGGATCCAAATGGATGTAATGCCCAAAATATACAGACTTTATAATTTGTATAATGTATACACCTGGAAACAGTAATATTTAGGAAATATCATAAAACCCTAACCATTTTAGGACTAAAAATCCTATCAATTGTTACCTTTGCATAATTATACTATTGTTTCTAAAATAATGTACAAGACTTACCTTATAAAACATGTCCTTTTTTCTTATGTTTTATTTATAAATCTATAAAGTTCTAACTGTCAAAATATCATTACTTATCAATGAGATAACAGTTCGGTTAAATTTTAATACAAATTGGGTGAAACTTCACCAATTGGGATAATCAGAGGTCAAATGATAAAATTTTGGATAGATCTCGGATCAAATAGTGCTTAAACTAAAAAAATTCAAAAAATTCACCGAATTTGTAAATATTAATCTCCAATTCTATTATTAAATTACAAAAAACATGAAATCATTTTTTAGAACGAATTAATATGCAATTGGTGCAGAATAAGATACAAAAATATCAGTGTTTTAAAATAATGTCTGAAATTGACCTAAATTATCAACGTTAGGAGTAAAATTATTCTTGGCTATCAACATTAAGGGTAAAATTGCACCATTTTAGACGTTAGAGGTAAAATTACTTAAGGGTAATTTTGCAGCTAAATCCAAAATATATAGACTTTATAATTTTTATCATGTATATACCTTAAGAGGACACAATCATATTTAGGAAATATCCTAAAATCCTAACCTTTTTACGAATAAAAATCCTTGTTCTGATTTTTTTTATTAATAAAGTCGTTATTCTTTTAAATAAATACATTAAATCTCAGGTTAATTATTTTTTAACATATTAAACCTGTAATCTTTTAAATGGAGATATTAAACTTTTTATCATTTATTTTTTAACATATTAATCCATTCTTAAATAATTATTGTTTTAACACTTCAATTAACTTACTAATCTGTTAAGTAAGTTGCAAAAATACCCCCTTAATATTTTGGGTCAGAAGCAATTTTATCCTTAACATTTAAAATTATGTAATTTTACCTCTAACTTTTGAAGCCAAGAGCAATTTTACCCTTAACGTTGATAAATTTGGTCAATTTGAGAAATAATTCATCAAGATGTCTTCTCGGTGATGAATCTTGCCATCTACACTTCACACGTGCGTCATTTTTTAGTACCAAATCAAAATATATGTTGAGATGTGAAAAAAAATAAAAAATACTATCTTTTGTATAAATTGGACAAAACAAAATTCAAAAAATTCACCGAATTTATAGACTTTATAACTTTTATCCTATATGCACCTTAAAAGGAAACAATAATATTTAGGAAATATCCTAAAACCCTAACCATTTTAGGAATAAAAATCCTAAAAATTCTATCAATTTTTACCTTTCCATAATTATACAATTTTTTCCAAAATAATTTACAAGACTTACCTTATAAAACTTGTCCCTTTTTTCTTATGTTTTATTTATAATATGTCTCTACTTCCTCTACTTCCTGCTTAGATCTTCTTCGACCGAAGATCACTACGTTCTCTATTCTACATATCATAAGAAAGAGAAAGTGTCAGTCTGTAGTCCGTTTACGAAGTAAGCTAGTCGAAGGAACGTAGTAACTCGACTGAAAGGAGAGGAACGAATGAAGTGAAGAGTTACGAAGTAAGTCAATAGTAACGAATGAAAGCCGGCAAGTTAACAAGGTAGCTGCATGGACTATACTCTTTCTTTCGATTCTATTCGTTTAGGTTAGTTTAGTCCTTGCGTAAACTCATTCATTTAACACAAGGTTATTCGTGCTAGCTGGGACAGCATTTCTAGCCGGACCTATACTGCTAACTCTATCCCTACCTTTTAGCCCATTCCCAGCCTTACCTTTTAGCCTTTCCTGTTACCTTGACGCCATACCTTTTGCGCCTTGCCTTAGGCGCCTTGCCTTCTCTTGCCCAGCCTTTGAAGCCTTACCTGGGACCTCTTATAGCCTATTCTTGACGCTATTTCTGTGACCTCGGTAACTAGCCTTGACGCCTTACCTAAGACCTCTTATAGCCTATCCTTTGTCCTTTGGTGCCTTACCTTGATGCCATTTCTGTGACCATCTTTCCATGCCTTTCCTGGGACCTCGTAACCTGCCTTTCCTAGGCTATCATTTCAATGAAAAAAGTTTCATCTCATATAGCTGGAAAATCTGACTTTTCAATTTCCCTTCGGAGAAGGTCATTTCAATTCTACTTTTTTTTCATCTCATATAGATGGAAAATCTTGCAAGTCCATTTCCCTTCGGAGAAGAGAATTCGAATCTCACTTTTTGACGAAACCCCGTGTTTTTGGCCGTAAAAGCAATTTCACTCGATAAAAGAAAATGGAAAGAAGACTTTTTACGTTTTCCCGTCTTTTTCGCCGTAAAGTGCATTTCCCTTCGGAGAAGAGAAATTTCAATGAAACTTTTTCATCTCATATAGCTGTCAAATCTGACTTTTTTCGACCTTTCCTTCGACGACTCAAACTAGGAGTGACCATTCTTTTATTGTAGTTGCCAGACGTGAGTGACCTTGCCGAGTCCGATAGGTTGCCCAATGGTGCGAGTCTTAGTTCGGTGTTCCCGGTCGACTGGAAGGAGAGGTAAGGAGTCATACCAGTCTGATGGCAGGAATGGAGTCCGGGAGAGGTAGGTAGTTGCTTTACCGGGGAACTAGGAGTGGAAGTAGCTTTACTTTATAAAAACCCTATATTGCTGCGCTGAACACTTTTAAAATCCTTCTTCTTTTATTCCGTAAAATCACCAAAAAAATCTAGATCAACTTGATGAAACCCCATCTTTTTTGCATTAAATTAGCTAAAAAGAAAAAAATGCTATCTTATGTAATTCAATTTGTGGGATTTGGGAAGCAAGGTCTTCTAGAGCAGCTAGTCCCAGCGAAGTTGCGTTTTACCGAGATTTTTAGATCAACTTTTGAATGACTTTTCTATTGATTTTGTTTGCACTGCATTCTAGCAATGCAATTCAATGGACTGAAGAAAGAAATTAAATAAGGTACGAAGTAACTTGCGGGAGAGGTGAATAAGCGATAGAAGGCGCCTAAGCGGAAAGCAAGGGCTGCGAGAATGACCGCGGAGAACAAGGCTCGAGAAACCTACTATTCCAATCCCCAAGAAACAGTGAAGGCGACATCTCACTAATACCAGTACGAATTGCGTTGATTGAGTTTGGTGTCTAGATAGAGGGTCTTTAAGGCATGATAGAGCTGTAGCGAGCAAGCACCGGTGTGGAAAACTGACTGTGATTGAATAACTTAGCTATCCTTTCTAACTACGGGGCAAGGAACTTTTTTCCATAAGCCATCTGTGGAAAGACTGAACTTCCTGACCGACTTGCTACACAACTTGCTCCTTGCTTGACCCGGCTCAAAAAATTCCACGGAATACCAGCGGTGGGAATAGATAGAATCAGGCTTTCGCTTTGGTGAATGAGCCCCCTTGCGTACGAGCCACCATGTCAGAAAGCAACTTAACTTATATTCTATATAGGGCTTGGGCCATCACTTGACTTTAGGTTCCCGGGTTGATTGACAAACACAAGGTTACCCGCCTGCCGGGGTAAGGAACTTATTGGCTAATCAACGTAACTAAAGCAAGCGCTCCAACGAAAGGGGCGCTAAGCGCACACAACATCTTTGTTGATTTTGTTGAATTGTATAGATAATAGATAAACCAGAAGAAAGTCTTGGCTTGCGATCCCTAGTGCACTCAACTCAAGCAGCTCAGTTTTATTTCCGAACTCTAACTAGCAAAGCGCAGCATGAAACCAGTTGATTTCATTCGATGTAATGGTCCGATTGCCTAGTGGAAGCCCTTAGGCACTTGATTCTAGCGTACGCTTGACTCCGCTACCAATCACCACAGCACGAGATGCGCAAGAGTGACCCATCTCTCCACACCAATAGGCGGAGCGGCTCCCTTTGCTCTTTCAACCTCGGTTAATGTCGTAGTTTCTTTCCCTTCTCCTAAGTATGAGTTGAGAGTCTAAGAAGGAGTCTTACTCTACTTGAGGCGCCCTGTCTTGTCTTATTTCAATGCTTTTTTTTCCATGGGCGGTGGATGGGGAAGGAAAAGAGAGGGAAAGTACGCTAGGAATTTCTTATAGTAATATGCGCGGACCCAGGGCTGTGAACGGGCTTAGAAGGCTTCTCAAAATCCCACAAAGCATCCTACGAATCAATCAAAGGAGCCGAAAACAAACTCAAAAAAGACCGGGTTCTGTACTAGAGAGTTCTCCAAATCTCGAGAACCAACCAAGGTTAAGAATGATAATCTTCGACAGAGATTGTTCCTTCAGTTTAGCAATAAATTAGATCCCGACTGACTTAGCTTGAAGCATGGCTTGACATTTCGGGGCTCGATGCTACTCTTGGGAACATTGAGACATCGACTTTCAAGCATCTCCTCCTTCTCAGCTTAGCAAGTCAGACCTGCCACCCAGCAAGTAAGTTTAAGCAAGGCGATAGCCGATCCTTTCTGTTTCAAGAGAAGTTGCTAAGTACGCATCAGATCTGAGTAGGTCTTCCCAGGAGGATAGTGGGTGCGCAGGGGAGTGCGATATAGTGACTGACTAAAGAAGAAAGCGCGAACCAGGGGATAATTCATAGATAGTACATAATTTTCTCTCTCAGATATCCCAACCCTCGTGAATTCTGCTTTAGGCAGATCACCGATCGAAGGGACACAGGCTTTCTTTTAGCGAGGAAGACGAGCTCGAAGCAAAGCAAGTCCTAGAGAAGCTTCCCAAAGACGAAAAAAAGGGATATCACACACAGATCGAATAAAGAATCTATTTCATAAACATAAAATAGTCGAATTGGCCGTAGGGTTTTCATCTAGCATGGTGCTTTTTCTATGAAGTCCATTTTCACTAATAAACTCGATCTCAAATGTGAAAACTTTCATCTAGCATAGTGCAAAGCCTATGAAAATTTCCATCTTTTTTTGTTCATCTATTAGTGAAAATAAAATGGACTGACAACGAAAAACACAAGGTTTTTGCAACTTTGTCATCTTTTCATCGACTCTATTAAAGGAAATTCACTTGCTGCCCGTCATCTTTTTTCGGAAGTAGAGTAAGGTGATTCAAAGTAAGCTAGAGAAAGCTAGCCCGTAAGCTAGCCTTTTTCTTTTATGAGTAGGAGTAGGAGCCAGCCAGTGAGATAAAGAAGTTGTTTAAAGCCAGAAAGCAAGCAAGAAAAGAGGGCAAAGAAACTCCCACAGGAACTGACACTCAAACTCCAATCCCAAGGGTCCTGCGCGCTTACGAAGTACTTTAAAAAGAGATATGGATACTGGCTTCCTTAAGATCGATCCCTCTCATTAGTAAAGTTATTTCATTCTTCGCTTTTTAGATTGTTAACTCCTAAGGAAGTGGAGAGCTGATCTGATACGAGAGTAGCCTTTTCTGAGAGAATAAAATGGGACAGAGACCCCCAATAAGTCTGCCACAAGTGAGAACGAGAATGAGACTACTCAAAAAAATAACCCTCTAGAAAACCTTTCTCAAATGCAGGATTAAATTCCAGAAACTCCAACTCCCACTGCAACTGGAAAGGATTATCCCTCTACGACTGATGGCTTGAAAGACTCTTACTTGGATTGATAATTTGCTTTCTCAAAGGAGAGGGCCGGTAACTGGTATTGAAACTAGATGCCCTATTTTCGAGAACTGCATATGCCTAGAAAGAATCGAAGGCTATTAGGAACTAAAAATGGATGGAGGAGGACTAGCAACCACTCGTTTAATGAGAATAGCGTGAGGAAAAGAGTGCTAGCTTTCTTCTGCTTAGAGAAGATTGGATGCTCTAAAGGGCACTAAAATTAGATCGATAGGCTAGCTTGCCTTAGCTTCCTTGAAAGACTCGGAAAAAGGAAAACCTTTTTTCCACCAAGGTACTCTACTCCAAGAGAGGCATATGGCCAAGTACATTAGAGTTGCTACATTACCAACTGTAGGCATCCAGGCTCCCTCAGCAGCAAGTCGAGTCGTGAGCTTCCTGTCTTCCTCTCCACCGTCTCCAAGGATGCTTTTTAGTCTTACTTGACCTTCTAAAAAATATGTAGGAAAAAAGCTAGAAGTAAAGCAAATACCCAATGTAAAAGATTGATGGCTGCATCAGAATAAAAAATATACCAGTTGCCACCACCAGCACTAGGCATCTCTTAGCAGACTGCGGAAAAAGAGGAAAAAAAGAGAGGGATACAAACTAAATCAATTTAAACCAAAAACATTGAGTGCTGGAACAACTTTAACAAGAAAGATAGATAAGGAGGAGCCTTAAATAACAACTCAACGTGTTCTATTTAATTTAGGGGTACTGCATCTTAAAAGGAGATTTTATACACTTGAACAGGTAATGCCGGTACCACAAAGCTACTTTTTGTAACTCACCCTCAGTTGCAGCATCCACGTGCTTATTTAGGTGAACTCTTTCGCACCTCTTTCTTTCATTATTAGCTTCCAGCTCTGGGCTATCTGGATTCACCATTATAGGGTATTCGGGTTATAAAATGGAATCTAAACGATTGCCTCTTCCTTTTCCAGCTATAGTAGGAACAATAGTATCTTTAGCAGCAGCAGACACAACGGCTGACCCTGTATTTTAAGAGTTAATACCGCAGTGAGGAATAGCGGTGTTCACGGCTGGTGAAGAATATCATTTCCTCTCTTTGTTTGGTCTAAAAACAAACACTATTATGAATCACCGCAACCACTCTTGCTTAGCTTAGCTACCATTTTCCTTTGCTTGCTTACTTTTAAAGACTGAAGACAGTAGAGAAAGACTTTTTATTACTTTATCCAGAATAGAATGTGATGCCCCAAGGCAAGAAAGTAACAATCGGCTTTCAATCCTATGATTTTACTCGAATAGCTAATGTCAGAGTATCAGATATGGTTTTAGCTGAAGCTGCTTTCCCCGTATGCTTGAATTGAAGAATCAACCTTGTCTTGAAGCGAAAGTCAAGTTTCCCAAGAACTGAATAAGCGTTGTCTTCCTCTCTTTTATTTTTCGGTACCTTTGACTGCAGGATAGGATATTAGTAAAAGGGATAAGAGTTCCTCTACCAACTCAGACTCTATCGAATTGGAAGCCCTGGACACTTTTGCTTCCGAGACTATTCTTAATTTGTTACTTTTTCTTCCACTGATTTTGTTACCGGGTAAAGAAAAGGGAGGATAACTCCCATCCTATTGGCTTTAGAGGCTCACCGTTCACCCTTCACTTTTCCATCGAAGGCCGGATATCTCTCTGTTTCTGGGCGGACTGTCCCCGTCACAGATACTACATCAGCTACTACAAACAGCTCCAGTTACAGTGTCAACATCCTTAGCTCCTTAAGGAGCAACTCATAACCCCTTAACGTCTTCTACAAGACACCAATTCGAACAAACCGGTTTCTGTTATCCACCAAACCCCCTCGAAAGACTGACCCACAGGCTCTATCGACTGACCTCCTGTACTGGCGGAGCTTGGTGCATTACCGATTGATTGACCCTTACTTTGTTATTGACAGAGGTTATTGCTTACACGAAAAGGTTAGCAGCAACATCCTTAGCTACTAAAAAGATTTGACAGTCCATTGTGACACAGTTAAGGAATTATGGGAGTATCTTGCCTTTCTTTATTCAGGTCAAGATAATTTTTATCGGATTCCTGATACCACACGAGCTTTCTTTCTATCGGGCTGATCAAAATGATAAGTCTTTCACTTATTACTTCACAAAATTTAATCGTGTCTATGCGGAGTTAAATACCACCTTACAACGGATGTCAGACAAATGCATGCTCAACGGGAGCAAATGGCGGTGATGAGCTTTCTTTCAGGACTGAAATCTGAATATAGTGCTTTGTGGTCTCAAATCCTAGCAGGTTCCGATTCTATTACTCTTCGGGAGGCATATGTTCGGGTGTTGCGTGCCACTCAGGAGAGTTCTCAGCACTATTCACCTACTGAATCCTCCGCTTTGGTTAGCTCCGGCGCTCAGAGGAACAACAATGGGAGTAAAAACAAGGGTGGAAATAGGGAAGGTGATAGAACTCGTATGATATGTCACTACTGTTACGAGCCTGGTCATGTGAAACGTAACTGTTGGAAACTCCTTGGTAAACCACCTCTGTCACAGAAATTTGCTAAGGCTACTATTCAAGAGGGTATATTGCCTACACCAGCCCCTGTCTCTTCTCTGCAACAGCCCACCTCATCTCCTGCTTCCACTACTGAAGTCTCTCCTCTTCAACTTCAACTTCAGTGTTGTCTCGGTCATCCTTCACTTATGTCATTGAAGAAAATGTGTCCTGATTTAGAGTCTGTGTCTGTTCTAGAGTGTGAGTCCTGTCAGTTTGCTAAAGAGCACCGTGTCTCTTATTTACCAAGGGCGAATAAACATGTTGCATCCCCATTTGAATTGGTTCACTCTGATGTTTGGGGACCGTGTCTTGTTGAGTCTAAGTCTGGTTTCAGATATTTTGTTACATTTGTTGATGATTACTCTAGAGTAACTTGGCTATATTTAATGAAAAATAGAACTGAGTTGTTTTCAATCTTCTGTAACTTTCATGCTAAAATTCAAAATCAATATAATGCGTCTCTTCGCATTCTTCGTAGTGATAATGCTAAGGAATCCTATTCTATATATGGTAGGCCTCTTTCATCCAAAGTACCACTCGCCGGAAAAGTCTTCCAACTAACAACTGTTTTGATTGGAAAAGGGGGGGGGGAAGTTACTATTATATTAAAGCACTCGTTCCAGCCACGATTCGGTCCATGCATTAATTCACACACCAAAGCCCGTTTATACGAAATAAGAAGGAAAGACTAGCCCACAATGTAACGCCCTATCCTTTCAGTTTGATCTCTTGCCCTACTCCAATATAATAAGTAGTTGAGATGGAGATCCATTTCCTAGACAAAGAGGAATAATAGGCCGATTATACGCAGTGGTCGAACTACTGAAATCCTATTCTATGGCTCAGCGGCATAGCTAGATTACATCAACAGCTACAACAAGCGATCTGTAATACAAAACAAAGCTGAATCGACTTAATCCCTCTCCATCTTTCATTTGCCCTAGGCAACTTTCTTCTCTTCTCTTAAGATATTATTTTATATCGAGTTACCAGCACATCAATAGGAAGCCTGGGTGGAAGTTTCAAGACAGAAGCAAAGCTAAAGGGCTTAGAAGACTGGGCATTCACCGAGAAGACAAAAGCGGAAGGACGGGATAGTTGGCTTAGGTTCGGAAAGAGTGAGGAATTTGGGGGTTGAGTCTCCATGGCCTCTCCAACGGGGAAGTTAGCCTAGAGTGAGGTGTCTCGGTTCTTTGATAGCGCGGCGCGTAGGTGTGGAGTTTCTTACGATGAAATATATATATTATGAGTGCGGACTCTATATCTATGGATGTGGTCTTTATAAATTGCTCTTAATTCTGCTAGACGCTACGACTACTTAGGGGCAAGTGTACCCCGTCATATCAAGTAATAATCCGGTTAAGACTGGGTATCGAATCCACGGGATTTATAATTACAAGTATTAGACGACTCGGTTTCGTATGTTATTTAAGCAGCGATTACTTTGAGGGTGAAGTAAGATACAACTACACACTATCCTAACTATTGGCGACTCAGATTTGTGTAGCTAAAACCCTATGAAGTGGGATGAATATTGATAAGTTATAACCACGATAAATAATGACTCTAAATGTATACGGATAATAATTTACTCCTGCAAAGACGACTAAGTATAGTAGGACCGACCCGTGAAGCACTTAGACTACGTAATTCCTAGTCAAGGCATGTCTAATGCGGGCGAATTAGAAACTAGGGCCCGTAAGTTCCGTGGCTTGTCAATTCCTACGGTTTCCGGTTTGTCACTTCCGGTAGGGCAACACCTATATAACTCCCTAAAGATATCCTGAATGGCGTCGCGAATCGCGTTCTCCTACACAATAGTCAATTATCAATATCAAAACAAGTAGCAAATACTAACACGTAAAGGGAAATAGAGATTATAAATCATGAAATTATAAATATGAAATGTATATAAATGGGATACAACCAAGCCTAGTACATAGGAAGAGTACAAGCTAATTAGCACGTAAAAAGGGAGAATCTGCCCTTGAAACTAGCTAACCGGACTCAAAGCCATCTCCTAGGTCGTGGAGGTGGAACTCTCGAGCTTGGTGACGAATGGTGGAGAGGAACTTCGATGGAATGCCGGAACAACCGAACAAGCTCTCGAGGTGGAGAGTATAGCTACAAAAACTGAATCTATACTACAACAAGTAACAAAACAAGTATAGTTTGCTCTCTAGTGTGTAATTATTTCTTGGTATCAAATGAAGTTCAAGAGCTTCCTATTTATAGACATCAAGCTAGGGCAAGTTTGTAATTTCACAAAGTACAAGTATGGAGCAACATTATTTGGTGCAGAAATCCCATGATACTCCCCGCGTGAAGTGGTCTACGCCCCGCGTAAATGCCCATTCCGTCAGAAATCTCCTGCATGTGGACCAATTCATTGTTTTGTTATCTCAAGCACGCCCTGCGTAGAGGATTGTACGCCCCGCGTGTTTGAGTCTCTGAAGTTTTATTGCTTGAATTGGTGCTTTTACGCCGTGCGTAGCTGAAGTACGCCTCGCGTAAAAGAGTCTCTGAGTTTTTATCATTGAGGACATGCCTGGTACGCCTTGCGTGTATGGTTATACGCCCCGCGTACTAAGAGTTGACTCAGGGAGATAGTGCAGTCTGACTTTCAGGATTAGGCCAATTATTGCCAACATGTGTCATACGCCCCGCGTAGAGTGGCATACGCCCCGCGTATGTTGAGTCAATTCCACATGGCTTCTGCGGATAAGGCAATTATTGCTGACACATGTTTCACGCCTCGCGTAAAGGATTATACGCCCCGCATAAATGAGTGGATTTTTGCTCCTTATTCGTACTTGAAATACAAATCTTGCGAGCCGAGTTAGCTTGACGTTTTTATTTCCTAAACTAATCAAAAGCATGGAAAATTAACTGAAAGTACGAGATTTATTTTTATTTCTTTATTTTATCAAAACACTTTATTTTTGTAATTAAACTTGTTTATTTTATCCAAAATCAACCCGTAAATCACGATAAAAGATAGGGGTAAAATATCCCTATCAAACCTCCTCGGACTTTAAAGTTTTACTTGTCCTCAAGTAAAAGAAATCGAAAGACAAAGGATTAAGAGAATTAAGAAACAAACCGAAGGTTGGTTTTGCCAAGTGCGTGATTTTAAAGTTATGGTTTTGTGCAAAGGTTTCGGTAAGTACCTACGCAAACAATTGAGTATGAAACTTGTTTGAAACCTCCATGATCAAAATTTAATAGGCAATATTAACGGGGGTTGATTATCTTTTGAGAACCCGATAGTACCTCACCAAGAGATTTCGCTCTTACGCTCAATTTTAGGTGGGTCGGTGTTTTAGCACTCTTCTTTGCACTTACTCGAGATCATGTCGAATTTGCATTTTCATCCGGGTTTTTCCTCCTAAAATATGGTTAGGTAATATTAAAAATGAACCCGAAGGGGGGTTGTAATGTGGGTGGCTTCTTTAGTGGTTAGTTTAAAGAAACTCGAGTTCAAAAATATCATTTTGTGATTGCACCGTGTCATTGTTTATTTCGGCCTTGGTGAATTTTACAAAATATACTTCAAAATTGCTCGGATCAAGCTTGAGAATGCCTTTTTATTTTTATTGTGTCATTTGTTTTGATAGAGGCACAAAAACAATATTTTGAGAACTTATGGTGCTCATTTGCTAAGGCCGTGACTTATTTCGGGTAATTCGGATGCAACTTGATTATGTCGGTAATTGATCAAGAGGAAAAAGGGTTAAATGTTAAGAGGGTATTAACAAAAAAAGTTGGTTAATAGGCTCGAAGGGGTTTCCTAATGTTCAATGAAAACGAGAAAAATAAATTAAGAAAAATTAGCCTAAGTGGGTTCGGTTTATCATCTATTGCCTTTTGACCACAAATAAGTGTACTTAACCCGGTATTGGATGCAAATTCTATGAGTCGAGTGAAGTCAAAGCTCTCGAAAAATTGTGAAAGAATTAGAGTTCTCGTACGAACTCTTTTAGGCTCAAGAATACCTCAAAAAGATTCGGGTTTAAATTGTGTACTATCAAGTTTTCGCTAAATTCTCAACTATCCCGTTTTTATTGCCTTTTTAAAGTTTATTATGGAGATAACATTTGGGTTAAGACTCAATATTTTAGTTTAGTACTAATCCTAAGTTTTGCACAAATTCCCTAACTTTAAGATCAAGATTAAAATCTCTTAATTGAACCATTCCTTTATGTTCCGACACTTTTATTTTTTTGATGACAAATAACGGAACTTCAATTAATTTCCGAAGGAGGGATAACGTGTCGGGAAAATTTTAAAGAGTCAATAAATGAGTTTAATTATTTTGTTAAATTTTTTTTTTATTTTTGTTTTTGGTAGTGCAAACCAAACTAAAAGTGCGGGGTTGCACGACCTTCCGCGTTATTTAAAATGACGCCTATTCCAAGGGCGTCGCAAAAAGAAGTTAAAACAAAAACAAAAATAAAATAAAGGTAAGGAAGGGAAAAGAAGACCCTTAGTGGTCAGGTGCCCTACGCGAGGCGTGCCCAGGGGGGCACCCCGCGTAGGGTAGCCTTTTTAATGCGATTTGAGGCAGAGACTCAAATACGCGGAGCGTAATATGGAGGGCGCCCCGCGTAAGGCGGTGTTTTTATTGTTTTTGGAGTCAGAGACTCAAATACGCGGGGCGCAGGAACAGGGCGCCCCGCGTGTTTGAGTTTCTGAACTTTTTTAAGCATGAAAATAAGGGGTACGCGGGGCGTTCCATGGGGTGCGCCCTGCGTGGTGTTATTCTAAACAATAAGATGAAAGTAACGAAAGCACAAAACACAAACGGAACGTAACAATTTCAATTAAAAAGAACATCCTACATTAAAAACATAAAAACAACATAGGAAATAATAAAAACAACATCAAAAAGAAAATAAAGAAAACATGAAAAGAAAAGAGAGGGAAACTAAGGTTGTGGTGGAGGCAGGTTGTCACGGATGTTGAAGTGGGTGTAGAAGGCGTTGGTGAAGGCGTCAAAGTTAGCCCTATCCTCTAGCCATTGAGCCTCGAGGGTATCGAAGCGGGAGTCGAAATGAGCCTGATCCCGACGTTGGTTATCCTCCAAAATATCCAACCGAGCATAAAGAGAGTTAAAATCATAGAGGGGTGGAGGACTAAAATTGATACCCAAGCTCGAGTCCGAGTCACCTTCCGCATTGGAGTTGGCTGCCCCCGAGGTCTCGCCAGGGCCGGAAGTTGGATTATTGAAGGATTTAAAAGCGTTTTTTTCCAATGGCCGAGGCATAAGGCGCGTGAGGCGTTCGAGGGCCGCTTCACCGAGAGCGGTAAGGGCGAAGATGGTGATGAGGTGGCCAAAACCGAGCTTGGCCCGCTTCCGGATGGGTGTGGAGTGGAGGTGAGTAGCCACGTGGTAGGAGAGGTCATAGGTGAGCCCATTGACACAACAGTAGAGGGCCAACAGTTCGTGTTTGTTGACCTTAGAGGCCTCGAACTTCCCCGAGAAGTAAAATGAGATGAAACGGTGGAGAAGTTGGAGGATAGGGTCACGGATGAGAGATGGGCGGAGGTTGGAGATGTGATAGTCATCGGACCCGGTAATGGAGGCCCAAAACTCACGAGCGGCAACGCCGGTGGGCCAACTAGATCTTCCCCCCTCCGTTTGGAAAGTGAAATGGTGTTGGAACCATTGAGTGTCAATGGAAAAGGGGCGGTTATGGAGGCAAAAGTTGAAGAGTGCAGCTCCGGGGACGTTGTTGGAGGTGAGGGTGGTGTATAACTCAAGGACCAAGGAGGGGTACACGTGTTATTCTTTACTATAGATGTCGTACCATCCGAGTGCATGGAGACGAGCTTCAAAAGGAGTGCTGAGATCGTGTTGATCGAGCACACTACGTGGGATATATGGAAGTTCCATGATGGTGGCGGCATAAAGGTCTTCGTACCGGGTGGCCTCCTCCTCTGTGAGAAGGTGAAAAGGGGCCCTGTATAGGCGGGTGAGAGGGGGCATGCTTTTCCGCTCGGGTGGCTGTTGTGGTTGGTTTTGGGTGCGGGAGGAGCGAGTGGTGCGAGCTCGACGAGCTTGCATTTATTGGTCGAGGGGAGTGTTAACGGCTGCTCGTTTGCTTCGGGTCATGATTGTATGAGGAAGAAGGGAGAAGGAATGAAGAGGGAGTGGGAGATGAGTGTTGTGAAGAGTTGGGGTAGTTGTGAGGAAGGAAAGGGAGAAAAAGGGAAGATATATATAGGGGAGAAGTGGGGAATCCAAGCAAAGCTCGGATTCCCAGAGGGGTACGCGGGGCGTAAAGGGGCCACGCCACTCGTATCCCTCCCCCTGATGTTATTTTGCGCAAGAATGGTGAGATACGCGCGACGTAAATAGGGTTACGCCACGCGTATCGAACCTCCTGCTCCTTTTTTATGACAAAAAGGGCGGAGACGCGGGGCGTAAATGGGGTTACGCCCCGCGTATGAGGACGGAAGATGAAGGATTTTTGTGGTTTTTGGTAATTTTCTGATTTTTTTGACTTTTGGATTTATGAGTGTTTAATGATTTTTAATTGATTTTATGATTTTTATGTTTTATTTATGACTCTTTTTAATTTTTATTAATTAAGGAGGTGGTTAATGAAAATTTATTATGGAGGGAAGTTGAAAATTTGAATTTGAAAGGATGGAAATTGATTGGGTGGAAGGGGAGGTAGAGTGTGGAAGTGGAAAAGTTGTATAGGGAAGAGGAGTGATGGAAAGTTTGAGAGAGAGGGAGTTGCCATGGGGAGTTGTGATTCACAACTCCCCGAGGATACGCGCGGCGTACCCTAGGGTACGCCCCGTGTGTCATCTACGTGACACTTATTAAACAAGAGCGTCAATGAGTAATGTGTACGCGTTGCACAAATTCAGGTACGCCACGCGTAGTGTGTCCTTTATTAAGTAAAAGGGGCAGACACACAACTACGTGGGGCGCAAGGGGTTATACGCCCCACGTATTTTAAGGGTTTTGGATTAATGTGGGATTTGTTTTTCTTTTGATTTTATGAAAATAAAAGAAAATGGGAGAAAATAAAATAAAGTAAAAATGAAGATGAAAATAAAATAACAATAATGCAAAATAAAGAAAAGAGATAACGTTTATAATACATATAGACAAGTGGTTCGAGGAATTCAAACCGATGCTACGTTTTGAGTCGAAGTAGCTCAACTTTCTTATATGGCGGCTTATTGCAAGACGTCCGCGTTGGAGCTTGACGGGTCCGAATTCCTATTATTGAGGAGCGTTATCACTTGTCCGGATTCCCTATTCTTACCTCGCGGGTTTTGTTCAGTGTTCGCCGGGAGGGTTCCGAGTGGCCTTTCTTATTATTGACGGTTTAGGTGGGCCACCTGGCGGCTAAGATCCCTGCAAAATACTTCGCTATCGGAAAGACGGGTTAATATGTCCTTCAACAGGGACGTGACCGATTGGTCGTGTACATTGTTGGAAGGTGGAGCGTTCCGATTACCGGGCATGGCTTGTGATTGTCCGAGCCCGTTTTCCCGAAATTCTTGCTCAAAGCCGGATGGGGGTCTCAACACGTTATTATTATTGACATATGATAAGTTCGGGTGTTGGTACCGAGGCCTCCATCCGCCGTTATTATTATTATTATTATTATTATTGTGTTGAGAATAGGAGTTCGGATGGGAATTATACCTTTGGTTGCCTCCTATATAACTTACGTTTTTGTCACGACCCATCCCACGGACCGTGACCGGCGCTAGGGAACGGGTAAGCTTAAGCTACCGGAACCCGTAGCAAGCCTAAATTATCTTAGCTAATCAATTACATAAATTCATTTTTTTTAATAAAATATTTAAAAGTATTAAACATTAAATCATTTCCTAATATAATTTAATAAATACTCGTATATCTGGTACCGCGGTCTAGAATTAGAATTTTATATTAGCTAGAAGGATTATACAAATAAAGATAAGTGTGCCGCCCGGAAGAAGATATTGGGCTGCAAGAGACTTCTAATCACCTGAAAATTAAAGGAGTCAAACCTCCCATAGTGAATTAATTATATGCAATGCATGAGTAATTCAACATTGATGTCACACATAATAATAATAGTAGTATATAATATAAGTATGCACACAATATGTTTTTCATAAAATTATCTTGTAAATAAATAAATATGTGGTTTAATACGTGTTGGACCCTAAACCTCAATACCCAGATTATAATCCACCACTAATCACCATATCACTTTTATCTAATAACTGGGGGACCGAGAATAACTCAACCGACCACACGCCCAGTTAGCTGGAGGACCGAGAATAACTCAACCGATTCCGTACCCAACCTCACTTAAAATCCAAAATCCACATATCATATAGCCCGAGAATATCTCAACCGAGCTTGTCCATATATCACAACATTCACAATATTATTATCATCAATATCCAATAACCCGATAATACCCGTGCGCACAAGGTCCTGATACCGCTCACCATGAAGCATGTCCATGACACGTATTTATCCACAAATAATTACGTATAAATTATTATAAATAATAATACACACTTTTATAAGTGAAAATAATACTTTAATTGAAATATCATGAAATAAATTATTATGAATGCAAATGCTAAATTAAAAATGCACAACATATAATTAACTCACAAATTGCTCCTAGCTGACTGCCCTAGTTTTCAGGTACTGTTGTTGCTCCTCCTACCGGTTGAATATTTCATCGGAAAATTAGGTCGGTCACCGGAATCCTTCCACCGGGAAATTTGAGATTGATTGTATGGAAACAACAATTATACCACCTTGCTCCTTACAATTTCAATGGTCTAGAAACACCGTCAGACACTTAATTTAGATCGGAAAACTCCATGATTTGAGATGATTAACGATTTTCCGGCGAGACTCCGTTCACCGGTGGAAAACCCTTGCATGCTTCAATTATTAACCTACCCAAGGGTTTTCCGGTCTCCTGAGTCCATTTTCAGTGTTAGATTCGCGAAAAAGTGAGCGAAAGATAGAGAAACGAAAGGGACAACCCAAATGACAAATTTTCTCTCTCTAAAAATTTAATAAAAACTTAAAATCACACTCTAAAACTTACATGTACTTGTAGATGGGTTCAAGAACTTCGATTTGGTATAAAGAATGCGAAAAATGGTGGCCGAACGAGGGAGAACGATGAGCCGCAACGTTGAATGTCCGAATAACATTCGAACTGCTGGAAAAACGAAAAAGAAGGGAAGTAGTCACCTGCACTCATCCCTCTACACATATGTAAATGTGTAAAAGTCCAATTTACCCCTTGTATTCCTCAATTTCATTTTAATCTTCCCTTTAATTTGTTGGTGATTTATAATTTCCTTTAAAACAATTTCATATACTAAATTAATATTTAACATTTAAATCTTTTACTCTATATATACATATATATTAATTTGAGGTATTACAGTTCTTCCTCCCTAAAAAAAAATTCGTCCTCGAATTTAAAATTGAAGAGCTAACCTCATGATTATAATAGGTAAGGATAATTGTTCTTTATCTCCGATTCGGATTCCCAAAGGCACTCTTCCATGGAATGATTACTCTATAACACCTTCATCATTGAGATGATATTTTTATCAAAGTTGGCGAACTTGACGATCCCCAATTGCCACTAGTTGTTCCTCATAAGATAAATTTTCACTAACTTCTATCGCTTGAGGATGAAGAACATGAGAAGGATCACGAACATATTTCCTTAGCATTGATATATGGAACACAATATGAACATGTGATAAGTTAGGAGGCAATGCTAATTGATATGCAACTTCGCTTATTCTCTTTAAAATCTCAAATGGACCGACGTATCTAGGTGCCAACTTTTCTTTCTTTCCAAATCTCATGATTCCTTTCATTGGTGACACTTTGATAAAAACATAGTCCCCTTCCATGAATACCATGCCCTTTCTCCTTGGATCCACATAGTTTTTTCTGCCTACTAAAAGCAGTTTGTAATCTTTGACGAATGATGAGAACTTTTTCAGAAGTTATTTGTATTATCTCTAGGCCAGTAAACTTCCTTTCACCAACTTCTTCCCAATATAAAGGAGATCTGCACTCCCTACCATATAATGCTTCATAAGGAGTCATTTGAATGCCTGAGTGGTAGCTATTATTATATGCAAATTCAATGAGAGGCAAATATGTATCCCAATGACCACCAAAGTCCAACACACACATTCTCAACATGTCGTCCAACGTTTGGATTGTTCTTTCAGATTGACCATCTGTTTGTGGATGAAAAGCTGTGCTAAAAGCACTTTGGAGTTTTTCCCTAAAATTTTGAAGTAAACACCAAGCCTTTGTCTGACACAATAACCATTGGTATTCCATGTAGGCAAACAATTTTATCCATGTACAACTGTGCCAATTTTTCCACTGAATATGTTGTCTTTACTGGAAGAAAATGCGCTTACTTGGTTAATCTATCAACTATGACCCAAATAGAATTATATCTGGTTAAAGCACGGGGCAATCCAACTACAAGATCCATGGTTACTCGCTCCCATTTCCATTCTGGAATAGGCAGTTGTTGTAATAATCCTGAAGGCTTCTGATGTTCGAGTTTCACTTGTTGACAAGTCAAACATCGAGATACAAACTCTGCTACATCTCGCTTCATACCATTCCACCAATACAGCTTCTTAAGATCTTGATACATCTTTGTAGAGCATGGATGCACATTATAAGCTGCAAAGTGTGCTTCTTTCATGATCTCTTTCCTCAAATCATCTACATTAGGAACACAAAATCGGTCTCCATATCGTAGACATCCAACATTGTCAATTCTAAAATCTCGAGCCTCACCATCATTCAATTCATCTACAGTCTTACACAACTGAGGATCTCTTGATTGAGCTGCCTTGATTCTATCAAGTAACACCGATCTAACCTTAAAGTGAGCTAAGAATGTGCCATGACGATTCAACTCTAGTTTCACTCCAGAATCAAACATATCGTGTATTTCTTTAAGCAAATGCCTTTTTTCTGAGCTAATATGAGCTAGACTTCCTAAAGATTTCCTGCTTAGAGCATCTTCCACAACATTAGCTTTACCCGGATGATATAAAATGGCACAATCATAATCTTTCAAAAGTTCCATCTAATGCCTCTGCCTTAAATTCAAATCCTCTTTGCTGGAATATGTATTTAAGACTCTTGTGATTAGTGTAAATTCCACAAGCTTCTCCATACAGATAATGTCTCCAGATCGTTAGTGCAAATACTACTGCTGCCATCTCTAAGTTGTGAGTTGGATAATTCTGTTCATATTTCTTTAACTGTCTCGGATCATAAGCTACAACCCTACCATTTTGCATCAAAACACAGCCTAAGCCAACTCTAGAAAAATTAGAATATACAGTGCATCCTCCTGATGCTTTTGAAAACTATTCTCATATGCTTTCGACCATATAAAAGGAACATTTTTCTGAGTTAGCCGAGTTAAAAGTGTTGATATATTGGAAAAATCTTGAACAAATCTCCTATGTTAGCCGACTAAACTTAGAAAACTACGAATTCAGTCACGGTGGTATAGGTCTCTTCCAATTGGTGATTACTTTTACCTTTTTATAATATACTTGTATTTCATATTTGGACGTCACATGTTCAAAGAAAGACAGACTTTCCATTCCAAATTCACATTTAGTGAACTTGGCATGAAGTTGTTCTCTCAAAGTCTGCAATATCATCCTCGAATGTTGTGCGTGTTCCACATTACTAAGTGAATATATCAAAATATCATCGATGAAATAGAATCACAAAATAGTCTAAGAATGGCCTAAACACCATATTCATTAGAAAGATAAATGATGTTGTTGCATTGGTTAAACCAAACGACATCACCAAAAATTCATAATGTCCATATCGTGTTTTGAATGGTGTAATAGGTATATCTTCACTCCTCATTCTCAACTGATGATACCCAGACAGCAAATCAATTTTAGAAAGTGACACGCACCTTGCAACTGATTAAATAGATCATCAATTCGAGGAAGAGGGTATTTGTTACGGATTGTCACCTTATTCAACTGTCTATAACCAATGCAAAGCCGAAGTGATCCATCTTTCTTCTTAACGAACAACACAAGAGCACCCCAAGGAGAAATGCTAGCTCGAATGAAGCCTATATCAATGAAATCTTATAGATGTTCCTTCAACTCCTTCAATTCTGCTGGCACCATCTTGAAAGGTGGCATGGATATTAGGGTAGTACTAGGAACTAAGTCAATACAAAACTCAATTTCTGTTTCAATAGATAACCCTGGTAATTGCTCGGGAAAAACATCTGGAAATTCATTAACAACATGAACATTATCTACTTTACCCTTATCTACCATTGTCTCCTTGACTAAGGCCAAATATTGACATCCTTTATGCAACAACTTTCTAGCTGCTATGGCTAATATCAAAATCGAAAAGGAAGTGTCTTTATTGCCTTTGAATTCGAATTTAACATCTCCCGGTATGTTAAATCTCACTACCTTCCCACGATAATCTAAAGTGGCAAAATATTGAGATAACCAATCAATTCCCAATACGCTATTAAAATCAATCACATCCCACAGAATCAAATCCGCATATAGATCTCTTCCTTCTACTATAATAGGATAAGAAGAGAACACGAGATTTGTTTCTAACGAGTTATTATTGTAGTAAAGATAGGGAGTACCTTAACTTTTCTGGAGTTATATTTATTCTTATAGGAAAACAACGAGCAATAAAAAAAATGGGCAACACCAAGATCCAAAAATATTGTAGCATCCCCCGAAACATTTCAAGTCTAATTATCTTGTAGAGTAAAAGTGAATTACACTCTAACTTGTCCATGTTCAGAAATTTTTGCCAATTGTCCTGTCTCTACAAACAAAACAACTCAGTTGACCCAGATGCATCCTACACATCCTAGAATTAAGATGATGTAGAAAGATTCCTATTTGAATAAGTAGTTTGGTCTTAATGCACTAGACGAAGACCGCTGAAAAAGGAGGTTAATTGGTTTTTTTTTATTATTCTTTTAACGAGGACTTCATTAATTAATTTCTTAAATTTAGCCTATGTCATACTTTTCGTTCAAGATTAAATATAATCTTTGAACCATACTCATATATCACTCTTTAAAGATTATTCTACGATATGGATAGTAAGGTAGTCGTTGCATTTTTTTTTCTACTTGTTTAATTAGTCCATAAGGTAATATGTGACACCATCATACAAGTTGAGTTGAGGTAAACAGTTGTATGGTGGTACAGAGATAAGGTAGATGATATAGGGGTATAAGTTCTAGGTTCGTTGGAGACATGGAAGAAAATGAACCAAATTATGGATATATGTGTTGCACTTAGGAATTGAGGACTGATAACTTGCCGGATCCGATTTGATATTCTCTGCCAGAGTTACCTGCAAAACAGAACCGGAGACAGGATCTCCGGGAAAACTCTCCGACGATCAAGTCAGTTTTTGTAAGAAGGTTGGTAATTTGACAATAGTATTGCGGGGAAAATTGTGAGCGTACCTTTTTTCCTCGTTCTTAAGGCCATTTATAGGTGTTTTTTAGGTAACCGCCGAGGGCGGTTACTCCTTAGTGGGCCACGTTCTGAGGGCGGTTCCCCCTTTTTAGGTCATGTCCCTTTCGTGGCTTTCATGGCAACGAACGTGGTTCTGAGTGGGAGTCTTGATGCTCCGTTTAGGAATTCGGGGCGGTTACTCGTTTCACCCGTTTCCGCTTATTCGGGTCCCATTCGGGGCTGTTACTCGCTGCGCCCGCTTCCTTTATTCGGGTCTCATCCGATCTTAGACCATAGGTCTAAGTATGGGCTGGGCCTGTGAAATGAATATGACCCGGTTTAGCCTCGCGGGTCATCAAGGACAAAATGAGATAAGCTTTAATGTAAAGCATTGAAGTCACAATTCATAAGAAAATATAATATCTGTTTGGTAAGCCGGAGGTTAAGGAGGAATGTAATATCGATAGAACAAATGAAGGACAATGGAAAGAATTGATTGAATTTTTAAATCGTATGCATATCTAGAGAAAATTGTTTATTCTTCTCGACCTCGTTGGTTAAAATGAGATTCCACTCATTTAATCCTCTAGCTCGTTTGCCTTCTAAATCTGCATCTTCATCTCCGAGGAGGTAGTTGGCATAATAAATCATTAAACTTTTTGCAAACAAAATCTCATAATCAAGATCATGTGTAATTAGTTCATTTACTAGTTCGGCTTAAACTAATTTAGATATTGATTGCCTCATTATGTGAATTTATAAGGAAGGATTAGAAAATAACAGACTCTTACGGTACGGTAGACTCTAGTTATAAGAAGACTGTCAAAGACGAATTCGAAACCTATTTCCGCAGTATCCAGATTTTCTATCATCCTAGGTCATACAATCTTTAACCTAGGCTCTGATACCAACTTTGTCACGACCCATTCCACGGACCGTGACCGGCGCTAGGGAACGGGTAAGCTTAAGCTACCGGAACCCGTAGCAAGCCTAAATTATCTTAGCTAATCAATTACATAAATTCATTTTTTTTAATAAAATATTTAAAAGTATTAAACATTAAATCATTTCCTAATATAATTTAATAAATACTCGTATATCTGGTACCGCGGTCTAGAATTAGAATTTTATATTAGCTAGAAGGATTATACAAATAAAGATAAGTGTGCCGCCCGGAAGAAGATATTAGGCTGCAAGAGACTTCTAATCACCTGAAAATTAAAGGAGTCAAACCTCCCATAGTGAATTAATTATATGCAATGCATGAGTAATTCAACATTGATGTCACACATAATAATAATAGTAGTATATAATATAAGTATGCACACAATATGTTTTTCATAAAATTGTCTTGTAAATAAATAAATATGTGGTTTAATACGTGTTGGACCCTAAACCTCAATAACCAGATTATAATCCACCACTAATCACCATATCACTTTTATCCAATAACTGGGGGACCGAGAATAACTCAACCGACCACACGCCCAGTTAGCTGGAGGACCGAGAATAACTCAACCGATTCCGTACCCAGCCTCACTTAAAATCCAAAATCCACATATCATATAGCCCGAGAATATCTCAACCGAGCTTGTCCATATATCACAACATTCACAATATTATTATCATCAATATCCAATAACCCGATAATACCCGTGCGCACAAGGTCCTGATACCGCTCACCAGGAAGCATGTCCATGACACGTATTTATCCACAAATAATTACGTATAAATTATTATAAATAATAATACACACTTTTATAAGTGAAAATAATACTTTAATTGAAATATCATGAAATAAATTATTATGAATGCAAATGCTAAATTAAAAATGCACAACATATAATTAACTCACAAATTGCTCCTAGCTGACTGCCCTAGTTTTCAGGTACTGTTGTTGCTCCTCCTACCGGTTGAATATTTCATCGGAAAATTAGGTCGGTCACCGGAATCCTTCCACCGGGAAATTTGAGATTGATTGTATGGAAACAACAATTATACCACCTTGCTCCTTACAATTTCAATGGTCTAGAAACACCGTCAGACACTTAATTTAGATCGGAAAACTCCATGATTTGAGATGATTAACGATTTTCCGGCGAGACTCCGTTCACCGGTGGAAAACCCTTGCATGCTTCAATTATTAACCTACCCAAGGGTTTTCCGGTCTCCTGAGTCCATTTTCAGTGTTAGATTCACGAAAAAGTGAGCGAAAGATAGAGAAACGAAAGGGACAACCCAAATGACAAATTTTCTCTCTCTAAAAATTTAATAAAAACTTAAAATCACACTTTAAAACTTACATGTACTTGTAGATGGGTTCAAGAACTTCGATTTGGTATAAAGAATGCGAAAAATGGTGGCCGAACGAGGGAGAACGATGAGCCGCAACGTTGAATGTCCGAATAACATTCGAACTGCTGGAAAAACGAAAAAGAAGGGAAGTAGTCACCTGCACTCATCCCTCTACACATATGTAAATGTGTAAAAGTCCAATTTACCCCTTGTATTCCTCAATTTCATTCTAATCTTCCCTTTAATTTGTTGGTGATTTATAATTTCCTTTAAAACAATTTCATATACTAAATTAATATTTAACATTTAAATCTTTTACTCTATATATACATATATATTAATTTGAGGTATTACAGTTTTCGGCATCGCCGGCGAAGGGGCTACCGGTTTGGCAATTAAACGCATCATGGTCTCCACCACAGTGAGTGCACATCAGGACCTGCACACTTTTATTGAGGCTCAATTGGGCGATCAACGAGTCAAGTTTCTTGTTCATTTCTGCTATGGAGGTTTTCGGAGCCTCTTTCTCCACAGCGAATGTCTGGTGTCGCGACGGGCCGGCAAGCCGATCCTCTTGCCATTGCACACTTTTCCTTGCGAGCTTATGAATGAGCTCGTAGGCCTCACTAGCTGACTTCCGAAATAGATCCCCACCGGCAGTGGAATCAACAGTCGCACGATTAGTGGGGGTTAACCCGTGGTAAAAAGTGCTTACCAAGTCGTGCTTTGGGATGTCATGGTGGGGACAGTTTGGAGCAACTTTCAAAACCTAGCCCAAGCTGCATGAAGGGCCTCGCATTCCAATTGCCTGAAGGATGTGATATCGGTCCGTAACTTGACTATTTTAGACGGCGGAAAATAGTAGGAAAGGAACTCCTTTTCGAGCTCTTCCCATGACGTGATGGATCCCGCCTCCAATGAGTGTAGCCATTCCAACACCTGTCTTGTCAATGAAAAAGGAAACAATTTCAGTCTCATAGCCTCAACGGGAACACCATTTTGCCGAGAGGTATCGGCACACATAAGAAATTTATCCAAATGTTCGTTGGGGTTCTCATGGAGTTCCCCTCCGAATTGACCGCATTGTTGTATCAATTGGATCATTCTAGTCTTGATCTCGTATGTATTGGCTGGGATCGTGGGGGCGACAATGCCATTACGATTTTGGGGACGATGCGGAGCAAGGATCTCCATCATCGAACGCGTATCGTTGCCCCCGCGGATGTTGTTCATTTGCGGCCTTGGGTTTCCATTGGGTTGGTTGACCTCGGCGTTGGGGTTTGCTATCTTCTCTTTTTGAATCCTACAAAGAGTACGTTCAATTTCAAGATCAATAGGAATAAGAGAATCACTTTTTGATTGGGTGTGCATAAAGTAAAAGGAAGTATAAATGGTTATCCACAAGAAAGAATAATGTTAGTCAAAGTATATATAAATAATTTATACAAAAAGAATGCTTAAACTAACAATGAAACGTTTTTGTCTAATATTGTAGGAGACTATAAATCCCCGGCAACGGCGCCAAAAACTTGATAGCGCGGCGCCTAGGTGTGGAGTTTCTTACGACGAAATGTATATATTATGAGTGCGGACTCTATATCTATGGATGTGGTCTTTATAAATTGCTCTTAACTCTGCTAGACGCTACGACTACTTAGGGGCAAGTGTATCCCGTCGTATCAAGTAATAATCCGGTTAAGACCGGGTATCGAATCCACGGGATTTATAATTACAAGTATTAGACGACTCGGTTTCGTATGTTATTTAAGCAGCGATTACTTTGGGGGTGAAGTAAGATACAACTACACACTATCCTAATTATTGGCGACTCAGATTTGTGTAGCTAAAACCATATGAAGTGGGATGAATATTGATAAGTTATAACCACGATAAATAATGACTCTAAATGTATACGGATAATAATTTACTCTTGTAAAGACGACTAAGTATAGTAGGACCGACCCGTGAAGCACTTAGACTACGTAATTCCTAGTCAAGGCGTGTCTAATGCGGGGGAATTAGAAACTAGGGCCCGTAAGTTCTGTGGCTTGTCAATTCTTACGGTTTCCGGTTTGTCACTTCCGGTAGGGCAACACCTATATAACTCCCTAAAGATAGCCCGAATGGCGTCGGGAATCGCGTTCTCCTACACAATAGTCAATTATCAATATCAAAACAAGTAGCAAATACTAACACGTAAAGGGAAATAGAGATTATAAATCATGAAATTATAAATATGAAATGTATATAAATGGGATACAACCAAGCCTAGTACATAGGAAGAGTACAAGCTAATTAGCACGTAAAAGGGGAGAATCTGCCCTTGAAACTAGCTAACCGGACTCAAAGCCGTCTCCTAGGTCGTGGAGGTGGAACTCTCGAGCTTGGTGACGAATGGTGGAGCGAAACTTCGATGGAATTCCGGAACAACCGAACAAGCTCTCGAGGTGGAGAGTTTAGCTACAAAAACTAAATCTATACTACAACAAGTAACAAAACAAGTATAGTTTGCTCTCTAGTGTGTAATTATTTCTTGATATCAAATGAAGTTCAAAAGCTTCCTATTTATAGACATCAAGCTAGGGCAAGTTTATAATTTCACAAAGTACAAGTATGGAGCAATATTATTTGGTGCAGAAATCCCATGATACGCCCCGCTTAAATGCCCATTCCGTCAGAAATCTCCTGCATGTGGACCAATTCGTTGTTTTGTTGTCTCAAGCACGCCCTGCATAGAGGATTGTACGCCCCGCGTGTTTGAGTCTCTGAAGTTTTATTGCTTGAATTGGTGCTTTTACGCCGTGCGTAGCTGAAGTACGCCCGCGTAAAAGTGTCTCTGAGTTTTTATTATTGAGGATATGCCTGGTACGCCTCGCGTGTATGGTTATACGCCCCGCGTACTAAGAGTTGACTCAGGGAGACAGTGCAGTCTGACTTTCAGGATTAGGCCAATTATTGCCGACATGTGTCATACGCCCCGCGTAGAGTGGCATACGCCCCGCGTATGTTGAGTCAATTCCACATGGCTCCTGCGGATAAGGCAATTATTGCTGACATATGTTTCACGCCCCGCGTAAATGAGTGGATTTTTGCTCCTTGTTCGTACCTGAAATACAAATCTTGCGAGCCGTGTTAGCTTGACGTTTTTATTTCCTAAACTAATCAAAAGCATGGAAAATTAACTGAAAGTACGAGATTTATTTTTATTTCTTTATTTTATAAAAACACTTTATTTTTGTAATTAAACTTGTTTATTTTATCCAAAATCAACCCGTAAATTACGCTAAAAGATAGGGGTAAAATACCCCTATCATTCTCCTACTAGAATCCGGAACCTGGGCCTCCCTAAATATGATAGGGAGGATGGGAGTTCGCTTGATTTGTCTAAATGGATTAGATCCTTGTCTCGATACCAAAACCCAGGAGTATGAGCGGGTAGCACAGGAAGCTCGGAACTCTTAAAGCAGTTGAAGCTCGGGAAACAATAAGGTATCCTTTGATTACCTACCTTCGACCAATAACGCATACTTCCGATTCATTCCGGGTGAAGGATGGAAAGGGAAAGGAGACGGAAGGGGATTGCACCATTGTTGAGTAACCATACCCCAGCTCCCAATCTGGCTGGGTTACGTCAAGGAAGGAGCGACCTAGGACTGTACCTCAAGTACCGAAAGATAGGATAAGTAAATGGAAAACAAGTATGCGGCACTTATCAATTCTTTCAGGCTACTCTGCAGCCGCACGCATCACATAGGAAGTTCTCCTACGCGATATCACCAGGAAATCCACTTCGGGGATTCGAGGGGTTCAAGTGCATAATAGTAAACGAATGCCAACTCAAGGAAGAGGGCTACCCGAGGCGGAGCAGGGGAAGAAGGGGGGAAAGCACAAGCGAAAGTAAGAAAAGGGATGCGTCCTCAAACCCTATAGAAAGAGTGAAGACAGCACGACCACATTCTATTAAGATTAGGGATGCGTCCTCTACTTCCTGGAGATGGCGATGGCACAGCTTCCTGAAGATTTAATCGCTGAAATTTTTGAACGTTTGCCGACTAAATTACATCTTCGTTTAAGATGTGTTTCTAAATCTATATGCGCAATCATTGATAGCCCTACTTTAATGAGTTCACATCGCCGTAGAGTTACTGAAAACCATCGTCGCGATATGATTTTACTGTATACTTTGTGGAAGAAGGAGCCAACGAAATATCTTGCAATTAAAATGAGTGATAGTGAGGAAGACGAGTCTGTTCTCTAAAAACCAAGCTTAAGGCAGCGGGTTGCTTCATCCATATGTACTGTGTCGTATTGTAATTTTGTTGTGTCGTTTCGTTTTTATGGAGATTTTAATTTGTTGTAGGATTTTAAGATTGTAATTTGTCTGCTTATTATTATGGTTCATCAATAAATTAATTTGTTCAAAGTCTTTACATCAATGAGTAATTATATCTCTGCAAAGTTTATCTACTTTGCTGTTATTAGTTTTTTTTTTTTTTTGAATTCAACCACTTGTTTTATACATCATTCCATTTTTCTTCACAAATTTATGGAAGACATTACAAATAAAATAGATATAAATCCCCATTACGATGAGCCCTTGTATTTTTTTTATTACTAACGGCGAAATACGAAAACACATGAAAACATAAAAACCAAAAAATGCGAAAAATGTGAAAAAATCAAAAACGAGAAAAAATGCAAAAAACGAAAAAAAATAAAAATGAGAAAAAAATATGAAAAACACGAAAATGGTAAAATGAGAAAAAACACGAAAAAATGTGAAAAACGAAAAAAAAATGCAAAAAAACGAGAAAATATGAAAAACACGAAAATGGTAAAACGAGAAAAAACACGAAACTGTGAAATGAAAAAAAAAAAGAGAAAAACAACAAAAAAATGAAAAAAGAAATTGAAGTAAACATGAAAATCCGAAAAATGAAAAAAAAAACATGAAAATTGTATTTAACTAATATAAACATACGTATTGTAATGATAATTGCATTTTATGAATTTTATTAAAATTTATCAACCAAACATGGTAATGTAATTATGATTCCATTCCATTAGATTACACATTTGATTACATCACAATATACTAAACGAACCTTATGAATTAAAACCTTTGCCTCAGGGGATATTATTATTGGTGAACCTAACGCCAATATTGCAATTACAGGTGAAAGAGTAATTGAACAAAAATTGAAGGTAAAAAGCATAATTAAGCTCCTGAATTTTGACTGTTTTAAAGATTAAGCCTCTAATCATTTATTTTTCCACATTAAGTTCTTGATCATTGATTCTATTATGGATTATGCCCTTATTTAACTTTTTCATCGAGTTTGGACTGCATATATCATTAGGGCGATTCGACTTGTTGATATTGACAAATAAAAATAAGAATTTATTGACTAGGAGAGATAAAAATTTAAAACTAAAACGAAACTATAAAAATTAATTTCCAGTATATTTTTCAAAACTCGATTTTTTCCTCTCCCATTTTGTGATTTTCAATATTAGAATCGCCAAATCGATCTTCTCATCTCCTAAACTAGACGAAAAAATTAAATAAGGATCAAATCTATAATAAAATCAATGATTAGGGACTAAATATATGAAAAAAATAATTGATTAGGGATTTGATCTTTAAACAAGGTAAAGCTTAATTATGTTTTTTTTTGGGTAATTAATTTATTAGTCCCTATATTTTGACAAAACACACTGTTTAGTCCCTGTATTTTCAAAAACACATGGTAAGGTCCCTAACCTTTTTATCAATGAACTGTTTAGTCATTCCGTCTGTTTGTTATATTTTTTTTACCGTTTATGACTTCAGAAATGACTAAATTACCCTTTACTATTTACCTTCAAACTTTAGAAGAGAAAGTCTAATTTAAAAGAAGCTATTTGTATGGAGAACAAGAAAAAGAAAAGACCCAATGCATACGAATTTGAACGATTAAGAAGAAAATCAAGAAGAAGAACATTCAAAGTTGATTTCAGATGCATTAGAGTTTAAAGGAAATGAAAAGAAGAACGCAAATCCAAATTGACTAACAAAATCTTCATGAGAGTCTAACGGCAGGGACTAAACAGTTCACCGAGAAAAATGTTAGGGACTAAACAGTTCATTGAGAAAAAAGTTAGGGACTTTATCATGTGTTTTTGAAAATACAAAGACTAAACAGTGTGTTTTGTCAAAATATAGGGACTAATAAATTAATTACTTTTTTTTTACCAAAACGGAAGGTTCGCAATCGGCGGAATAGCTATTTTTTATTATAAGTCTTACTTTTTTATATCAAGTAATTTTAATAATATTATGTTTTTATACAATTATAGAAAAAGAGTGAGTATCGAATCCATGAATTCTCATCCATATAAAGATGTACCAATTCAATTCAACTATACCCAGTTTTAATAGTACCTAATGGATAAATTACACAATAGTCAGGATTGATAAATTATTTATAAATGTTTTAAATTTTTAAATAAATTTATTTAAATGTTAAATTTAGTGGTTTTTGCAAAATTGTTTTTTTCCTACAACTGATTATTTGAAAATTTGACAAAAACAAAAACAAAATATAATATTTTATATTTTAAGATTTAAAATCATATAATGATAAAATACATAAAAATAATTTTTATAATTGTAAATAAAAATTAAAATTTGATTTTTTTTTATATATATAATTTCCTCTTTGAGGGCGAGCCTTGGCGCAACGGTAAAACGTTGTTGTCGTGTAACCAGAGGTTACGAGTTCGAGTCTTAGGAGCGGCCTCTTGCCAATTAAATTGACAAGGGAAGGCTTGCCCCCAATACATCCTTGTGGTGGGACCCCTCCCCGGACCCTCGCTCAGCGGGGACGCGTAATGCGACCGGGCCGCCCTTTTTGGGCGAGCCTTGGCGCAACGGTAAACGTTATTGTCGTGTGACCAAGAGGTCACGGGTTCAAGTCTTAGGAGCGGCCTCTTGCCAAATAAATTGGCAGGGGAAGGCTTGCCCTGAGTACACCCTTGTGGTGGAACCTCTCTCCGGACCCTCGCACAGCGGGAACGCGTAGTGCGACCGGACCGTCCTTTTATATAATTTCCTCTTTGAATAATTATGGGGAAATTACATAGAAAAACCTTTATAAAAAGTAATTTACAGTTATAGCAAATTATATTTTGCATTTTGTCAATTAGGAAGTTATCAATAAATGATTGATTAGAAATGGTTAGAGAATGTTAAAAGATGATAGAAATTCAAAAATATTTGACAGTTTTAAAATAAAAAATGATATATCTGATATAATACTAATAGAATTATTAATTTGATTAAATTATAAATATTTTTATCATTTCTGATCTTTAGGTAAAAGTCTCAATAATTATTGTTGCAATTTTTTTTAAAAGCCCATTAAAGCGACGGGAATGGGCTTGAAGCCCATAAAGAGTAGTCATAAGGAATAAACATGACCACCCTACTTTTCTATTTCATTACTTTATTAAATGCCTGAAAATAGTTTCACAAAGAAATTCCTTTGACTACAAATGATTTTATGATTTTTGCTTTCTTTTATTTAAATTCTCATAAAAATAATTATACTAATAAAGTATAAAAATACTTCTAATGTTTACAGCGATGAGCAATTTTATCTCTAACGTCTAAAATAATGCAATTTTACTCCTAACATTGGCAGCCAAGAACAATTTTACTCTTAACATTGACAAGTTTGATCAATTTCAGACATTATTGTAAAATACAAATATTTTATTCCTTAGTTCGCACCCATTACATATTAGGTCGTTTAAAAAAAAGATTTCATATTTTCTCTGAGTTAATAATAGAATTGAAGATTACAATTTATAAATTCGTCGAAATATTTTGAATTTTTTTTGTCCAACTCGGAAAATAGACAGTATTATTTTTTACTTTAAAAAAAAAAATCACATCTAATCATACGTTTATGATCAGTTACTAATGAGTGATAAAATGATTTGAAAAAGATTGAGTGTTTATTAAAATTATAATTGTGAAGGAAATGCGGTTGCTGATTCTCTTGCCTCCTTTAGTCGTATGGTGAATAGTTTTTACACTGGTGGGATATTATGCCAAATTTTTGTTGCTCGGTTTTTTTGCATGATATTGAGATGCGTGGTTCTTATCGTTTCTTTTGACTTGGTTTTGTTTTGAGCTTTTGTATTTGGATATTTGTAACTTTTCTCTTTTTCTTTAATAATATTGGTTCGAGTTTGGTGTGTTTTTTAGAGGTGTCAGCATAGCTTGGATGTCTGTTTTTTGCACTTTCTCGTTAACCGGCCTTTAATAATAATTAAAAAAAACTTTGAAGAAAATTAGTTGATTAAAATTGGAAAATATTGTATTTTATTTAAGGTTAATTACAAATAACTACCCTATAGTTTGTCCGATTTACGATGTGGTACCTGTGGTATTTTTTTTTTACAAACACAACCCTATGGTTGCAAGATTTTACATGTTTTTTTTAATTTACCAAATTTAACCGATAACGACTTCGAAATGAAAATTTTCAAGAATTAAACTTGTTTGGTATCATATTTACTATGGAACCATATTTTTAATTTTTCAAAATCATCATTTTTGGAGTTTTCTCTCTCTAAACATTATCTTTCTCTCTCATAAAAAAAACAACACCTAAATGGCCTTAAACCTAAAAAGTTGGAGAATTAAAGTTGCTTAAAATATCATTTAGCTCTTGAAATGTTTTATTTTGAAGTCGTTATCGGCCAAATTTGGCAAAGTAAAAAAAACATGTAAAATTTTGCAACCATAGGGTTACGTTTGCAAAAAAAAATACCACAGATACCACATCGCAAATCGGCCAAACCGCAGATTAGTTATTTGTAATTAACCCTTCTATTTATTAACAAATATAAGAAGGAAACGTAGAAAATTAATACTATCAGATTTGAGAAAGATTGATTAACAAACTTTGTAGAAAATTAGTTGTAAAACAACACATATCTATGATTTTTAAATTAGGATAGCAAATCATTTTTTATTTATTATAATTAAATAAATATTGACAAATCGAGAAATAATTTTAATAGTATAATTTAGTTATAATTTTTATAGGTAATTATGATTTTTTAGGGTCAAAATAAATATTATAATTAAGTATAAAATTACAACTAAGTCATATCACCAAACTTAATTCTTAATATGTTATTATTCTCTATATATTATGATTTTACACCATAGTTTAAAAATTCTAGCCTCCAATCCATAAATCATAAACTCTAGAAAATATATTCTAAACTTCTAATTTATAAATTCTAATCCTTAAAATATATTAAAAGTACTGATTTTATTAGTTTGACATAATCTAAAATTATGACTTGATATATTTGTAAATAGTTGTTAAAAATGAATTTCTATATGTAAAAAGCCCTCAAAATAAATGGTCCAGTGATGGGTCGAAATTAAAGCACAATGTCAAAATTGAAACATTTGCTCCGAACATGGGCCGAAATTTGAGTTTTTAGCAATATTTATGTGAATATCATAATTGACTACAAAATTACAACTAAATCATATATCAAACTTAATTCTCAATATGTCATTTTTTTTTGTATATATACCAAATAAAATATGCTTTTACACCTAATTTAAAAAATTTAAACCCCAATTCATAAATCTCAAACTCTTGACAATATATTCTAGACCCCTAATTTATAAACTTTAATCTTTAAAAATAATGATTTTTTTTAACAAGAGAGAAACTTTATTAAATTGTTGATACCATGTCTCTTACAATAGCGTCACCGGTCCAACTCGGTTCAGTAAAAGAAAAATAATCAGTAATACTAACCGAGGAGTAAATAAGATGGAAAAACCCGGCTTTGATAACAGAACATCCCTACAATTCTGAACTATGCATCCAAAAGCAGAAAAGTTTTCACTGTTGTTGAGAATACTAGAAACAACTCTTTGCGCATCTAACTCAAAAATAACTCGCTCCCAACCTTTAGTTGCTACCCATAACACAGCTTTCTGGATTGCCAGAATTTCAACCATGCGTGAGTTATTCTTACAACCTTTGAGCTACAAGCTGAATAATGATTTTATTAGTTTCACATAATTCAAAATTATGATTTGACATGGTTATAAATAGTTTTTAAAAAGTGAATTTCTATATAAATTTCCCATATTTATACGGTGATTTATATTAATATTGGTTGAAATTAACAAAAAAAAATCTGATTTTTTTTAGGGTCAAATACATGAATATCATAATTAAGTACAAAATTACAACTAAATCATATCACCAAATTTAATTCTTAATATGTCACTATTTTCTATATATTATGATTTTACATCACAATTAAAAAATTTAGACTCCAATTCATAAATCATAAGCCATAGAAAATATATTTTAGACTTATAATTTATAAATTTTAACATTTAAAATATATTAAAGATACTGGTTTTACTAGCTTGATATTATCTAAAATTATAACTTGACATAATTGTAAATAGTTTTTAAAAGATGAATTTTTATGTAATTTTTCCTTGCCTCAGAAATCAACCCCAGAGCCGGCCCATGCATATTCTCTCTTCTATTTATCTCTCTCTTTGAATCTGTTCCTCTCTCTTCTATTTCTCTCTCTCTAATATTTGGCTCAAAAAATATTGTTGCCGATCTTTATCATTAATATATGTAATTGTAGCGTTAAAAGAGATAAAAAAATAAGGAAATTCATCAAAAAAAAATCAGATTTTAATTTATATTTATAATTATGAAAATCGTTTTTATGTATTTCATTATTATATGATTTTAAATTTTAAAATATCAAAATATCATAACTTTATTTTTATTTTTATCAAATTTTCAGTTAATCAGTTACAGGAAAAAAGTAGTTATAAATAACCACAAAATTTGACATTTAAATAAATTTATTTAAAAGTTTGAGATATTTATAAATAATTTGTCTATTCTGAGTATTGTATAATTTACCAAAAAAAAATTAAATTATAGGATAGGATCAGTAAGTAGTACATAGATGGATCCTTTTTTTTTATTTTTATTAAAGATTGGTTAGCGAGGAAGGGTAAGCGGCGGACATCCCAGCTATGCTGGCACCCCCACCACAGACCCAAAAAAAGCCCCGAACCAAATTTATTAAAAGAGAAAATAAATGTCATAATACAAAAAGAATAAAGAATAAAATGAAGCTAAAAAATTAGGAAAAGCGATAAACGCAACGTCCTACACGATCGTGAAAAAAGACCGATCCATAAAAATCTGGGACAACATCCCACCAAGTCGAAGCTGTTGCCGTCCGTCCATAATTTGCAAGCGAATCCGCAACATGATTTCCTTCACGAAAAATATGAGACACCACAAAAGCCACAGAATCAATATGATTTGAACAATTGAACCATTTTTGTCTAAGCAACCAAGGAACCGAACAAGATTTAGATTTGAACATCTGCACAACATACATTGAGTCGCTTTCAAGCCAAATTTTTCGCCAACCTTTGCTGATAGCCATGTCAATGGCGTAAATAGCAGCAAATAGTTCAGCAAGATAAGCAAAGAAACTTTCAATCAGAAAGGCAAACGCACCAAGGCACATGCCAGTATGCGAGCGATAAATACCTCCGCAACCCGCAGGACCAGGAGCACCCGTGACAGACGCATCAGTATTAATCTTAATCCAATCCCTCGGAGGTGGATGCCAAAAAATTTGAGTAATGTGCGGAGCCTTAGCAAGACGCTTTTCAATCCCGAGCTCACCTAAGATTTGAAGTTCAACTAGCGAATTCCAAACGGAGCCTCGTCTAGTGTGAGCAAATTCACGAACAGCTCCCCAAATCCGTCTCAGTGTGACAGAAGTATCAACCCTCTTATCCTCAAAAATGGACCTATTACGAGCAAGCCATATAGCCCAAATTGTATTAACAATTGCTGCCGCCCATAAATCAGCGATTTGAGTACTGAAATGTTGAATAACAGCATGATCAACCAGATTCTTAAGAGTCGAGTCTGTGTTAATTCGTCTTCCAAACAATAAGCTAACACCATGCCAAATAAATTTGGAAAACCGACAGGAGGCAAAAAGGTGGTCCAACGTTTCAGAATCTAACGAGCATAAACTGCAACGAGAAACAACTTGATAGCCCCGCAACTGAAGCTGATCATGTGTTGGAAAATACCTAAGATAAGCCCGCCATCCAATAAGCGAGTGTGCAGGAGGAACACTCTGACACTTTAAAAAACGACTCCAATGCTGTTGAGTAGGAGGAGATATAAGCCAAGCGTACATGAGCTTAACAGTTAAAACCCCACTCGTAGCAGGCTTCCAAACACAAATATCAACATCGTCCCTACCCCGCCTAATATTCCGCAATCTATTCTCCACATCCGCAGGTAACACGGGAAGATTATGCCAATTATTACCATCCAAATAATCCTCCACCAAATCAAAAGAACGACGCTGTTGACTAGCAGATAGGCCAACCTGTGCAGGCAGTGAAGGACACATCCAGGCCCCATTCCAAAAATTAAGTTTAGAGTGCTGACCAATCCACCAAAAACAGTGATGCTCAACTTCAGAATAAATGGATTTTATCGAGCCCCAAATAGAAGAATTCATGATATAATGTTGTGGATGTCCCGCTTTATTGAGAAAACGAGTTCTAAGTAAGTTAAAGCAGAGAGACTTTTCTTGAAGAAGACCCCAAGCCATCTTTCCATTCAATGCCTTGTTTAGAATAGACAGATTCTTGATTCCAAGACCTCCATCCTTGAAGTTTTGACAGCAAATTTTCCAAGGGACAGTGACAAGCTTCTTGCAATTAATAGACCCAGACCAAATAAAATTCCTCATATGCCTAGTCATACGTGTAAGTAGCACAGAGGGCCACTTATAAATGCTAAAAGAGTGAATGAAGCTACCAGTAATTACAGAATTTACCAGAGCCACTCTCCCAGCCATAGACAAGCAATGCCTTTTCCATTTAGCAAAGTAAGCAAGCACCCTATCCATCAAACTAGTCAGATGTCGTGTCTTTGGTAAACCAAAAAACAAAGGGACTCCAAGATAGCGAAATGGAACAGACCTTTGACGAATACCAATAATATCAGCAAGACGATTGCCACGTCCAGAAGAAACAAAGGTGCCCAGAAATAATTCAGATTTGTTCCAACTAACACACTGACCCGAGATAGATCCATACAACTCAAATACACCCTTAATAACAGCTAGATTACCTGAAGAGGCCCTGCAGAAGAGAAGAATGTCATTAGCATAAAATAAATGAGTCGGAAACACCTTTGCAGAAGTATATTGCATTGGAGCAAGTCGCCCAGTATCCACGAGGTGAAGCAACCAATGGCTAAGAAAGTCCTCAACAATACCAAACAAAATAGGAGACAATGGATCGCCTTGTCGAACTCCTCTTGAACATCTGAAATATCCACTAATGGCTCCATTGTTGAAAATTGAAATCCGAGATGCAGATAAAACATTCAGAATCCAGTCTCTGAATTGAATAGAGAAACCAAAAGTGTCCATCACGGCAAGTAAAAAATTCCAATTTAAAGTGTCAAAAGCTTTCTTGATGTCAACCTTCAAGGCTAAGTTCCCTCCAAAACACTTTTTACGAAGCATATTAGTGCCTTCAGAAGCAAGCGAAATGCATTGGTGAATACTTTGTCCAGGAATAAATCCAAATTGATTCTGAGAAACAATGCGAGATGCAATAGAAGCGAGTCTATCAGCCAAAATTTTTGCAATTATTTTATAACTAAAGTTGCTCATTGCAATAGGCCTATACTGATCAAGAGATATCGCACCCTCCACCTTCGGGATAAGGACCATAATACTAGAGCACAAGCCATGATGTATCATGCCACTCATAAAGAAGCTTTTGACAATAGCAAACATATAAGCACCAACAATATCCCACAAAGACTGAAAAAAGACCCCAGAAAACCCATCAGGTCCAGGAGAACTACTGCTATCCATTGCAAAGACTGCCATACGAACTTCATTCATATCCGGGCAACGAGTAAGCAAATCATTATCCAAGTCAGAGACAAGATGTGGAACAACCTCATAAACTAGATCATAATTCTGCGGTAAGACCTCATCATTTTTAAAAAGACGAATAAAATTCAGCAATATGTGTCCCAATTTGATTCGGATTAAAGACCAGCTCATCCTCAATTTGAAGCACCGAAATCCCAGAGGCAGCAGCTCGAATAGATGACATATGATGGAAGAAGCTGGTATTTCGATCTCCCTCCTTAAGCCATCTAACTCTGCTCTTGTCACGCAAAAAGACCTCATTTTTATGGAAAATATTATCCAAATGTGCATGAACATTCATCTCCTCATGATGTAGTTCAGGAGTAAACCCATTCTCAGAGATTTCTGCCTGCACACGGGCCAGATCCGTCTCAGCATCAGCGAGACACATATCAATGTTACAAAAAACTACTTTATTCCAGTGACGGAGCACCGACCGAAGTCTCCTGATTTTATCGCATAAATCTTGCATAGGAGGTAAGCTAGGATGCATTCCATTCCAAAAATCAGCAATCACCTCCCTAATCCCCAGATGCAGAATCCACATAGACTGAAATCTGAATCGAGAGATAGGGCGATTCCCCTTGGAGCAGCTAAACATCAAAGGGCAATGGTCAGAGTGATGCCGCGGCAAAGCCAAACTGCAAATCGATTCACAGAAGTCCGAGAATAAAGCAGATAATAAAACTCTATCCAACCGACATTCAACCCGCGCAGAGCCAGACCTGCCATTAGACCAAGTAAAGAAGGCCCCATGAGTAGGACCATCAACAAAAGAACCAGAATCAATAAAATCACGAAACTCCCTACAAGGACGCAAAGCAGGAGCCCTTCCCGATTTCCCATGAGATCCAAGGACAGAATTAAAATCTTCAAGAAGCACCCAATGCCCATTCAACCTATTTTGATGAGCCAAAATATCATCAAACATAGTGACACATCTATTTGCCCAAACGCTCCCGTAAACAAAGCAGACAAAAGTATTTAAATTAGACAAACTCAGAATAACAAACTGTTTATGTCTGAAACAAATATTGGTAACCATGGAAGAATTAATCTTTGCAAAAACCCATAGAGTTGGAAGCTCCTTATTGTTCATAGCAATTAAAGACAAACCAAGCCTTCTCCAGAAGGCCTCATTAACAGAACTGAACTCCACCATAGGCTCAGCTAAACAAAGAAAATCCGGTTTATGAAGAGAACACAAACGATGCAATTAACCCTGAGTATCCCTATTAAGAATACCCCTAAATTCCAGTAAAGAAAGATCATTTAAAATGGATCGGAGGTTTACTGGTTCGTTTGTTTCGAGCTGGCAAATTCTCCGTTGTTGTCATAATTTTTTCCCTCTGCCTTACTTTCTTAGTGCTAACTGTGTTCCAACTATTGTCATCCACCTCTGCCATATCAGCCCAGGATTTAGTATGGGATGATGATTCAGATGCTGAATCAGCTCCCTCATATCTAGTGAAAATATTGTCCATTCCAGGTGAATCCGGCCTATCAGTTTTATCACAACTGTATTCATCCTCCATCCTAGGTTGCGGGCTTCCAGGTAGAACAACCTCCACCACACAACCAGTATCAGTAGGAGGCCTAAGCTTAGAAACAATCCGTGAAGTGGCATGTTGAACAGGCACCTCGGTCTGAATTGCATTAGGCTTTTTCACAAACTTCCTTTCCTGTGAAACCATTGTACGTTTTCTTTCAATAAACGAAGCCTCTAGAACCTTTTCCAATGGTTTTTTATTTTTCCTGCAGTCATAAGCCATGTGGCCAATGTTTGAACAAACTTTACAGAAGCTTGGTAATCTTTCATACACCACATCTATCCAAATTTGTTTTCCTTCTCTCTCAATACCCATTTTAACAAGAAGCTCATTCATCAAATCCACATCAATTAACATTCTAGCATAATGACCAAACTCACCTTCAAGAGTGGTATTATCAAATCGTATAAGCCCTCCAATACCCTTTGAAATATCCGAAAGAATTTGAGGATCTCAATACTCCCATGGAAGAGAATATAATCTAACCCAAACTTGAGCATTTGTAGACTTCTCAGCATAGGGGTCAAAGTCCGGAACCCATAGTTGCAAACGAAAAGTACCTGGCTTAGTATTGATAATGCCCCGTGCTAGCAACTGATTCTTGATCTCCTGGGATCCCAAAACCACATGAAAAAAGCCTTTCCCGATTGATATCAGTCGCCAAAAATCCTTCAAACCCCAAACCTTTGTTAAAGTTTCCTTAAGAGAAAGAACCTTCCATGGGGCATCTCCTTTATTTAAGATTAACCAGCCAATCAGAGATGAGGAGCAAAGGGCCGCACGCCTATCATAGGCAGATTGAGAAATTCTAACCGACCGAAGACCGCCAATATCAGAAATCACAGCAGACGAGCAAGGAGTCGGATCCAGATTCCCAGCAAGGACCTTCGCAAATGACCTGCCCTGCACCTCCAAATTAGGCTTTCTCAAAGGATCCTGTGCAATCGAAGCAATCTGTGGTTGACGCGATTGCGAATTATGAAAAGGGGCCTTTGGATTAAAGAGAACCTCTATACCGAGGTAGTTATCTAGATAATCCATGGTGGATAAAGAGTGATTCCTAAATGATTTGGAATTTAGTAAGGAAAGTTTTGGAGTCTTTTTAGGCAGATTTGAATCTCCATAACTTTATAGGATGCTTCCTTTTTTTTTTGCTATAATTGATTTATAATTAAGTAAGGAAGGTTTTGGAGTTTTTAGGAAGGTTTTAGTTTTTCTTCTAATTTTCCTTAACAGTTGCAAATGTCAAATTGTATTTCTTCCTGGAATATGAAATTGCATATCCGACAACTTGATGATCAACAAACCTGATATTGCGGTGGTACTTTGTGACTTGTGAGAAGATAGATCTGAAAAAGAGAAGACAGACAGATCTGAGAGAGAGAAGATAGATCTCGTACATAGATGGATCCTCCAACATAATATTTTTGACTATTGTAGGCCAAATTTCAGCTTTTGTGATGCGATCAAAGATCAAGTAGTAAAATTTCAGCTTTTTGTGTTTTATAATCCTATTCTGATTAGAAATGGCCAATGGTAAAAATCCATAGATTTTCTATGGTCCCATATCTTTGGGCCAAATTCAAGCATTTAGGGTCTCAAAATTGTGAATTCGTGTTATTTTTTATATAATTTGTATTTTCTTTTTTAGTTTTTCTTTTCTAATTAGGATTCTACTTTCCTATTCGTTTTATAATTCTAATTTAGTATTTTGTCTATTTAAAAGATTATTATCATTGTAAGGATTGAGCTTACTTTGATTAATGAAATTGTGATTTTTCATATTACCAAAGTTCTTACGAATTCTGAAGGTTTCTAGTAGAGTATTCGTACATTGAATCAACTATTAGCTATGAAACGTGTTCTTGTTATTCTTATATCACTGGTGATATGGTATTAAATAATGTAATGGGTTTAAGTAAATAAGTTTTCTAAATCCAAATTTCTAGTTTTTTTTTTGCCCGTTAGACCTTCTTAAATCCAAATTATTATTTTTTTTGGCCTGGTATGCCCTCTGAAATTAATTTTTTTAATTTTTTTTTTACATATTCAGCCCTTCGTAAATCGATTTTTTTTAAGTGTTAGGACTATTAAACACAATATAGCTTAATTTTGAGAAATTGTACATTAATACTTAAAAATTGGTTCTTGGCCATTCAACCGAGTACATTAATACATGTTAGCAAAAAAAAAAAATTTTTTTTTTTTTTTGCGAATGCACGTATAAAATCGGTCCTCCAACCGAGTAATCCTGTATTCGCCACTGAAAATGGGTATAGAAAAATAGAAAAAGAAAGAGCTGAATTTTAATTAGGCGCTACAAATAGCCTCTTTGCATGAATGCACATAAAGGACCGATACAAATAACTTTTATCTAAGTCATTTTCATGGGACCTCTATTGAACACCCAATACATGATGCTTATCAACGTCATTTGTGTCACGCTTCAACAAACAATCATCATAAATGACATTTTTTTTATCATAGACATCGTTTGTTATAAAAGTAATACAATTGAGCCAACACAAATAGTTATGTTTATACTAGTGAGTTACCTGGTAATTCAAATAACTAAAAAAGCGCTAATTAATTCATCAAATAAAAATCACGAATATATTATATATCGTAACTGTTTTTTTTTTAAAAATATATCGTAACTGTTACTTAATAATATACAAAGTGATTAGCAGAATTATGTATGATATCATCAATTTAAAATAATAAGTTTGAAAAGAAAAAATATTTGTTTATATGCCTGGAATTTAAAGATTTCAATTTGCAATGTATTAGTGACAATAGTTTGCCAATATGTCATTTAAAAATAAAGTATATAAACATAAAAAAAATAATTTCGAAAATGACCACTGTTGAAATTCATAAAAAATAATTTAGTGATTTTTCCTTTGTAAAATAAACTCATATAAATTTGGGTTAAGAGGTAAAAATACTCTTAATATTTTGGGTTAGGAGTAATTTTACCTTTAACGTTTAAAATATTAGAATTTTACCTCTAACGTTGAAAATGGTGCAATTTTACCCCTAACGTTTAAAATTGTGCATTTTACCCCTAACGTTGGAAGTTAATAGCAATTTTACCCCCAACGAAGCCAAGAGCAATTTTATACATAACGTTGATAAATTGAGTCAATTTGAGAAATAATTTATCAAACTGTCTTCTCGGTCCTGAATCTTGTCATCTACACTCCACACATGCATCATATGTTTGAGTGTGAAAAATAAATAAAAATATACTATCTTTCCTTGAAATTGGATAAAAAAATCAAAAAATTCACCAAATTTATAAATATTAATTTTTAATTTTATTATTAAATTGTAAAAAACATAAAATCCTTTTTTTAGAATGAAGTATGCAATTGGTGCAGAATAAGGAACAAAAATATTTGAGTTTTATAATATGGGTAAAATTGACCCAAATTATCAACATTAGGAGTAAAATCTCTTGCTACCAACGTTAGGGGTAAATTGCATCATTTTAAACATTAGGGGTAAAATTGCTCCTGACTCAAAATATTAGAGATATTTTTACACCTTAATCCAAAAATAATTTAGTGATTTTCCCTTATTATGCTTAAAATATAATAACTAATATTATTAAAAAAAGAAATTGAATGAGGACGACATATAAAAAAATTAATGAAATAAAAGAAAGTAAAAAGTAGTGAAAATCCAATTTAAGAAAATAATATATTCGAATTTATCTACTCTTAAATATTTATTATAACATGCATGGTAAGAGAAAAAAATAGGATTTGAACATATATAAATTATTGATTTACTTTATATTTATATCATTATCTCCATAAATTACTCTATATTACCATATCTGAGTTATTTGATTTTATTCAAAATATGTTAATTAGGATTATTTGTAATGAGTACTAAAAAGTCTCTCTTACCATAAATAAAGAAAAATTAGAGAAAACATTGAAAATACAAAACAACATATATAAAAATTCAAAAAAAAAAAAAAAAATCTAAAACGACATATAACAAATGGACACGGATACAAAATGTGAAAACATACTCCGTTAATTGGCACGATGGTTAGGGGTTTCATGGCACATTTAGCAAGTCATCGGCATGCCATTTAAATATTCCTAAATTATTTTATATCCCGTGTAAATTCCGGATTTAAAGCTAGTTTCCTAAATAGTTATAACTCCTATTGATGTAATCTCACTTTTGATATTCACAAATCCCGTTTAAGATGTCCGGGTACTCATAATAGTAACTAACTCGAATCATCCTCATCAATAGCCTTTTTTATGCAATATTCATTCTGATGCGGACATCCGAACTGGCCACACTGATCGTGCGGACTCTAGCGGGTCTTCAAGAATCAAGCTCACAGAGGATGCACCTGGAAGGGCGGATCCCCAAGACATGCGAGCAAGGCGGATCTAGGAGTACGCCAGAAGGCGTATCCACATATGAGCATGGGCGGATCGCCAAGATTACTTCCTCAGGAAGTCGACCAACAGACAGTCTGACATTCCGTACCTGCACCTCTGTACCTGTTGTCTGGGCGCATTACCTATCTTACCCTCTTATTATTAACTGTATTGTAACCCTAGTAGGGGTAGTCCCTGTCCTTTGCTTATCTTTTAGAGGTTGTATTTAAACCCTCATTTTGTAAGGATATGGCAACTTTTATCAATCAAATATCATTTCTCTTTGAGAATTAAGGTTTATACCTTGTTATCGGGATTCACTCCTTCAAGTTAAGCTTGAGAAGAACATCTTTGTTGGTTTACGACTAAAACCTTCATTTCTCGCTTTCAATCCGTATCAGTTGGTATCAGAGCCAATCGTTTCCTGACCCGAAACTTCTTTTGGCAATGGTTCAACCCCGACAACTGCAAGATTCCATGGAAACCAGTGACCGGAGGTATGAGGAGCTAAGGGAGCACCTCGCGGAACAGATTCAGGCCAGCCATGAGCGGCAGAGACAGACCGATCAAAAGTTCCTGGAGTTAACCACCTCCCTGGAAAACTTCAAACTGGAGGTTCGGTCCTTAATCCAATCCGCAGCAGGAGGATCAACTCAGAGAAAGGAAGGAGCCCTTGAACAACCACGTCCACAAATGGGTCCTAGAAGTATATCTACAGCTCCTACAGAGGATGCTCTCAAGGTGCCCGAAGTGTCCATGAGTATACCTCAGAATTCTTAAGGCTATCGGCTAGGGCCAACTTGTCTGAAACTGAAAGCCAAAAGACCTCTAGGTACCTAGAAGGGTTGAGATACAACATCCAGGATCGTATTGGCACACAGATGGTGGTTCGAGTGCAAGATGCCAGGAATTTGGCCCTGAAGGCTGAATCTCAACTAAGCGGGCGAACCCGGAGATCCGCCGCTACTGAGTATACGCCTGGAGGAAGAGATAACGTGAAGTCTTATGACAAAGGCAAGCAAGTGGCGAGTGCCAGTGGAGTCAGGGTTAACAGTGTGGGAAGAGGATCTGTTGGAGATACTAGGCCATACAAGGAGGTACCTACACCACCTAAGAGCAACAATCCATATGCGAGGCCCGCGCCTTTTAAATGTTTCAGGTGCAATGAACCAGGCCATAGGTCCAACGAGTGTCCTAGGAGGAAGAGTGCTAACATGGTGGAAAGATGTGAAGAAGACTATGAAGAAGGGGATGAAGTATATTGTGAACCCTTGGGAGAGGATGATGATGAGGCGGATGAAGGGAGATACGCCATTCATGTGGTTAGACGCTTATTAGTCTCCAGCCGACTAGAGGGCGATCAGAGGCATCAACTATTCTGGACTCGTTGCCTTGTGAACAAAGGGCGATGCAACGTAATCATTGATAGTGGTAGTCAGGAGAACATTGTGAGTAGCAGCGCCGTTCGGAAGTTTGGATTGCTGGCGGGGGCACATCCTGATCCCTACAGGGTGGGATGGATCAAGAACGTTGGCGAGTTGAGGGTGACCCAGAGATGCAAGGTACCGATTGAGATTGGTAACTATCATGATAAAGTCTGTTATGATGTGGTCGATATGGACGCATGCCACCTATTGTTGGGCCGACCCTGGCAATTTGATAACAACGCCACCCACGCCGGAAGATAGAACACTTACAGATTTGTGAAGAATGGGGTGAAGTTTGTCCTTACACCAATGGTGAGAGAGCCAAAGGCCGACGAGAAGTCTAGCTTGGTAGTCTGTCCTACACACAAATCGTTTGTCAGCGAATGTGAAGAAAGCCAAATGGTATACGCGGTAATGGTTAAGGCGAATCACGAATCCGCCCAAAGGGACGAAAGGAAAATGTCGAGTGAAGTGACCCGCCTACTTGGCGAGTATCAAGATCTGTTCCCGAAAGAGCTACCCAGTGGGTTACCACCTTTGAGGGACATCCAACATCATATCGATCTTGTGCCTGGGGCTAGCTTACCAAGCCTCCCACACTATCGAATGAGTCCGAAGGAGAACGATATCATGAGACAGAAAGTGGAGGAACTCATCGAGATGGGATACGTTAGGGAGAGTATGAGTCCTTGCGCCGTTCCAGCTTTACTTACGCCGAAGAAGGATGGGTCTTGGCGGATGTGTGTTGATAGTAGGGCCATCAACAAGATCACCATCAAGTACAAGTTTCCCATTCCAAGGTTGGATGATATGCTGGACCAGCTTGGCGGATCTAAAGTCTTCTCCAAGATTGATCTCAGGAGCGGTTATCACCAGATACGTATTCGAGCTGGGGATGAATGGAAGACTGCTTTCAAGACTAGGGATGGATTGTATGAGTGGTTAGTGATGCCATTTGGGATGACCAATGCCCCTAGTACTTTTATGAGGCTAATGAATCAGGTGCTTCGCCCGGTGATTGGGAAGTTCGTAGTTGTGTATTTTGATGATATTTTGATTCATAGCCAGACCTTGGCGGATCATGAGAAGCACTTGCAGACAGTATTTGATCTGTTAAGGAAACACCAGCTATTCGCCAACACCAAGAAGTGTGACTTTGTCATGGAAAGTTTGGTTTTCCTTGGATTCGTGGTTAGTGGCGACGGTGTCCAAGTGGATGGAGAGAAGGTGAGAGCCATCCGAGAATGGCCGACTCCGAGGAATGTGGGGGACATCAGGAGTTTTCATGGGCTAGCAACATTTTATCGAAGATTCATTAAGAACTTCAGTTCCATAGTGGCCCCATTGACAGAATGTTTGAAGAAAGGAAAGGGGTTCGAGTGGGCGGACGCCCAAGAAGAGAGCTTCGCCTTGATCAAGGAAAAACTGAGTACAGCGCCAGTGCTGGCGTATCCTGATTTTGATAAACTGTTTGAAGTTGAGTGTGATGCCAGTGGAATTGGGATTGGTGGTGTTTTGATGCAAGAGAAAAGGCCCATTGCGTACTTCAGTGAGAAGCTATGTGACGCACGGCAAAAGTGGGCAACGTATGATCAAGAATTTTATGCCATAGTGAGGGCATTGAAAGTATGGGAGCATTACTTAGTGGGGAAAGAATTCATTCTCTACACTGACCATCAGGCCCTCAAGTATCTAGGAAGTCAGAAGCAACTTCGAAGCTCCATGCATGCCCGATGGTCCGCCTTCATAGATAAGTTCCCCTATAAGCTTATCCATAAGGCGGGAAAACAAAACGTAGTGGCGGACGCCTTGAGTCGGAGGGTTGCACTAATAAAAACCGTCAATCTGGAGACCGACTGCTTCGAACATATCAGAGGAGAGTACCTGGCGGATCCCAACTTCGGTAGCATTTGGGAGAAATGTAAAACCCAGCATGGAGATGGAGCGTATCACATCACGGATGAGTATCTAATGAGGGGTAACCAACTTTGTTTACCTTGCACTTCCATCCGCGAAAAAGTTATCCGCGATCTGCATGGCGGATCCCTGGGGGGACATTTTGGGCGAAACAAGACCTATGAAGCAGTAAGTTCCCGTTATTTCTGGCCCAAGATGAGGAGAGATGTGGCGTACCTAGTAGAACGATGCTATATCTGCCAGACCGCTAAGGGACACCCCACTAATGCTGGTTTGCAACTACCACTACCTGTACCAGAAACTATATGGGAGGATCTGTCCATGGATTTTGTCCTAGGGTTACCCAGAACTCAGAGGGGCATGGATTCCATCTTTGTGGTTGTTGACCGATTCTCAAAAATGGCACACTTCATACCATGCCGAAAAACCAATGATGCATCGGCAACTGCTAAACTGTTCTTCAAGGAGGTCGTCAGACTACATGGCGTACCAAAGAGTATTATCTCAGATCATGACACGAAGTTTCTGAGTCACTTCTGGCGGACCTTATGGGCTCTTTTTGATACTTCTCTGAAGTTTAGTACCACTGCCCACCCTCAGACAGACGGACAGACAGAAGCGGTCAATAGAACTCTGGGAAACTTACTGCGTAGCAAGTGCAAGGATAAGCCCCGGATGTGGGATGTGGTTCTAGCCCAAGCTGAGTTCGCCTACAACGGCTCTGTACATTCGGAAACCAGGAGATCACCATTTGAGGTAGTATACACAAAGACCCCAAACCATGCCCTTGATATAGCATACCTTCCAAAGGGAAATGTGGCTGCCAACCAGCTGGCCCAGGACTATATGCAGATGCACCAAGAGGTAAGGGAGACTCTTGAGGATAGAAATCAGAAGTTAAAGGCTAAGGCGGATGAGCACCGCAGGGACCTACAGTTTGAAGTTGGAGATGAGGTCATGGTATATTTGGGCAATGAGAGGCTCGCCAACACCGCAAGCAGCAAACTTCGGCCTAGGAGGTATGGGCCATATAAAATCACCAAAAAGATCAACGCCAATGCCTATCATATAGCATTGCCAAACTGGCTTGGCAAAGTCTCACCAGCGTTCAACATCCGTGACCTTAGCCCATGGAAATCGGATGGTCCTTTAGAGCTCAAAAAAAACGAATCAGTGCCGGACTCTTTTAAAGAAGGAGAGAATGATGCGGACATCCGAACTGGCCACACTGATTGCGCGGACTCTAGCGGGTCTTCAAGAATCAAGCTCACAGAGGATGCACCTGGAAGGGCGGATCCCCAAGACATGCGAGCAAGGCGGATCTAGGAGTACGCCAGAAGGCGTATCCACATATGAGCATGGACGGATCGCCAAGATTACTTCCTCAGGAAGTCGACCAACAGACAGTCTGACATTCCGTACCTGCACCTCTGTACCTGTTGTCTGGGCGCATTACCTATCTTACCCTCTTATTATTAACTGTATTGTAACCCTAGTAGGGGTAGTCCCTGTCCTTTGCTTATCTTTTAGAGGTTGTATTTAAACCCTCATTTTGTAAGGATATGGCAACTTTTATCAATCAAATATCATTTCTCTTTGAGAATTAAGGTTTATACCTTGTTATCGGGATTCACTCCTTCAAGTTAAGCTTGAGAAGAACATCTTTGTTGGTTTACGACTAAAACCTTCATTTCTCGCTTTCAATCCATATCACATTCACATTCACTATGTTTAATTAACAACAAATAAAATTTAATCCAATCCATAATCCATAACGGGAAGAGAAATTTTCAAAGAACAAGTTGTTGAATCCATAAACTAATAATAACTAATAAACTAGAGATAAATTATGCAGCTCTGGGTAGAGGAAGAAACTGTTGTTGAAGATAAATATCTATAAATTCGGTGAAATATTTTGAATTTTTTTTGTCAAACTCATAGAATAGACAGTATATTTTTTAAAAAAAATTTTCCATGTCTAACCATATGTTTATAATATATTACTAACGAGTGATAAAATGACTCACATATGAAGTGTAGATGACAAGATTAATGACCGAAAAGACAGTTTCATTAATTATTTCTCAAATTAGCCAATTTAACAACGTTAGGGATAAAATTGCTCTTGTCTTCCAATGTTAGGGGTAAAATTGCACAATTTTAGACGTTAGAGGTAAAATTGCTCCTGATTCAAAACGTTAGGGGTATTTTTGCACCTTAACCTATTATTTTTTAACACTTCAATTAACCTAGTAGTGTATTAAGTAAAATATACAGGATTTGTAATTGTTTATCCTATATACACCTTAAGGTCCTATTTGGTAAAATATAATGACCTTCGTAATAGAACGACCATTACATTGAAGACTCATTACCGTGTTTGGTTGCATGTTATAATTTTATTGTAATGGAATGAGAAGACATTGAGTTAAATTTTGTTGAACAAATATTGCGATCCTCATTCCATAGAAAAATGACTTGAATTCTCATTACATTGTCAAATCTAACATCTCATTCTTGTCAAAAACGTAAAAAGTAGAAAAACAGGAAAATTGAAAATGAGAAAAAAGAAAAAAAACGAAGAAACGAAAAAATGCGAAAAATGAAAAAAAACGAGAAACCAAAAAAAGGAGAAAATAGAAAAACGGTGAAAAATGTTGAAAATGGAAATTAAAAGAAAGGAGAAATTTTTTTAAAAAAATATGAAAAAGCGAAAAACAATACATTAATTTATTGATTTCGGTTAATCTAATTTTGTATTTGATTTCGTTCGACTTTAATATTTTTCGTGCTTTTCACGTTTTTCGTTAATTTTAATTATGTAAATAAAATTTTATTATTATATTTAGTTAGAAAAATATAAGTAAATAATAGAATCATCATTACATTACAACTTTGATTACATTACATTGCATTACGGCATACCAAACATACCCTAAGAGAAAAATACTAACTAATAGAGGAAACATTAATATTTAGGAAATATCATAAAATCCTAACCATTTTAGGACTAAAAATTCTATCAATTTTTACCTTTCAATAATACAAGATTTACCTTATAAAACCTGTCCTTTTTTTTCTTATGTTTTATTTATAATCTGTGTCTACCAAATACTAGTACAAAAAATCTCAAGTAAAAAAAAACTTTCTCAACGGCTCTCTACTTCCTGGAGATGGCGATGGCACAACTTCCTGAAGATTTAATCATTGAAATTTTTGAACATTTGCCGATTAAATCAGTTCTTCGTTTCAGATGGGTTTCTAAATCTATATGCACAATCATTGATAGCCCTATTTTTATGAATTCGCATAGCCGTAGAGCTGCTGAAAACCATCGTCGCGATATGATTTTACTAATTACGTTGCGGAAGAAGGAGCCAACGAGATATCTTGTAATTGAAATGAGTGATAATGAGGATGAAGAGATTGTTCTCTAAAACCAAGCTTGTAATTTGGTTTGCTTCCGTTATATATGGATGTTATTGCAAGATTGTAATTTGTCTGCTCATTATGGATCATCAATGAATGAATTTGTTCAAAGTATTTACATGTATATGGATTAAGGTGTAAAAATATTCAGGATCAATTTTATCCTTAACGTTTAAAGTGATGCAATTTTGCACCTGACATTTAAAGCCAAGAGCAATTTGAGAAATACTAACGTTGATAAATTGGATCATTTGAGAAATAATTCATCAAACTGTTTTCTCGGTCATGAATCTTGTCATCTACACTTAACATGTGCGTCATTTTGTCATAAACAAAATCACAAACATATGTTAGGATGTGAAAAAATAAAAAAATATACAATTTATAAATTTGGTGAATTTTTTGATTTTTTTTTGTCTAATTCGTAAAAAAATGATATGCAATTGGTGCAGAATAAAAAACAAAAATATTTGTGTTTTATAATAGGGGTAGAATTGATCCAAATTATCAACGTTATGGATAAAATTGCACTATTTTAAATGTTATGGATAAAATTGCTCATGATCTAAAACATTAATGGTATTTTTGTATTTTAAGTCAAAATATATAGACTTTATAATTTTTATCCCGTATGCACCTTAAAAGGAAACAATAATATTTAGGAAATATCCTAAAATAATAACCTTAGTTTTTTTTTTAATTACATTAAATTTATTAAGTTGGAAAATTAGTACAAACCAACGGAAATTTTACCTGTGGCAAAGAAAATTTGTTAATAGGGGCAATATTAGATCAAGTTGTCAACGTTAGGTCCTTAATTATACCATTTTTTTTTATGTTAAAGGTATTATTGCTTTTGACCGACTATATTAGAAATATTTTTTGCACATTATCTATTTAATTAAATTGTACAAGAATATGGAGTTATTTAATGCCATTAAATATGAGGTCATTGGAATTTGGAAATGTTCAAGAGACAATTGAATTTCTGGGTCAAGCACGTTAATTTTTTAGCTTAAAATTCGAAAATCTTATAATAACATAATGTGATAAGGTGTAAAAATGTCTCCAACATTAATAGGTAGGAGCGATTTTAACCTTAACGTTTAAAATAATTTCACCCTATAACTTCTATAGTCGAGGGCAATTTTACCCTTAACATTAGTAAGACTTTGTTTGATAACTCATTTAATTATTTAAATTAAAATATTAAGCACTTATTTAATTTAAGTGCGTTTAATAAGAGTTGTTTCTCCACCATTTAAATTAGTTAATTAAGTTAAAAAAACACTTATTTTGACAAGTCAAAACATTTAACTTAACATTTTAAATTAAACATTAACAACTAATATTTTTATAAAAGTTACATCATTCAATATTTTCGGCACTTAAAATTCAGTACTTATTTTTTCAGCACTTAATTTTCAGTTTTATCAAACAACACCTAAGTTTGGTGAATTTCCAAAAGCATTATAAAGCACACATGTTTTGTTCCTTATTCTGCACGAGTTACATATATTAGTTGGTTCTAAAAAGATTCACATTTTGTTTTATGTTTTGGAGATTAGTATTTTAAATTCAACGAAATATTTGGATTTTTCTTTTCCAATTCGTACAAAAAAAAATATAATTTTTTTTGTATATATTTCAACGTCTATTCATATGTTTCTGATCTGTTACAATAAGTGATAAAATAACACACGTATAAAAGGTAGATGACAAGATTAATGACATAGAACACAGTTCGATGAATTATTTTTAAATTGACCCAACTTACCAACGTTATTGCTCTTAATTGCCAATGTTAAAGGTAAAATATAGGGATAAGGTACTAAATTAGGGTTAAAGTTTTTGAAAAAGTATCAATTTAGGCACCACATACAAAATAATACCAATATAGGTTTAACGTTTAAAAAATGGTATCAATTTAGACCTTGATAACGGATTGGATACGTCATTCCTAATACTCCGTTAAGTTCTGATTTCTCTCTTCACGTACAATTGACAAAACTTAATAGCGTAATATGAATGACGTATCACGTTTCGTTATCTAGGCCTAAATTGGTACCATTTTTTAAACGTTAAGCTCATATTGATGCTATTCTGTACGTGGAACCTAAATTGATATTTTCTCAAAAACAATAGACCTATTTTGGTACCTTATCCCTTGAAAAAAAAGCATATTTAAATTTATGGTAAAATTTATGTTTTATTAATAAAGTCCTTAATCTTTTAAATGAATACATTAAATCTCTAGTTAATTATTTTTGGGTAAAGGTGTAAAAGTACCCCTAACGTTTTGGATCAGGAGCAATTTTACCCTTAACGTCTAAAATGGTGCAATTTTACCCCTAACATTGGAAGCCAAGAGCAATTTTACCCCTAACATTGGAAGCCAAGAGCAATTTTACCCATAACGTTGATAAATTGGATCAATTTCGGACACTATTATAAAACACAGATATTTTTGTTCATTATTCTGCACCAATTGCATAGTAATTCGTTCTAAAAAAAGGATTTCATATTTTTTATAATTTAATAATAGAATTTGAGATTAATATTTATAAATTCGGTGGATTTTTTTATTTTTTTATCTAATCCGTACAAAAAGACAATATATTTTTTTATTTTTTTTTCACATCCCAACGAATGTTTGTGATTTGTTACTGATAAAATGACACACATATGAAGTGTAGATAGCAAGATCCATGACCGAGAAGACAATTTGATGAATTATTTCTCAAATTGACCCAATTTATTAACGTTAGGGGTAAAATTGCTCTTGGCTTCCAACGTTAGGGGTAAAATTGCACCATTTTAGACCTTAGAGGTAAAATTGCTCCTGGTCCAAAACGTTAGGGGTATTTTTGTACCTTAACCCATTATTTTTTAACACATTATACATGTAATCTTTTAAATGGAGATATTAAACCCTTTATCATTTATTTTTTAACACATAAATCCATTCTTAGATAATTATTGTTTTACACTTCAATTAACCTACTAATGTGTTAAGTAAAATATATGGGTTAAGATGCAAAAATACCCCTAACGTTTTGGGTCATGAGCAATTTTATCCCTAATATTTAAAATGGTGCAATTTTACCCCTAACATTGATAAATTGGGTCAACTTGATAAATATTAATCTCTAATTCTATTATTAAATTATAAAAAACATGAAATCATTTTTTAGAACGAATTGATATACAATTGGTGCAGAACAACGAACAAAAATATTTATGTTTTATAATAGGAGTAAAATTCATCCAAATTATCAACATTAGAGATAAAATTGCTCTTGGCTACCAACATTAGAAGTAAAATTACACTATTTTAAACGTTAGGGGCACTACAAAAAATTAACCCAATACCAACACTTTTACAAATGCACTTATAAAAAGTGTCACTACAAAATATCACTTTATTTACTTTTATTTTACACTTTTGCAACTATTTACTTTTATCAATTAATTAGAACAATGAATAAGGCCTATTCTACCTATACTACATTTCACCCTTTTCTTTTTTGGCCCATCACAGCTCAAAACCTAGAGCAAAACGATTCCTCTGTTGTTAGGCGGCATAGTAAAATCGCAAAACGTTTCCTCAGCTTCTCCCTCACCACTCCTCTCCTCCGATCTTCTCTCTTTGCGCTTCTCAGACTTCTCGGTCACCACTGCTCGGGTTTCTCTCTGCACGGCCGGTGATGCTTTGCCTGACGAAACTCTTTCCCACTTCGACGAGCAAGATCAGCTCCAACAGGTTTCCATCCACTCACTCGCCGCCGGTAAGAAGATCATCATCGTTTCCTGATGCCTTCACTGTAAATTGCAGGTATGAAAATTCTTCGTATTCTCTGTCAGGCATTACAATCTTTAGTTTGAGATTTATCAAATTGAGGGATTTTAATTGATGTAATTGGCTTGTATGTTAGCTTGAAGCATGTTTGAGGGTTCATTGAGAAAGTAGAGCCTTTGAAATCAAAGGGATTCGTAGAAATTCTGTGCCTCCATTATACACATGTTCCTATATAATTAAGATTTATTACACATTAATACGCTTCCTTACTTGTTGCTATTTTAGCTAATGAATATTTTGAAGTGAGTGACAACAATAACCCAATAATTTGAAATGTTGTATATTTATTAGGCTCTTCTCTTGAGCAGAGCTACAAGCACTACTAGCTAGTTATTGCATTTATTATTTATGATTTCTACATATCCTAACTTCCTCTATAGTTATAACTGGTAGTTTGTTCTATTGAATTACGTTCAAGTATTTTCATCAGCTAATCAGATTGTTTTGAGCTTGATAGGAAACACGTTTGCCCAAAAAGGACCGGATTCCACTAGTTTCATCATCCATGGATTCACGAGTTCAATATCGCTGCCCTGTCGGTTCAGTAAACAACAGTTGTCGAACAGTTCGTTCGAGAACAAAACTGATGAATGTTTTGATTGAAAAAGGTAAACCTCATGAAGCCCGTCTCATTTCAACAGTTTAATGGAAGACAGACACAAGCCAACTCTTATCACATACACAGCTCTTGTATCTGCCTTTACTAAGCAGAAGCATTTTAAGTCCATATCTACCTTGATAGCAATATGAATGATCTAATGATCATTGATGCTAAGAGCACTCATGCTTCAGTTGACTGTACTCCTTTTTACAGTTCTGATAAACCATCATTTGAAGCTTGTTTGTTGGGATATCATTAAGGTTTCTTTGCATTTTATCATGTTTACTTCCTACTTAATCATTTGGAAAATGAATAGGGTTCTCTGAAATCTAGGAAACTCTGATCCCATTTCTATTTCCTAGTTAAATTTTTTCGGTTATATAAGATAATAGCATATTAATTTGTACATGTTATGACAGGTGGAGTGTGCAGTAGCAGATGAAGCAAAGCTATCCACCATTCTTTGATATGAATGATTCATGTTAATCCTGGATTCTGGTTTCCGCCCCTTTGAGCTCATCAAGGTAACCTTATTCCCCTGCTAACACTATTCTTTATATCTTACAACTATTACAACTTGAAGTGGAAGGAGTTGATGATACTTGGTGCATTTAATCATGCTCTTGCACTTTGTGTGGCTTGAGCCTCTTACTTGTCCATTTTCCTACTCTGCAGTTCTTCAATGTTTTAGGGATATTACACTACAACAAAATTGGGCTTTAACAACACTTTTCTTGCAACACATTTTAAAACCATGCCCTATTAATATCCATGTAGTGTTGATATTGATTCATCTGAATTGTTTCTGTGTGGAGGCGAAATGCCTACTCTCATTCTTCAATGAGCAGGGCATGCTGTACATATCTTTATTAATGGACAACTTTCAGCTATATGAATGTATATATTTGTTATCTCAGCTGATCAGAGTACATCTTTCTAGGTTCTGCCTTTGGAACAAGAGAGAATAGGAGGATTAAAGATACCAGAAACGTCAATTTACATGCTGGAAGAAATAATATTGCATTGCTGACTGTTACAATGGGATTGCAGGTCAGTTTGCATAACCAACAAGTACTGATCTCTTATTTTGATAATTCAAATGCCATTAAATTTTCAATTTCTGACTTGTATATTTTGTGTATATGAAGAACATGGGGGACACTTCAAGTCATGGAAAATGGGATCTATTCTGGCAAAAGTGGACATACCAGGTTGGACTGAAAGGGGAAGCTATGGATGTAGTTTCTCGGACTAGCGTTTCATCGACAGAGACCACAACCATTGACATGGCATAAGGTGGGAAATTTTGAGAGTTTCAACTCTGTTTCCTCACTGAAATTAATCATAATTCTAATGTATTCTGCTTAACTTTGTAGGCCTATTTCAATGCTCCGAAAGGAAATGAACCCTTGGCATTGGACATGGAGAGATGGGTAAGGGTCAAATATGGATCAACGAGTATAGGGAGATACTGGACTGCATACGCTAGCGGTGATTGCAAGGGGTGCAACTGTGCAGGCACGTTTCGTCCTCCTAAGTGTCAAGTTGGTAGCGGCAAACCAACACATAAATGGTAAATTCTTACTAGACTGTGAATGAGATCTTAGAACTTGGCTGAATTGAAGAATGCAGAGATTTGAGTTCTCGTGTTGAATGATTTAGGATAATTTATTTTTGGTTATGTTTTCGGATTTTGTTAAATTTAGTTATAATTTGGTGCCAAAATCTGGCTGATAGTATTTGTAATTTTGTTTGAATGACATGTAATTTTATAATGAAAATTTAGTTGATGAGATTTGTTAAAGATATTTTTGTAATTATATATTTTTATTGGATTAAAAATTTAGTTAATTTGATGGATTTATTGAAGCAATTTTGTAATTATATATTTTATTATACAAACTATTCGAATATTATATATAAAATAAAAAAAATTATTTAAAAATATATAAATCCTATTGCTGCAGAAAATCATGCAAAACCGTCCCAAAATCGTAAAATCTCGCAAAACTGTCGCAAAAACAGTCGCAAAATCGTTCAAAACGTCAGCTAGAAACCGTTGCCAAAGTGTCGAAAAACCGTCGCAAAATCGTCCAAAGTAGCCATTCCTAAGACACTTACCCCGACGCCTTATAAAAACCGTCGCTACTGTAGCAACGCCTGTTGTATTGACGCTTTTCTGACGCTTTTTAAAAACCGTCGGGAAAAACTTTAGAGACAGTTATCACCGTCGCTACAGCAAATAAAATCCGTCGGAAAAGACATTGTTTTTTGTAGTGGGGGAAAATAACTCTTGGTCCAGAAAGTTAAGGGTATTTTTACACTTGGATAGACTTTATAATTTTTATCCTGTATACACCTTAATAGGAAACAATCATATTTAGGAAATATCCTAAAACCCTAACCATTTTAGGACTAAAAATCCTATCAATGGTTACCTTTGCATAATTATACTATTGTTTCTAAAATAATGTACAAAACTTACCTTATAAAACCTGTCATTTTTTCTTATGTTTATTTATAATCTGTCTCTACTAAATACCAATACAGAAAATCTCAAGTAAAAAAAAACGTTCTGGGCGGCTCTCTACTTCCTGGAGATGGTAATGTCCCAGCTTCCCGAAGATTTAATTACTGAAATTTTTGAACGTTTGCTGATTAAATCAGTTCTTTCATATGCGTTTCTAAATCTATATGCGCAATCATTGATAGCCCTACTTTTATGAAGAAAAAAAACAAATCGTAAACTAAAATCTATTAAGTTCAACTGTCAAAATACCATTACTTATCAATGAGATAACAATTCGGTTAAATTTTAATACACATTGGGTGAAACTTCACCAATTTGGATAATCAGCGGTCAAATGACAAAGTTTTGGATAGATCAGGGATCAAATAGTGCTTTAAGCTAAAAAAAATTAAAAAAATTTACCAAATTTGTAAATATTAATCTCCAATTCTATTATTAAATTACAAAAAACATGAAATTTTTTTTTAGAACGAATTAATATGCATTTGGTGCAGAATAAGATACAAAAATATTCGTGTTTTATAATAATGTCTGAAATTGACCCAAATTATCAACGTTAGGGTAAAATTATTCTTGGCTATCAACGTTAGGGGTAAAATTGTACACCTAAATCCAAAATATATAGACTTTATAATTTTTATCCTGTATATACCTTAAGAGGAAACAATCATATTTAGGAAATATCCTAAAATCCTAACCATTTTAGGAATAAAAATCCTAAAAATTTTGTCAATTTTTACCTTTCCATAATTATACCATTCTTTCCAAAATAATTTACAAGACTTAGCTTATAAAACCTGTCTCTTATTTCTAATGTTTTATTTATAATCTGTCTCTCCAAATACCATTACAGAAAATCTCAAGTAAAAGAGAAACATACTTCTTGGAGATGGCGATGACACAGCTTCCTGAAGATTTAATCGTTGAAATTTTTGAACGTTTGCCGACTAAATCACATCTTCATTTAAGATGTGTTTCTAAATCTATATGCGCAATCATTGATAGCCCTACTTTTATGAGTTCACATCGCCGTAGAGTTGCTGAAAACCATCGTCGCGATATGATTTTACTGCATAAGTTGTGGAAGAAGGAGCCAACGAAATATCTCGCAATTGAAATGAGCAATGGTGAGGAAGAAGAGACTGTTCATTGATAGCTTCTCCAATGGATTCAACAGCAATTAGCCTCCCAAAGCTGCACAATTTATCTCTAGTTTATTACTTATTTTTAGTTTATGTTAAGTACTTGTTCTTTGAAATTTTTTTTTTTTTGAAATTATTTATGGAGCCGCTCATGAGCCAGTAGACTCATTTCAAACTTTCTTTGAAATTTTTTAGTTTATGAATTCAACAATTTGTTCTTTGAAAATTTCTCTACCCGTTATGGATTATGGATTGAATACCCGAACATCTGAAATGGGATTCGTGAATATCAAAATTGAGATTACATCAATAATGAGTTATAACTATTTAGGAAACTAGCTTTAAATCCGGGATTACACGGGATATAAAATAATTTTGGACACATTTAAATGGCATGGTGATGATTTAGCTCTAAATGTGTCATGACACCTCTAATCATCTCGCCAATTAACGGAGCATGTATTGGTGAACTATGTTGCATTGACACTTCTTAGTCGTGTTTCCACGTTTTGTATCCGTGTCTGTGTCCATTTATTATATATTGCACCATTTTGGACGTTAGGGGTAAAATTGCTCCTGATCCAAAACGTTAGGGGTATTTTTGCACCTTAATCTTAGATTTTTTAATTTGTTCAATTTTATATGTTGTTTTGTATATCAATGCATTTTTTACAATATTTTATCTAATTCGCAAATTAAAACGATCGTTTTTATTTATGGTAAGAGAGACTTTTTAGTACTAATTACAAATAATCCTAATTAAAAATTAAAAATTAAGAAAGTGAATTTTTGCATAAAAATAAAAATTTCAGAGAAAAATACTAAGAAAGTATAGTATTATGTCTACTAACAAATATAAAAAGGAAATATTTAACATTTCTAAAAAATAGAGTATATAGTAAATTAGATATAAATTTAACGTATACGTGAAAATTTGGATGGTGTTAAAAGATAAAATTAAATAAAATAAAAGTGGCAATAAATATAAAATAAGAGCAATTAAAGGGATAGTGATAAATATAATAAAAATAAATTTAAAATTAACATTTTGAGTAAAATCAAATAACTCAAATATGGTAATATAGAGTAATTTATGGAGATAATGATAATAAATATAAAGTAAATCAATGATTTATATATGTCGAGACCCTATTTTTTCTCTTATCGTGTATGTTATTATAAATATTTAGGATTAAGGGTCTGTTTGGTTCAATTGTCTGTTAACTGTTTGGAGTTGCAGTAAGCTGTTTGTTATTAGCTACTTAATTACTAATGTTTGGTAAAATTATATTGAACTGTTGTTGTTGTTTAGATTTAAAATATCTAAATAGACATGTTTTAAATTAATCAACGATAAAATTATAAAAGGAAAAGGCTTAAAGCATTAGTTGGTCCCTGGCCTATTCAAAATTATGTCGTTTGGTCTTTGATCTATTAATTGGTCACATTTGGCCCTTACCCTATCCCATTTGGTGAAATTTCACCAAATTTGTATGAATACTTAACGGACTCGTTATCTCATTGATAAGTAACTATATTTTGACACTTAAATTTGAAACGTGATATTTCTTAAAGTTTTTTTTCCACATTATGTGGAAATAATTAATTAGATTACTAAAACAAAAAAAAAAACTAAAATCTATTAAGTTCAAGTGTCAAAATATCGTTACTTATCAATAAGATAACGATTCGGTTAAGTTTGAATCCAAATTGGGTGAAAGTTCACCAATTTGGAATAGATCAGTGGTCAAATGTGACCAAATAATAGATCAGTAGCCAAATGATAAAATTTTGGATAGATGCTAAATAGTGCTTTACGCCAAAGGAAAAATGTGAAAAAAATGCTCATTAGAGGTAAAATTGCACCATTTTAGACGTTAAGGGTAAAATTGCTCCTAGCTATAAATGTTAGTGGTACTTTTGCACCTTATCCTATTATAAAATAAAGGCCTAATACACAAATAACCCCCTAAACTTGTCCAAATGTTGCAACTGCCCCCCTCAACTTTCAATTGTAACAACTTACCCCTTAAAACACGAAAAAGTAACAAAATACAAAAAATACAAAAACGCGAAAAAAAACAAAAAGGGGAAAAACCGAAAAACTAAAACGTGAAAAATCAAAAAAATGCAAAATAAAACACAATAACATGACAAAACGTGAAAAATACGAAAACGTGAACAAACGGAAAAAACAAGAAAACTTGGGAAACATAAAAAAACGTTATAAACGCATTTTTCGTGTTTTTCGATTTTTTCACGTTTTTCATTTTTTTTTCACATTTTCGTGTTTTCCACTTTTTTCATGTTTTTGTGTTTTTTACGGTTTGCACACTTTTTGTGTTTTTTCATATTTTGCGTGTGTTTTTTTTTTTGTGTTAACACGTTTATATCTTTTCGCGTTTTCACCCTTTTCCACTTTTATCTCATTTTTTTCTTTTGTTTTTGTGTTTTTAATGTTTTTTTTGCGCTTTTACATTTTGTTTTTTTACCTCTTTTTTCGTGTTTTTACAATTTTTCCGTTTTCATGTTCTTATTGTTTTTTCGTTTTTAATGTATTTTTTGTGTTATTTTCGTCTTTCGTGTTTCTCATTTTTCTATTTTTTATATATTTTTGAAAATAATATATATTAAATATTTGAAGTCCGTTAAAAAAAATAGACGGCTTTAACGGGCCTGGACTGGGCTAGGCCAAACATCAATTTTCATTCTTCTATCCGGTCCAAAGAACACGGATCTGGACGGACCGAACCGATGTTTATACCATTTTAAAAATTGAACCGTACCAAATAACTAAAATAACCAAAATTGATCAAACCGAAAAGTTTCAGTTCGGGTCCGTTACCAACCAAATAACCAAAAATTTTATATTTTTAATTTAAATGTTATAAATATGAAATCTTAGCTTTCTTAATTTGGAATTTGCAATTTCAAAATCAATTAATCAAGTATTGGTTTCTATACTGTATAATTGCGTGTTTCAGACTAGGATACCTAAAATCAATTCCTGATCGCCACAAATATAAAAGTTTATATGGGGAATATAAAATTCCGCCACAATTGTATATGTGTTTGTCAATTTATTTGGATTGAAGGAAACTCATTAATATATTTATAACAAACAAATACAAACATAACAAAATTCATTAAAGCCATTTGATTGAGTGGTAAGGTAACACATATTATATATAGTTGACATGCGAGTAACTAAAAATTGAAAAAACAGAACTGAAACTGGAATGGTTTACGAAAGGACCACAAACACAAAACTTACAGCAATAATGAGCATAATTTTATGGCAAAAGCTTACAACAAGCATTACATAAAATCAACAAAGCCAATTTCATAACATCTACATCCACCCTTTCTTGCTCCACAGCAGCCAACTGAATAGCATTCTAAAGAAAAGATGCACAAAATTGAAAGTTTAAGAAACTAAGGTACGTAGGAGCAAAAGAGAAAAAAACCAACAGAATAACAAGTGCTCAATTTTCTTAGTAACTTGAACAGATCAACCAGGTCAAGTTTTCTTGGTCGACTAAATGACCGGATTGAGCACAAACTAGTGGACGGTTGTCTACCTCTAAGATTTCTAGCTTCCGGTTCACCACACAGGATAGGCTGTCTTGATCATCTTTCAGTCTAGATGAGACCTCCCCTCCTTTGAACAGATGTCCACTCTGTTTCAAATTCATAAAAATATTCTTATTTAGTTTATCTGTGGCATCTGCTTACCATATTGAAACTTTAAACCTAAACATACAAAATATAAGTTCAAACTGATATGATATTAGGTGTACTACAACTTTAAATATAAAAACACAAAATTCAAGTTCATAACAGAAGAAATATGCCCAATTGATCCGAACTCCAACAGTCTCGTTTGCACACCTATGCACAATACGCATAATTATGCTTCTTTAGTGAAGATAACAGTTGATTGTAACTAAAATTTTATAACTAAAAAACCATAACATACAATTATTCATGTCTCCAATCCCAATTACATGTGTATAATGGTGATTTATCTCGTAATCAGAGTCTCCTTCTAATTACTCATATTTATATTAATAAACCACTAAACAACCATCAACCTATATTTTCATCTAAAAATCGAGAATTACGACTCATAACCACCAACTCAAGATTGGCTTCAACCTGTAAGTGATTTATTCACTCATATTCAACAATAAAAACGCAAATATATATAAAGAACAAGATGTTGCCATGAAAAATACTTAAAGAAAATACTTTGAATTAAGTTCTAAAATCTAAGACATTATGACTTTCGACCTCCAAAATAGGTGTTTAATAGTACATTCTGCAAAACAGACAAAACTGCCCGTACCTCATCATTAGGGATGTAAATGAGCCGAGCTGAGCCAAGCTTGACTCAACAGTTTCTTATCGAACTCGGTTGGAGCTCAATTTGTTGTTCGAACTCGGTTCGTTTAGCAGCTCGATTGTTCAGCAGCTGCTCACGAGCCGAGCTTGGTCACGAACAACTCGTTTTATTTGTTCGTGAGCAGCTCGTTTATTTTTCTATGAAAAGCTCATTTTTTGTGCTTGTGAGTTTTGATCTCAAGCAACTCGTTTGTTTTGCTCCCGAACGAGTTCGTTTATGGTGTTCACGAACAAAATAATATCAAATTTGGATATTTTGCTTACCTGCTAAAATACTAAGTGCATTTCTTAAGTGTTCAATTACATGGGATTGTTTGAAGCCTTATAATTATAACCAATCTGACTATCCAATGAAAAACAGGACCTGTATGTAGCTAAATAAAATAGCTGAATACTTGGGCACAACGGTAAACGTTGTTGCCATGTGGCCGAGAGGTCACGGTTTCAAGCCTTAGGAGCGGATGGCAAATTAGAATATTGTTAAATGTATACGAATGGCTTATTAAATTTATGTTTTGTTAGATTGTAATTTATTTCTTTTATGTGTTGTCTAGCATGCAAACAAACACTGAAACAGACCAAGAAATTATATTTCTAAATAATACAGCAAATGGAAACAAGGGAGAAATGTGTAAATAATAAAACTATTGGGAGCATACATATTATAATTATAAGGTTGTAATTTGCAGATTTCTATTAAATGACAGAAAACAAAAATTATACATTCCAGTATTGTACTTAACAATTATTATTCAATTATCATATTTGTAAATTGTCAATCGAAATGCAAACAAACTTGGATCATTTAAGATGTTCTCAGATCATTATTCCAGCCTCAGGAGTGTACTTCAGGAATAATTTGATCACCCAATGCATGAGAAAACTTGTACCTTAAGATCTAATCTTGATTTTTTCCTGAATAGGCTATCAATTTTCTGATTCCTTATTTTTCTAAGAGTATATAAGTATAAATACCAGTACTTTAGTAACACTGCATGTGCACCTAATAGATCACTACCAGCTTTTTATCAAAACCATTCAAGTACAAAAATAAAAGAAGAGCAGAACAAGAATTTTTTTTTCAGAAGAGCATAAGAGGAAAAAGAAAAGCTTGTGAACAAAACAGTGATGACCAGCGACTTAATCAAACATTGAAGAGATGTCCTTGTAAAGATGCCAATTTACACCTAAAATGATTAATAACATCATATAAGGTGAATCCAGGATGAGCAAATTCATGAAAATTTGTAAATTACATAGTTCGAAGAAGAATGAAGAAATAGCATCCTGTCACTATCAACAATCACAAGAGATTAATATAAAAGCTATTCTTGTGCCTTAACTATCAGCTTTTAACCTTTTAGTTCAATTGGTTTCATGACAACAACATTCAAATTACAGTGCCCAAGCAAAGGAAGTTGCTTTCATAATAATGCCTAAAAAAGTAATTACAATTAGGGATAAAAAAGAGAGTACGCACCATGTCTTTAGAAACTTCCCAATGATGACTTCATCAACATAAGGGCAAGCCAGGACACTAAGACTACGCTCATGCAGATGCATAAGTGGGTAGTGCTTCCCTCTGTGTTCACTACATATAGAAAACATCATATCATTCCATTTACTCTATAATGAGGTCAATACCATATTATGTTTAAAATCAGTAATGAAGCACAGATACAGGTAAAGCAACCCCCAAGCCAAATGGACATATACCTCACTATCTGGTCAGTATGGATCCCAACAAGCAAAAAGTCTCCAAGCTGTCTTGCATACCTAAGAATCTGAGCAGAAAACATAATTATTAATATAACGCCCAATAACAGAGAAAGCATGATTATTAGATCTCTAAGGAAGAATTAAATATAATGGTTGATATCGTATTAATAAAAGGAAGAATGAAATTCAAGATAACTGCACTAGACACTCAGGTAATCTAGCTCAATACTATTTCTTTCGGATACCATACCAATCACTATAGGGATTCCCTTTTTCACCATCCATCTACAAAGTAGAAACTCTTCAAATTTGGTAATTGATTCCTAAAAACAGGTGTACAATATTTGATCTCCAACTCTAATGTAATAAAGTTAATGTATCATTTTTGGTGAATTTATTTATTTAATTGGAGTTTTTTAGTTGAAAAATATTAACCAAAGAGCAGTTCCGAGCAAAGTCGTACACATGGAAAAGATAATTCCACCCACCCACCTTTATAGATATTATTATTGTGTTCCAAACAAATACTAAGAACATGTACCACTTTCACGAACTTTTCTCATCTCCTTAGGCAATTTGAAGTTATACCATACGTGCATGTACACCATATTGATGAAATAACAATATAGCTAATTTTACCCCCAAATAGATAAATAACTCGTCTCTTTATATTATTTTTATTAATGTCAAGTTCATATTAAAACTTTAAACATAAACATACAAAATACAAGTTCAAACTGATATGATATTAGGTGTACTACAACTTTAAATATAAAACACAAAATTCAAGTTCACAACAGAAGAAACATGCCCATCTGAAATGTTATTAGGTGTATTACAATTTCAAAGCAGATCATGCTTCTAAGTAATTTATAGAAATCATAAAATAATATTTAACACCTCTTATATATAATAGAAAACAAGTATTATAGTACAATTAGAAACTAAAATACCTATTGCAAGCTCGAGTTATGACAATCTTGATGATATTCGGATCACTAACAGCTACACAACATTGACTGGCTGCAGAACTCGTCGTGCAATAGCATCTCTGTGAGTCTTACACCTATAAGTTAACACAAGTTCAAAATGTAGCAAAACACCTTACAAAGTTGACGTTTTACATTTCAAGAGTGTTAATGTAATTTATACAAAGATGACGTGCTAAAATTACTTTGCCAAAGAAAATCCATAACAAAGATTGTCAATTAATTAGAAGCTCATTTTACTTTAAATAAACAACCAAGGCAAAAGGAAAAATTTAGCCCTTGTACTTGCCTAAGTTTGGCCCCCGTATTTTGATAGGCTGTTTTAGCCCATGCACTTCTATTTTTCACCAAATATTTGCTCAAAATCGGACAAGGAAATTAACTGAAATTTATCCGACATTAACATCAGCAATCGGACATGTTGCGGCATAAACCGTGATCATTTCTGTTGCGGGCCCAATGCGGTACCCTCCCGTTTTTTGGTTCCTTACTCGTAAAACTTTAATTAGTTTTAATCCATTAACTCTCAATTTCAACTTAAAATGTGTAACACAATGAGAATTGAAGCATGTAATACAAGATTGCTATTGTACAATTATCAACCTTCATATACCTCTAAGCAACTATATTAGGGGTGGCTGAATAGAAGTACAAGGACTAAAGGAGACCAAATCAAAGTACACGGACTAATTCAATTCGAACATGGAAGCCACTAATTGCAATCTAGTCCAACTATAACCAATGAATCACACAATGAAGCCAAAAATTATGTTGTCCACCTGTATTCAATCACCGTAGTTAAGCCCGCATCTTAGGCAGAATCTAACATAAAATTAATTGTTATAAACTAGTGATAAGTGTGTATAACTTTTGTCCATGAGCATGGTTTCAATACCAAGATGGATAAGCTCCAGTTCACGAATCGAACCCTTGATCATTTGGCCAAAGAGGCACCTATACAATGTCATGGAACCAATTGAACTAAAAGCGTAAGCTCGTAGTTAGAGGTCCAATTCATATTAATATCTGACATGAAACAAGCATAAATTACATGACCAATACATCCGAGTAAACTTAAAGTTAAATGCCATACATATAGGATATAGCTCCAATGTGCTCCCAAGCGTTGGAATGAGAGTTTCAAATAGGCAAAATAATTTCAATCGAAATGCAGACAAACTTGGATCATTTAAGATGTTCTCAGATCATTATTCCAGCCCGAGGAGTGTACTTCAGGAATAAAACTGATAAATTTGATCACCCAATGCATGAGAAAACTTGTACCTTAAGATCTAATCTTGATTTTTTCCTGAATAGGCTATCAATTTTCTGATTCCTTATTTTTCTAAGAGTATATAAGTATAAATACCAGTACTTTAGTAACACTGCATGTGCACCTAATAGATCACTACCAGCTTTTTATCAAAACCATTCAAGTACAAAAATAAAAGAAGAGCAGAACAAGAATTTTTTTTGCAGAAGAGCATAAGAGGAAAAAGAAAAGCTTGTGAACAAAACAGTGATGACCAGCGACTTAATCAAACATTGAAGAGATGCCCTTGTAAAGATGCCAATTTACACCTAAAATGATTAATAACATCATATAAGGTGAATCCAGGATGAGCAAATTCATGAAAATTTGTAAATTACATAGTTCGAAGAAGAATGAAGAAATAGCATCCTGTCACTATCAACAAACACAAGAGATTAATATAAAAGCTATTCTTGTGCCTTAACTATCAGCTTTTAACCTTTTAGTTCAATTGGTTTCATGAAAACAACATTCAAATTACAGTAACCAAGCAAAGGAAGTTGCTTTTATAATAATGCCTAAAAAAGTAATTACAATTAGGGATAAAAAAGAGAGTACGCACCATGTCTTTAGAAACTTCCCAATGATGACTTCATCAACATAAGGGCAAGCCAGGACACTAAGACTACGCTCATGCAGATGCATAAGTGGGTAGTGCTTCCCTCTGTGTTCACTACATATAGAAAACATCATATCATTCCATTTACTCTATAATGAGGTCAATACCATATTATGTTTAAAATCAGTAATGAAGCACAGATACAGGTAAAGCAACCCCCAAGCCAAATGGACATATACCTCACTATCTGGTCAGTATGGATCCCAACAAGCAAAAAGTCTCCAAGCTGTCTTGCGTACCTAAGAATCTGAGCAGAAAACATAATTATTAATATAACGCCCAATAACAGAGAAAGCATGATTATTAGATCTCTAAGGAAGAATTAAATATAATGGTTGATATCGTATTAATAAAAGGAAGAATGAAATTCAAGATAACTGCACTAGACACTCAGGTAATCTAGCTCAATACTATTTCTTTCGGATACCATACCAATCACTATAGGGATTCCCTTTTTCACCATCCATCTACAAAGTAGAAACTCTTCAAATTTGGTAATTGATTCCTAAAAACAGGTGTACAATATTTGATCTCCAACTCTAATGTAATAAAGTCAATGTATCCCAGTTATAATTAGACATCAGACAGTTCTCACTCAATATGATATAGGCATCAATTGAAACTATAGTTATATTATATAACTGTGCAAAAGGCTGGCACGCAAGTGAATGGGTGTAATGCATGATTTATATAAGATAGTATCACTATGTCAAAGATCACAAAGGGAATGCCCATTGATGAAACTGACAGTTAAATAGCACCAAGTGTTGTGAAAATCCAACAACAAAAAAAAAAAAAAACAAACTAAAATACAAGGAGAAGAAGATAGATAATTACGCAAAAGCGGCAAATATGATAATGCTATTAGATCAATTATATTCAAGTCAGTTTTACCAAACTAACACGGAATTAGAGCTATAAGCGTTTTAAAGAACCAAGATTTCAATTCTCCTATTCTTGCCCTAGCCGACTTCTCCCTCCTAGTTTCGGCTGGTGTCTTCCCTTCATCTATTTTTTTCTCTCTCAACAAAACTCCCTGCCCTAATGTCGACTGGTTCTGCAAACTCGGGAGCAACCCTCTCCGCCACCATTCCCTCCACAACCAACAACTTCTCATCCCCATCTCTCCCTAATTTCAGCTCCAAACTTACATTGTTCATATAAAATATAGCCTACACATATTAACAATACCAACAAAGTATACGTATCCATATTCCCTATAATTCAGTCTCAAACTTCACTAAGCAAAAGCTGAAAACACTTAAAGAAATTACCATTTCTCTCCTTGCATGCATAAGGATCTGCAGCCTTATGTCTTTAGATTATTCAATCTATTGAGGCTATAACTACCATTTCTCTCTCTCTCTCTCTCTCTCTCTCTAAAAAGGGCAGGCCTTTTTTAGCTCGTTTTTCAATCAACATTAAAGAAAACCTTGTCCCAGGAAGATGAGGATAAATGAGATTTTAATCTCGGGTGAGAAAAACAGTCGGTTTAGTGATCTGACAGGGAGTGGGAGAGGGATAAGAAAAGTAAAGAGATAGGAAAACAGGAGAGAAAATATCATTTCATTTTACCATGTTATCCTAAACAATTAATTCTTAGAGGCCATAAATATATATTGGCTTGATTGACTCTATAAAATAAGTAAATTAGTTTTAACAACAACCAGATATTAACAAAGAGAGAAGAAATTAAGCAACTAACAAGTTGAGAATATGAGGAATAACATATACTCTCATAAATGTCTTTTGCACTCCATTCATCACATCACATGATTGCTTTGCCAAACATTCTCTATTTTCTTCCTTTTTTAACTTGCTCTTCTTTATAATCTATCAACCCTTACACACAAAAAAACAAGGAGGAGATACTCAATTTTCCAGGAGACAAAAAAAAAAAAACGAGGAGAAGCTCACTCACTCTATAGAATCTTCATTTCTAACCTGGGAACATCACTTTAGATATTATGTTGTCCAAATTTCTGAAGTTCGAGCTTAATTTGCACTTGAATTTAAGGCAATCAGTTGTATCGACAAGATATCAAGAAAGAGAGAAGCGATCTCCAAGCAACTTGACCAAAAGCTAAGGATAGGAATCCGGAAGCCAACATGAAAGGTAGTGCCTAATTTAAGGATCCCTAAGGAAGCCTAATTCTCATTCAAACCCATAACACATAGATAAGCACCAAATATCATATAGCCAAAAATATTTGAATCCTAATGTCTTAGAACTTCATCCAATTTCATATAACAGATATCATTAAATACATTATGACATATGGAAATATGTAAGAAACTAAAATGTTTTTACCAACCCAATTCATGCTTCATAATATTATGTCGCTCTTCCTAACCATCTTGCCACTATTATAAGCCTTTAAAACACAAATATTCTATACCACCACATTACAAGAAAAAAGAAGGCAATCATTCATCGAAAAGGAACGACAGCTTTAAGACAGAACAAGCTCACTCTGAAAAATCTCAGTTGAATCTATGAAGTTCAGGCTTAATCTATGAACTATCTATTGTTTGCTATTGTTGAAATTATATCTATTGTCAGGATTGTCATGAAACCGATTGAACTAAAAGCTCGAACTTATAGTTAAGGTCCAATCATATATTACACGCAAATGCCCCTTGGGCTTGCAGCGTGCACAACACAGGCTCATCCCGCCATGTATTTTTAATTCCACAAATTAATGAGGTTGCCGGGACTCGAACCCTCGACCGTTTGATCCTAGCGGCTCTGATACCATGTCATGAAACCGATTGAACTAAAAGCTCGAACTTATAGTTAAGGTCCAATCATATATCTTATATTAATCTCCGACAAGGATAAATCTTAAATGTGACCAATTTTTCAGTATAGTTGATATGAGAACTAGGGATACAAAAACTACAATTTATGCATTCAAATTGTATATACGCATCATGAACAACTAACTATAGGAAGCCACACCTTAAGATACAGATTAAGAAGCTATACAATTTATGTTTCAGCAAAGCCATATGTCTAAATGGCACTATCTTTTCATTCCTGTATTTACCAAAATAGAGGCCACCTTCAAATTTAAACCAAAAGTTAACCACAACTGAGTAGAAGTTGTCCTTATTTGAATATTATAACAAGTTCTATCAGGCTCTAATGGCATCCCATCCACATGAGGCCAGTACTATTGAACATGTTATTGTGTTTGAGGCTTCACTAAACATAAACACAGACCTATCAACACAGCTGAGCTAATAAGCACATAGTTAACCAAATAAATTCCGCTCATAAGCACATATTGTGTTTGAGGCTTCACTAAACATAAACACAGACCTATCAACAGGATCAAGGAACAACTTGTACTGTACACTTGGTGTCTAGGGAAAATTCTTCAAAAATCTAAAAGGAAAATGCAGCGCTATCAATTTCTCACACGAGAACACAATTTACGGAGAAAACTCACCCAACACAACCTTTTTGACATGATTATCTTGCAGGTGGACCAGTTCCCAATCTTGCTGACTCGAACACGCCCCGCGTATGGTACCATACGTCCTGCGTGTTTGAACTCCTACTTTTGAGTTGATTAAATCACACCCTTTACGCCCTGCGTATCCTGGAAGGCGTCCCGCGTGTCTGAGCCTCTGGATTTTGGACGTTGAAGAACTACCATACACGCCCCGCGTGTTAGGTGAGACGTCCCGCGTATCAAGAGTTGACTCCAGGAGACCATGCAGTCTGACTTTCAGGATTAGGCCAATCATTTCTGACATGTGTCATACGCCCCGCGTGAAGTGTCATGCGCCCCGCGTCTGCTCAGTTCCACATGGTGTCTTCGGATAAGGCAATCATTTCTGACACCATGTTTCACGCCCTGCGTCGTGGAGAGCACGCCCTGCGTGTGGGGTAGATTTTCTGCTCCTTTATTGTACCTGAAATACAAATCTTGCAAGCCGAGTTAGCTTGACGTTTTTATTACCCAAACTAAACAAAAACACGGAAAATTAACTGATAATTCAAAATGTATTTTTATTTCTTTATTTTATCAAAACACTTTATTTTTGCAATTAAACTTATTTATTTTACCCGAAATCATCCCGTAAATCACGCTAAAAGATAGGGGTAAAATACCCCTATCAATGGTTATGCACAAGTTCGAGTAACTGGGGAATGAAGCTCGGAGTGTGAAACCTGGTTATGAGGAATTGATAGATGAAAGAGCTGACATAGAACCTGGGGAATTCGAGATTAGCCGGCCGAGCACGCAAGAAGAGGTAAACTTCCTTCCTGAATCTTTTGAATGGGAACATCATCTTCTTAGAACCAAAATCAGAGATAACTGTGATAACTGTGCTGATAATGAATTTGCGGCTGAGGGAAGTGACTGGATTACTTCCAGAAAGAAATCCAAGGCTAAATCTATCGACTCCCTATTGAAGGGTCGGGTTAGATCGTCTGTCAATTACACATGATTTGTCTGCACTGGAATTGTAGGGGGATCCAAAACTCGGGTACCCAACGAACTCTTAAGCTTTTATGCAGAACAAATCATCCTGATTTGGTTTGCTTGTCGGAACCTATGGTTGAATTTGATAGAACTCCGAATCTTTTCTGGCAGTCTCTTGGTCTATAACTTATCTTACGTAATGATTGTAACTCACTATGGATCTTCTGTAAAATTGGCTTCAGTAATTGTTTGCAATCCGTTGTAAATCATGGGCAACACATCACTTGTTGCTACAGTTTGGGCTCTCAGGAGTATCATATCTCGTTTGTTTATGGAAGTAATTGTGCTATAAGGCGTCGTCTACTTTGGGAATCTATTATTGGTATGGAAGGGAGCGAAAAGAGGCTTGTGATTGGTGATTTCAACGCGGTTAGAGGGGCGCATGAGAAAACAGGTAGACCCCCATCTCAAAGAAGCTGCAGGGATTTTAGAGAATTCATTAATATGGGTGGTTACACGGAAGTGGAGAGTTCTGGACTTTATTTCACCTGGTCGAATGGTAGGCTGGGAGATGACCATGTTGAGTGTAAATTAGATAGAGCCCTCGTTAATGAGGCTTTTATTGATAGCTGGGATAGCATTCAGTGTTCGGTCCTTCCTCGGAATAAATCGGATAGCATTCAGTGTTCGGTCCTTCCTCGGGATAACATTCACTGTCTTCAGAAGCTTTCCTGTATGAATTGGAATGCTACTCATATTTTTAGGGAAGGAAACCAAGCAGCAGATCGTCTTGCTAGCATCGGTCAGGATGCAGAGTCGAGGTTATGGTAGAACTTAGCTCCGGACTCTTGTCAGAGTCTTTTTATTGATGATGTTTGTAACGTAGCTCACATTCGTTTTCTTTAGCTTTGCATCTTTTTTCTTTCATTGTTTCTATTTTTTTTCTTCTCCCTTTGTAATCTATTTTCTTTTTTTTTTAATAATATTCGGGTTGAGGGCTGTGTCAGGGGTGCCAACCTCGTTGGGATGTTTGACCTGCCTTCGCGTCCCAACTTTCATTGGAAAAAAAGATTAATAAGCCAATACTGGTGATTCGTTGTAGTTGGATTTTTGGGCAGAGTTTTATCTGGGTCTCATTTTTTTTATCTTATGGCCATACTTGCTTCGTTCATAATATGTTACATAAAAAAGTATTGCAAATGTATATAAAAGAGTTGCATCACACATACAAAAAAATGTTATTGTGTTGCCATTGTGTAAGGGAAGGTTGCTTTGAAAAAATATATTGCATAAAACAATGTTGCTTAATTTTTTTCAACAATATTGTTATCTCATTTATTGTTAGGCAACACTTTTATTTAAATAGCTTTAGGATATGAAAAGTGTTGCTCCAAATACGTATGGTAAATGTTGCGACAAATATGAAAAAGTGTTGTTAAAGATTATGCCTTTAACCAACACTTGCTGAGTATTGCAAAAGACCATTTATAGTGTTGTGATATATTGAAGAAAATCCACGGAGGTTGTGGGGGCCATCAAAGGAAATACGTGCTAGTAATAAATGCAAATCGTGCAAGGTGTATTTACCTAACATCAACACTCCTGTTGCAATTAGGAAGGTCATTCATCTAGTTTGGCCATTTGCAACATGGGGGCATTGATATAGTGGGTCCTTTCCTCAAGACATTATATCAGAGGAAGTACCTTATTGTAGTCGTTGATCACTTTAGGTAAGTATTTTCTACAATCACATCCAGTCGAATCATCGACGTAATAGATTTTGTTCCATACTCAACCGTTACAGAATTTCCCACACTATAATAATAGATAAATCCAAGCTGTTCAACTATCATGCACTCAGAACTTTCTGGGAGAAATTGCACATCAAGCTTTGGTTCTCCTCAAGTCTCATTCTCAAACCAACGAGTCACTTGGGTAGAGATCGTGGCATCTACCCCAAACGCAGGTATAATCTTTATGAGGAGTAAATCAGGAAGTCCAAACTCTTAAGCTACACATGTCCCTTGTTGCTCTCTTATTTTACTAGTAAAAGTTTCAATTTTATACAAATAAAATCAATAATTTATGTAGAAGAAGATTTCCTTCAATCTCTGCCTAACAAGTTAATCATAGGACTAACAACCCTCGGGAATAGACAGTGTTCTAATAGTCATTATCGATAGCAATCCAGTCTTTATATTTTCATCCAAGTAAAATCATTTGCTTTCACCCCTGAAGTAAAGATGGACACCAATAAGACCTTAATTCATCGGAGAACATGACTTTTGTTAATACTGGTAATTTTATGCATGCTTAGAAGAATTAGAAATAAAGCTAATTAGAAGAATTGATTATGCATGCTCCTCTTCCAACAACATCAAGCTTTGGTTCTCCTCTATTGCTAAAAAAATGCTGCTAGAGATATCTTATATTAATTTATTGATTTCGACGACATCAAGACCTGTATCTTTCTACTATTAAATTTGTCAAACTTCATAACAGGATGATGACTTATCCAAATTTTTGCAAGAGAGATTTAAATCCACCTCTCTAGATCATGATGCTAAGATCGATAAGAGATTACTACTGCAAACAATGTGGGAGGTAGTTAAAGACATAGAAGAATTAACACAAGATCAAATTGATTAGCTCTTTCGAATTCTTAGCAAGGTAGAATCGGGGGAAATGTTTCATTCCATTACTGCAAAACAAATCGCAAACCTTAATCATTGGAAAAATGATGCCAAAGATATCATATCACATTTTATTGACTCAAACAATTTAGAGGACTGTATCTTTTTACTGTGTGATTTGTCGACCTTTTTTATTCTTTAAATTTTTGTTTTAAGGTCATTTAGGCAGGTGTTTGGTTATGAGAGAGAAAAAACTCTAAAAATGGTGACTTCGGAAAATCAAAAATGTGGTTCAATGGTAAATATAGTTCTAAACAACTTTAATTCTTGTAGTTTTCTATTTTGAGGCCTTTTACTTTTACAAAGTGCCATAATAATGTTAGTAAAAACAAAGTCGAATGACTTTTATATTATATGTTTTGAAGTTCAGTAATGTATGGATTGCTCAATAGTCAAAATGAAATAGAATGACAGTCCATATAGATTATATTGAGTTTCCCTATGTGATTGCAAACAAAAACTCAGTTAAGTTTCTCAAAATCAATTCCGAACAAATTGGAGACAGTAATAACAACATTTTTTTATCCATTAGCTTTTCTAATTGGATATGGTATTGCAGAACTATATGATTTGTATTCATTGGTTTTGACAGTTTGAAACAATCTCACAACACCTATTTTAGTTACAAGATATGAATATTATTGACAGATCTCACAAAATTCTGGGAGATTCAAACACAAAAAATCAACTAAATTATAGAGGAATCACACACATATGGATCTGATTCAAAGATTGGTCTCATTGGCAAATTTGGAACTAACATCAAGAGATCATTCTATATTCATATCTTCAGTCTCAGAAGTTCACTTTCAGTTGTAGATAGTAAATCTAATGAAACATTTGAAAGCAAATGCTCTAAAACAATTGTCTCACTTGCTTGGGAATGAGGCTCATGAAGTATGACCTCAGGAATGAGAGTGATGAGTTAAAAAAGATTAACTCATCACTCTCATTCCTGAGTTTATAGTTCATAAGCCCCATTTCCAAGCTAGTGAGAAATTGCTTCAGAGCATTTGTTTTCAAATGCTTCATTAGATTTACTAACAACCATTGAAAGTGAACTCCTGTTGAAATCGTCATATATGTCTCCATTTTTCAGTAGACACTTTTCTAAGAAGGTTGTGTCTGAAAGAGAGAAAAACGAACTATTAGCTTCTTTATCATCTACCTAATCTTATAATCTGGGAAATCAAGACATTGAGGATGTGAATGCAGGACAATCTGTTGATGTTAGTTCCAAATTTGCCAATGAGACCAATCGTTGAATCAGAGCCATATGTGTGTGATTCCTCTGTAATTCAGTTGATTTTTTGTGTTTTAATCTCTCAGAATTTTGTGAGATCTGTCAATAATATTCATATCTTATAACTAATGTAGGTGTTGTGAGATTGTTTCAAGTTGTCAAAACCAATTAATACAAATCAATATAGATTTGCAATACCATATCCAATTAGAAAGAAGGAACTTGTGTACAAGATAATTATAAATGGAGAAACTTCAAAAGCTTGTGCCAGATTGGATTTGCAAGAAGCTTGCTCTAGTGGAGTGTATCGTATTATTGTATCATATACAGACTTGAAGTAGAAAGATGATGTAAATGGGGTGGGATTCCCCTTCCCCGTTATAGGCCCTGTTTGGGAATTAGCTGATTACATTAGCTGTTAGCTGTTTGTGTAGACCTGTTTGGTAAAAATTAGCTGATTGATAATAGCGGTTTGTGCAAAAAGACGAATAAGGGCATTAATTTTGGCGCAGGAAAAGAGGAAGTCTATCTATTAGGGTTAAAGAAGTCCATTAATTTTAATATTGCAAAACGCTAATTGAAAATGCTCCTTTTAAGAGCTTTTTCTAAATTAGCGTTTTCATCCCAAAACTCTCTTCCAAACCTCTCTCCACCAAACACTCCAATTAGCGGTTTCAGTTGTCAAACCTCTAAAGTTGGTCAAAACTGCTCTTTTTATCCCAAAACGCTCTTTACCAAACAGGGCCATAATCTGTAACCCCCTCACCAGGATTAGAGGTGTCAAAATGGCTAAAAAGATTGATCCAACCTATTTAATAATTGTGTTTACCCAACCCATTTAATAAATGGGTTGAGATAACCCTTTTATATATGGGTTGAAATGATCCAATCCATTTATTAAATAGGTTATATGGGTTGACTCAATTAACTAAATCTTATTAAAAATTGAAAAAAAATAAAAATATTAAAATGGAAAAAACGTGTAAAAATGTAAGAAGCGTAAATAAAATAGGAAAAAACATGAAACGAGTTATATGGATCGACTCATTTAACCCAATTAACTAAAATACAATATAACATCTGATTGTTAATTCGTATAATTAAACTTCAACTTGACCAATTTAAATTCATTAAGTACAAAAAAAAAAAAAAAAAAAAAAACTAGCCTCTTCAGTTGACGTCACTTTATCGGAATCTAGTTGAAATTCCAAAATCTCCTTATTAAGTTCTAGTATCCCCATATCTTTTTCTTCCATAACGAAAAAAATAAAAATTTATTAGAAACTAATAAAAATTTGGTTCCAAACAGCTAAGCTGGATAAGGGTTTTTGCAGGTAAAAAAACTAATTTTCATGGAATAATACCTTAAAACCATTAATTTTTGACACTATCTAGCAGGAGACAAAAGCCACAAATGGGAAAGTTAAGATCCATTAGGCATTAAAATACTAAAAGTAAAATTAATAAACAAATAACCACAGCCAACATGAATTACAGTAAAAAACAGAAAAATCATACACAAAAGTATAAAATGCACATTGAAACTAATTATTTAAGAGCGAAGGAAGCAAATACCTAGAAAAGGGAAAGAGCGGCGGAATCAATGAATCAAGCAGGGAAGAGCCAGGAGAAAAAGCAATCAAACTGCTGAGAAGAAAAAGCAGAAGGAGGTTGACGATAGAATGAATCTGCGGAATCGGCGTTTGGGAGAACATGGAATCGGCCATGGTTTTAGTTGGGAGCAGAGCGCTGTGTATTTCGTGATTGTCTCAAGACTGAGTATGAAATTAATGGGTTAATGGGTTGACTCTCTAAAAAACCTACCCAATCTTTTTATTACATGGGTTAATGGATTGACCCTCTAAAAAACCTACCCATTCTTTTTATTACATGGGTTAATGAATTGACCCTCTAAAAAACCTACCCAATCTTTTTATTATATGGGTTAGATGACTCAACCTATTTATAACCCAATCCATAAGAGGGTCAAACTCTAACCTATTAAATGATTGGGTAAAAGGGTTAACTTTAATTCTTGTAGTTTTCTATTTTGAGGCCTTTTACTTTTACAAAGTGTCATAATAATGTTAGTAAAAGCAAAGTCGAATGACTTTTATATTATATGTTTTGAAGTTCAGTAATGTATGGATTGCTCAGTAGTCAAAATGAAATAGAATGACAGTCCATATAGATTATATTGAGTTTCCCTGTATGATTGCTCAGTTAAGTTTCTCAAAATCAATTCCGAACAAATTGGAGACAGTAATAACAACATTTTTTATCCATTAGCTTTTCTAATTGGATATATATATTTGCCGTAATGTTCATGAATGGTTCAGAATATTATAAAGATTTTAATCTTTGGACTGTTGGAAATGGGGTTACTTCCTTAGTTTGTACAAGTATTTTTGTTTCACTAATTACTATTATTCCAGATACGTCATGGTACGGAATTATTTGGACTACAACAACAAATCAGATTATAGAACAAGATTTGATAACTAATGGTCAACAAATTGGAATTCATTTAGCAACAGATTTTTTTCTTCCATTTGAGTTCATTTCAATAATTCTTTTAGTTGCTTTGAAAGGTGCGATTGTTGTGGCTCGCCAGTAAGAAATTTTTCGAATTAGTAATCAAAATTAAAACTGTTTTCTATGTTATTACATCTATTTTCCTTCAATTCTATTTAAAGATTATTTATGTTATGTATAAATTCTTTTATTTCATCTATTATCCATAGATTTTCGATTTTTTGGTTCTGTATGTATGATATTCTTAATTCTAGTCAATCTGAGGTGGAATTGTTGTTCATATTGAAATAAATCGAAATTGATAAGGAGTTAGTCAATGATGCTCGAACATGTACTTATTTTGAGTGCCTGTTTATTTTCTATCGGTATCTATGGATTGATCACGAGTCGAAATATGGTTAGAGCCCTTATGTGTCTTGAACTCATACTGAATGCTGTTAATATAAATTTCGTAACATTTTCTGATTTTTTTTATAGTCGCCAACTAAAAGGAAATATTTTTTCAATTTTTGTTATAGCTATCGCAGCCGCTGAAGCAGCTATTGGACCGGCTATTGTTTCGTCTATTTATCGTAGCAGAAAATCCACCCGTATCAATCAATCGAATTTATTGAATAAGTAGTAGTAATTGTATAGAATATAATTTTCATATTCATTGCAGGTATGATACGTAAGTTGTCTGATCATGGTTGTGAAAACGTAAGAAATTTTAGTATCTTGGCTCTATCTCAGAAGTTGATCCAGAATTGAATAGAAGATTTCTGGTAAATCACTCATTGATTCGTCTGGTTTCTAAATATATGATGATTCATTTAGAAATTTACTAGATTGAAATTTTATGACGTTAAAAACATTTTTAATCCAATGTCACATTCAGTCAAAATTTATGATACATTGGTTTTGACAGCTTGAAACAATCTCACAACACCTATTTTAGTTACAAGATATGAATATTATTGACAGATTTCACAAAATTCTGGGAGATTCAAACACAAAAAATCAACTAAATTACAGATGAATCTCACACATATGGATCTGATTCAAAGATTGATCTCATTGGCAAATTTGGAACTAACATTAAGAGATCGTCCTGTATTCACATCTTCAGGCTCTTTATTTCCCAGATTATAAGATTCGGTAGATAATAAAGGAGCTAATAGTTCGGTTTTCTTTCTTTCAGACACAACCTTCTTAGAAAAGTGTTTACTGAAAGATGGAGACGTATGCGACCATTTCAACAGGAGTTCACTTTCAGTGGTAGATAGTAAATCTAATGAAACATTTGAAAGCAAATGCTCTAAAAAAATTGTCTCACCGGCTTGGGAATGAGGCTCATGAAGTATGACCTCAGGAATGAGAGTGATGAGTTAAAAAAGATTAACTCATCACTCTCATTCCTAAGTTTATAGTTCATAAGTCCAATTTCGAAGCCAGTGAGACAATTGCTTCAGAGCATTTGTTTTCAAATGCTTCATTAGGTTTACTAACAACCATTGAAAGTGAACTCCTGTTGAAATCGTCACATATGTCTCCATCTTTCAGTAGACATTTTTCTAAGAAGGCTGTGTCTGAAAGAGAGAAAAACGAACTATTAGCTTCTTTCATCTACCTAATCTTATAATATAGGAACTCAATACATTGAGGATGTGAATACAGGACGATCTGTTGATGTTAGTTCCAAATTTACCAATCGTTGAATCAGAGCCATATATGTGTGATTCCTCTGTAATTCAGTTGATTTTTTGTGTTTGAATCTCCCAAAATTTTGTGAAATCTGTTAATAATATCCATATCTTATAACTAAAATAGGTGTTGTGAGATTGTTTCAAGCTATTAAAACCAATGAATACAAATCATATAGTTCTGCACTATATATAATAGTGGAAGTAGAGAGAATTTGGCTTAATACGAACCTAATATAGTAGAGAAGTTTTACCTCACACTGGGGGATTGGGCCTTGTGGACTCGAAGGTTGGGATCAAGAAAACATAAGGGAACTTTACACAGAAATTCGGCTTAATACATCATTTGCTCCCTGAATTTATCCAAAAAGCTTGATTGGTTCCTTGAATTTTCAAAGCATTCCTGATAGTCCTCTTAACTTGTATAAAATATTCAATTAGCTCCTTGAATTTATGTAAAATCTAATTAATTGATCACTCGATCACATAAAAGTAAGTTAAATACGGAAGATGTATTCCACACATTTTAGAATGTTATTACATAATTAAAAAATAGATTAAAACTGAAGTTATTGTTTGCTCAACTATACAATTTGTTTTCTCTATGATTAGAACCGTATACCCCAATTTTGATCATTTTACTTTTTTTAAGACTCATGCAATATGTTTTTCGCATTTAACTTACTTTTTTTTCCAACCGATTGATCAATTGATTACATTTTGCGCAAGTTCATGGGCGAACTGGACATTTTATGTAACTTGAGGGGCAATTAGAACATTTTTAAAATTCAGAGGGTCAATCAAGCTTTCTAGATAAGTTCAGAGGGCAAATGATGTATTAAGCCCAAAAATTTATTTTTGAAAAACTATTTATAAACTATGTCAAGTCATAGTTTTGAATTATGTTAAACTAATAAACTTATTCCTACCAAAAAAAATAAACTTATTATTTTTAAAAATTAAAGTTTATAAATTAGGGGTGTAGAATATACCGCGAAGAGTTCGAGATTTATGAATTGGGTTTAAACTTTTTAAATTAGGTGTAATACTAATAACTTAATTCATTTGGTATATATAGAAAAAAATGACATATTAAAAATTAAGTTTGATGATATGATTTTGTAGTGATATAAAAAGCCCAGTATATAACTTAATAAGGTAATTTACATCCATGACCACTGAATTTTACCAATTTTAATATGATGGCTACTGAACTTCAATTCTTAATGGTATGGTCAATGAACTTTACATTTTTTTAACATCGGTGGCCATTTAATTTTAACTAACTCCTCAAAATGACCGCTAAAATTTCTAAATGAAAATATTCAGGAATTAAAGTTGTTCAGAACGATATTTCCAGTGAAACTGCATTTTTTATTTTTTAAAATCACATTTTTTGGAGCTTTCTCTTTCTAAACATTCAATTTCTCTCCTAACAAAACAACACGTAAATGACCTCAAAACAAAAATTTTCAAGAATTAAAGTTCCTTAGAATATTATTAACGCTTTGAATTTTTTAATTTTAGGCCGTCAACATCGTTTTGAGGCGTTGAGTGGCCAAAGGTGTTAACACGTGTAAAGTTCAGTGACCATACTGTTAATAATTGAAGTTTAGTGGCTATATTGTTAAATGGGTAAAGTTCAGTGGCCACTGGTTGTAATTTACCCTAACTTAATAAGCCAGATATTCTCTTTCTCTTCTTCTACCTTTTTGCTTTATCTTTCTAGAACTTCCTCAAAACCCAAAACCTAGAGATCGGCAGCCCCTTGCTCGGACACCGGCAGTAACCTATACTTCAACCGACTTCAACCGACTCTGACATTTTCTTCCTTCCGACGCGGTGATTTCTTCAATGGATGGCGGTTGCTTCAATGGTGGTTAACGGCAGCTGATGGCGGAAGCTTTTCGAACGGCGGCGGCGACTCCTCGGTGAGCATCCTCCTCTTCCTTCTCTGATCTTCTTTTCCATTCTCATTATTGATACTTCATTCTTAGTCGAGAGGTTAGTTAATTTCATTACAATAAATGGATTAGGGTTTTCGCAAATTGGGAATTTTTGAATTGGTTGTGTCGAAAATTAATTGAATTGGAATTTTTAAATTCACAAATTAGTTAATTTCATTCGTATCGAAATTGCTGCAACCTTCCTTATGCATTTTGACAAGTTTTGTTCTTGTGGATCCTTGACCATTGATCTACTATGTTATTTTACTACCTCTGATAGGCAAGCTTCAGCTTCAAATTTTAATCCTCTGTTTTGATATTAATAGTGTGATTTGTAAATTTATATGCTGAACCCGAATGGTTTCAGAATCTCTTGTTTTATTTGCTAGCAACTGTCATTTTCATACTGTTCTTCATGTGATTGAACAGATTCTGAAGTAAAATAACAGAGCAGCGATGGACATGTGCATCAAGCTTAGGGAGAAGCGGCTTAAGAGTTTTGATGGTAACGAAAATGAAGTGGATTGGACTGGACTTCCTGATGTTCTCCTTATGAAGATTGTAGAGAGGCTGAGTTTAAGTGATTCTGTGTCTTTCAGCAATGTTTGTGTGTCTTTTAGATGTGCTGCGGCGGAACTATTCTCTAACAAACGACCTTCATCTGCATTACCATGGCTGGTGATGTCCGGAGAAAATCATACCAAGATAAGAACTTGCTTCAGCATATTAGAAAGAAAAGTTATTTATTTGGAAATGCCCAACTCTTGCGGTAGATATATATGGGGATCCTTTGAGCATTGGTTAGTCATGGTTACGCCATCAAATACTGGGAATAAGAAGCATCAAATCTCTCTCTTGAACCCATTTTTAGGAAATGAGGTTACTTTACCTAATACTATTAGAAGATTCTTCTACTCTCAATTGGTGGCTTCAGGATCCCCTTATGACCCCTCCACTGTCTATATGCTCATAGGCAGCATGGGAACGGATCTTGCCTTTTGGACTCAAGGATGCAAAGATTGGTGTCAATATGAAAGGAGGAGGGCTTATGCGTGGATCGACGAGGGTGTGTTTTGTAACGGATATTTCTACATTTTGGAGGGTCGGTGTTGTAATATACGACAGATTGAAGTGAAGTCTGCATTATGTGCACTTAGGAGGGATGGTACTGCTGCTGATACGAGAAGCAAACATTACCAACTTGGGAAGCCTGATGATGGTTCATTAAGCGGGGGTTATTGGATCAGTTACTTGGTGGAGTCTTGTGGAGAGGTATTATTTATTGCTCGGCTTTTCAATGGAGTGGAAGATGTATATGCGGAGAATAGTTTCACAACTTATAAATTTAAGGTATATAGGCTGGATTTGTGCAAATTGGCATGGATTAGTGTGGATGATTTGGGTGATAGGGTATTGTTTGTAGGTCACAAGTGCTCAAGGTCTGCTTCTGCAAAAGAAATGGGATCAGTTGAGATGGGGAATTGCATATTTTTCACTAACGAATACATTTGTCTTCACGGGCGACATGAGTGGAGTGATTTTACAGCGCATACTGATAAACGAGTGAAGGGTTCAAAGATAGAAGAGTGGGGTTGTTATAGATTGGGTTCAGGGAATATATCTTATCCAGCAATACAGACCAACTGGAGTTCTACTTGGATTTCAGCCCCTCTTTCCTGGTATGCCCTCCTTTGCCCCACTTTTTGATCTATTTATCAGACATACTTAAGGTTGTGGACTGAATATTAACTTCAGATTCCAGATTTTATATATATTTTGTAGGAGAATATCTTTTTTTTTTTTTTAAATTAAAGTATGCATATTAATGTTTTGAGGGCGAGCCTTGGCGCAACGGTAAATGTTGTTGTCGTGTGACTGAGAGGTGGGGACGTGTAGTGCACCGGGCCGCCCTTTATGCATATTAATGTTTTAACATCTTTATATTGATAGATAGACATGGTATGGTATGGTTACTTACTAGAATGTTTTTAAACCTCATTTTTGGTTGAATTTTCATTGCAATTCTTTATTTCCTTCCAATGCAGAATAAGATTTATGAGTTCCAATTGTTTATTTCCTTTCCAATTGTTCATCCATATCATGCAACATTCTGTAATTTAGTCCGTAACCGCATAAGAAAAATATCAAGGGCCTTCTAAACGTGATCCAAAAAACTGATTGTACTTATAGAATGTTGGCATAACATCCATTTTGGAATATCAACTTTTACAAGTCCAAATTAAATTAGAACCCTAAACTACAAAGATCAGCAAAGTCCCTAAACTAAGTAAAAATCAGCAATTCAATCCAAATTAAATGTAAACTTTTCTTTGGCAATACAATATATTAGATTTGATAGAAGCTTTGTTATTTGCGACGAAATCTGCTTACAAAAATCTTCGATCTATTAACTTTTTACTACTCAAACTATGCTTAATCTTCAATCTATTAATTTCTTACTGCTCAAACTATGCTTAATCAGGTGCAGTTGGTCAACTTGTCGGCCAATTTGCTAAATTTGCTCAAACTATGCTTAATCAGGTCTCCGAATCATTTCGGGACTAAGGCTTTGTTGTTGTTGTTGTTATGCTTAATCAGGTGCAGTTGGTCAACTTGTTGGCCAATTTGCTAAATTGATGGCTGCTATGTTGTTGGATTGGAAGTGTCATGTTGATCCTTCTTAATGAATCTCAATTTCTTTTAATTTATGTTCAGGTAGATTTGTTGAAAACAAATTTAGATTTAATGAAACATTCAATTATAAAGAAGAACCTGATTTGATTTGAATGCTGCTGTGAAAAGGTCAGTATGATTGCATCATTCCATTACATAAGTAGGTGCTAAGTTAATAGATTGAAGATTTTTGGTATGTAGATTCTGTCGCAAATAGCAAATCTCTTACCAATTCTAATATCTTGTATTGGCAACGAGAAGTTCACTGTTGGTTTGGGTTGAATTGATGATTTTCGACTAGTTTAGGGACTCAATTGCTGATTTTAGTAGTTTAGGGTTCTAATTAACTTTGAACTTTTAGTTTAGAGGCCAAAATGGGTGTTATGCCTAGAATGTTTGTTTAGCCCTATGAATTTGCTTAAACTGATTTATTGGGCGCTTGAATTTGGTTAAAGTGGCTCCACCCTCTTTTGGACGAATTCGGTCGTGTAGGGCCCCGAAAACACCCTTTTAACGTTTTTTCTTATTCAACTATTAATTTTAGGGTTTTGACCTAATTCATGGTTGAACTGTAATAAACTCACTTTTAGAGCACCCAAATTCACTTAATAATGCAAAAAAAAAAAACACACAAAAAAAAACTAATTTTTGTATATATTTGGGCCCTGGTCAATTTATTCTTTATTGATCCCTTAGATATATAATAGGATCAATTTAATCCAAAATGAAATTTGATTGAGCACTTGAATTTGTAATTTGAGATCAAAAAAATGTCACGGTTTCAGATTTTTAGGTTTTTGGGACTCTTTCAATTAGAAACAGGCTAATGTTCAAAACCCACAGCTTTGATGTGTGCCCCCACTCTCTTTTGGCCAAATTCGGCCAAATTCGGTCGTTTAGGACCTCGAAAATACGATTTAGTACGTTTTTTCTTATGGATTATTATTCATTTTTTTGACCTAATTAATAAATTTCAACCATTAATTTTAGTTTTTGACTTAATTCATGGTTGAAATGTAACAAGCTCACTTTTTAGAATGTCTCGGGGCTTTGCTTGTGGTTTTTGCATTTTCTATCTCTCCTACTTCTGCTCACATTGTTGAATTAAAAGATATAATATTCACGGTATACGGTCGATTTGGATTGGGAAAAGAGTTGGACAAAATTATAGATTGAATCTGATTCAACGTATGTGGTTAATGCGTTCCTCTAAGGTCCCTTGGTTGCTACATCGGACTTGGTTAGCATGTTTAGGTTAGCATGTTTGGTAATGGAGATAATTGTATTCCATATTTATAGAGAAGAAAATCGGGCGGCAGACACACTAGTCTTTTTACTTTTGATGGAATCATGTGGTGGAGATTCTCTCCTGAGTTCTGTTATATTTTCTCTCTCATAAAAAACTTATGAAAATTATAATTAAAATATCATTATAATTAAAACTTATGAACATTATATCATTACCTAAATTATCAAATCTAAAAAGTTAAAGTTGTTTGAAATATAATTTAACTCTTGAAAATTTTCATTTTGAGGTCGTTATTGATCAAATTCTAATAAAGTGAATGCAAATGTAAAATTTTACCCATAAAATTGTGTTTGAAAAAAAAATACCACATGTATCAGTCTAAAAATCGTTCTACCCAGAAAGTAGTTAGTTGTAATTAACCCTAATATATATATCTATAATCATAATTATAATTAGTTAAAAAAATTAGAAAGAAATAAAATTAATCAAAATGGCTAAATAGGAAAGTAAATCATTGTTTTAATTCTTCTACTCTGGAATAGATTAAATTATTATCAAATTTCAATGAAAAAAAATACGATGATTTTTTATTGGTCTTTCTTTTTAAAGATGAATATTATAACTAAAATGCACTAATTTTTATAGAATTGTAATTAATAACGATTTCTATTAGTTTTGATCTTACATTTATTAGAGTTGAAATAAAATTTTATAAAGTTACTAATCTATTATTAATTTCGCAGCGACTTCAAGAATTTTGGAATGAAATGCTTAAATAATAAATTAAACGTCTCTTTATATGGAGTGTTCTTTGTCTTCTCCATTAAGAAGTAAATTTCTAAATCTTAACTTTCTCTTTTCGTTAATGTCAATTACTCTCTTTTCTAAATCTCTTTTCATAGTTCGAGTCAAATTTCTGCCGCTTAAATTATTGTGAACTGTGCAATTCATGAACAGTTAGATGTTCTACTAGACTTGCTCAAAGTCCACAAGCCATTGATCAACTTTTTTCAGAAAAAGTTTGTAAAGTTTGTAAAATTCTTGGCTCCCACAACATTTTTATAGTGGACTGTGTGGATCAAGAGGGTGGTCTGATACTATTATGGAAAGAATCAATGAGTGGCTTTTATGGTTACCTAGAAGGGAATCAGATTTCAACCATTAATTTTAGTTCACCTAATTAATGGTTGCAATGTAATAATAATCTCACTTTTAGAAGATCCAAATTCAATTGATACTGATAATTTTTAAAAAAAAAAAAGACGTCCGACTAGGAATAATAAAAAAAAAGGTTTAATATCTTTCCAGCCTCTTCAAGTTGTCCCTATACTGCAACTGATCCCCCCAAATTTAGACTTCTAACAATTAACCCCCTAACTTGTTTATTTGAAACAAATAACCCCTTAAATATATATTTTGAGAGTTTTTTTTGCCCTTTAGTTAATATATCTGCAGATTAGTTAGATATAGCTACCGATACTTTGAAATCTTTTATTTTTGATATAATATTATGTTGAATGTTTTTTGGGTTGAGGAGTTATTTATTCTAAATAAGCAACTTGAGGAGTTATTTGTTCCTATTGAACAATTTGAACGGTTATTTGTTCCAAATAAGCAAGTTGATGGGGTTAGTTGTCACAACTCTAAGTTCGGGAGGTCACTTGCAGTATTGGGACGACTTGAGGGGACTGGGAAGATATTAAACCTAAAAAAAATGAATTAAGGCTTGGGGTTTTCAGACCCTATTTTGAACCATTAATTTGAGATGTTTAAGGTTAGGGTTTTGAATATTTAATTTGAGATCAAATAGGTCCCAAATGACCCTTTTAGGAATATAAAAAAAACGAAATGTATCAAATTAGGGTTAGAGTTTTGGGGTCTTGGGACCCTATTTTCATTGTAAACGGGCTAACGATCAAAACTCAGAGCTTTGATGTGGTCCCACCCTCTTTTTACCTAATTTTGTCGTCTAGGGTCTTAAAAATATGATTTAGTGATTTATATGTCCTTCTAACGTAATTTTTTATGAGTTGTTTTTTTTTCTTTTGACCTAATTAACAGGTTTCAACCATTAATTTTACTTCTTGACCTAATTAACGGTTGAAAATATAATAACAATCTCACTTTGAGAGATTCAAATTCAATTGATACCCAAAAAACATTTAAAAAAAGGCTTAATGCATATCCAACCCCCTAAAGTTGTCCATTTTATTCATTTAACCCCCTCAACTCAAGGGACATCCTTTTAACCCCCTTAACTTACCAAAAACACTACTATTGGCCCCCTTTTTTCAAATGTTGAGCTGCACTCATTTTCGTATACAACACGCGCTCGACACGTGGCAACAAATTTTGACATGTCAGCAGTGTAAAGAAAAAGTCTAAAATACCCTCTAATAATTATAGTGAAAAGACAAAAGAACCCTCTTCTCTCCCTTACCTTCTCCTTTCTTCTCTTTCTCTTTGTGTTATGCTTTCATTTTCCAGGAATTCAAAGAACTTCTGTTTCCTAATGATTCAATCACAAATTCCAGGTTTAATTTCTCTTCTCCTTCACTTCTTCTCATTTTTATATCTCAATTTTATTTTTAGTTTTTGTTTTTACCTTTCCAAAGATCTTAACAGATTTTAACAGATTTCGATTTCCATAAGAAAAGAAGATTTTGATTTCACTAAGCCCAATGACCGAATGAACAGATTTCGCTTTCAATAACAGCTGACCGGATGAAAATCGAACTTGATTTCGATTACAGAACACACAAAAAAAACCCAGAAAAATGGAATCTGTGAAGAAGAAAAGAAACGCTGAAGACGAAGATGAAAATCCGTGAAACTCGATTTCGATTACAGAACGCGATGTGAAGAAGAGCTGCTGAAGTGAAATGAGAAGAACTGCTTTCACGCGAAGAAGAGCTGCTGAAGAATGGAATTCAGAGGAAAAGAAGAGTCGAGGAAGAAGAGAATGGAGTTTACGGATTTTTTGATTAATTGAGTATTAAATATGGGTTTTCTTTTGTTTTTTACTGTTGAAATTGATTAATTCAGGGCTTTCACGCTCCTTCAATCCGTGAAGCTCAATCATTGACCAAGTGAATGCCACGTAGGATTATGATGGTCAATAGTAGTGTTTTTGGTAAGTTAAAGGGGTTAAAAGGATGTCCCTTGAGTTGAGGGGGTTAAATGAATAAAACGGACAACTTTAGGAGGCTGGATATGTATTAAGCCTTAAAAAAAACGTCTAGTTAGGAATAATAAAAAATGTGAACTAAGGTTTGGGGTTTTCAGATCCTATTTTGAACCATTAATTTGAGATGTTTAGGGTTGTGGTTTTGATGTTTAGTTTAAGATCAAATAGGTCCAAAATGATCCTTTTAGGAATATAAAAAAGCGAAAAGTATCAAATTAGAATTAAATTTCTTCAAAATAATTAGTTATTGATAACTTACTTAATAAAATTCGGAATAAAATTTGACATAACTATGCATTTTTCATAGCATATGCTAATTGACTAAAGCCCTTTTTCTTTCATGGTTGGGTTGCTAATATCCATATTAATCATAAAGTTTGTGTTTTCTTTTCTTTTAATCTCAATCTTAAAGTTCTTTTTCTCCTACTATTCTATTATTGCAATTTTTTTGTTTTGAATCTCAAGACTCAAGTTAAATTCAAAATGATTATGAATTTTCAATTATTATAAAATCTAAGAAATAAATATAATAATTACAAAAGTAAATAAAATAAAAGGAAGTAGCAACTTTGGGCCATGTTGGGTACTAAGAAACTTTGGGCCGTATTAATCTTTTGAGGCCCATGTAAACATCGTCTGGGCCCAGATCAAATCAACACAAGATCGATGACGTCGTTTGGTGAAGAAAGGCCACAGCATTTTGAACAAAGCGGGTCACTTAGGATTCTGTTCGGTTTTCATGATTTATTATCCAAAACGACATCGTTTATTTTTATAGAGAAAATAAGGAAAACATTTTTTTTTAATAAATTCACAAATTAAACTTTTTTTGGTATTAAGAGAAGCATCACAAAGCAAAACAAGAAAAAGAAAAAAACCAAAAGAAAAGAGATTAAACAGAAACAATTCTACCAAGCATTAAGTCTTTTTAATCTTCAAGAAGAATGTACGGTATGTCATTATGATCATATCACACTCATGATAACCTATAAATAAATTCCTGCAAAACTTGTCGTTCAGTCAATAGTTCTATTACTCTCTCGTTAGATATGGACAAACCAAGTCTCCCAATCCCTATCCTTCGTAGTCAGGGACCGTCTAATAATCCAAAAGTGTGGTAGTGAATCTCAATTGGATGAGTCATGTAGTAATTCCAAAAGAAACTTGGGTTGATAGAATCCTCTCAAATTGATTTTGACTTAGATGTCATATTATAATTAGATCTGGTTATGGCCGGGTTGGGTTGGGTTGGTTGAATTCGAGTTTAAAAATCAAATTTTAAACGCAGTCTATAACTCACCTATATATATATATATATAAGTTTTTTTTTTGTTAAACCATCCGGTACTCCGAACCACATTGGGCCGACTAATCCGGATTCGGGGCTGGTCCAAGGATTACGGTATTTAAACCCCTCCCAATCGCTGTTGTGGGGGATCGATCCTGAGACCTCCCTACCAAGGGCAGCCCCATGCTACCACTGCACCAACCAACGATTGGTATATATATAAGTTTTAATTATAAAAAATAAAATTTATATTTAAAAGTAAATATTTAATATATAAATGTATAATTTATTAGTTAATATTAATAGACGGGACGAGCTGGGCTGGTCCGTGCTATTTTAATCAATCACAAGCTCGTCCAAAAAATAGACGGGCTCTAGCGGGTCTGGACCTAAACTTAATTTATATTGTCTGAACCCGGCCCAAGGGATACGGGCCTCGACAGACCGTGTGAGTATGCGAGCCCGTGGATATGTCTAATTATAATCTCAACCATTTCAGATATTTATAATAGGGAAATAATTCGATACAATGTGTGTGCTAATGATATGTTCTAATGAAAAGCAATGATAAAAGGTTACCGTCCCAGATATATGGACCAATTGGATAGACACAGTAACTCTAAAAGCAATCATCCCTATTTATATGGCTTAGAGTTAGCACACGCTAAATTTGTGTAGTCCTGTTAGGTGGTACACTTCTAACTTTATCCCTACACGTGCCTCGAACATCAACGAGACACAAAAATCGATATGTTCTAAAAATTCCTATGGAGCATTATAAATAAAGGATAAAATTGTGTAGCTAAGATATCTCATTCTCGCAATCTTGTAACTTCATTATCTTTTTCTTCATAACCTCTCTGGTAACATAAACATTTGAGTGAGGATATCGAATCACGTCCTCCTTTGATCCTTTTTCGGTAGTAATGACTCGCTTAACCCCAAAAAAACAAACACTGGGTGAATTCGAGGATCTTACATAGCATTTTTCAAAATATAACATGTAAGTTAAATCATGGCATGAAATAGTGTATAGGTTCTAAGGAGGTTATTTTTATTTTTTTTATTTTTTAATCTGTCTTAAACTTCTTTTTCTCGTGTTATTATAATTTTGTCTTGAATATGAAAGCTCGAGTTAAATTAAAAATGCTTATGCATTAATCCATGAAAAAGAGACCATGTTTGGGAATTAGCTGTTAGCTGATTACATTAGCCGTTAGCTGATTCTATTAGCTGATTTGACTAGCTGATTTGATTAGCTATTTGTGTAGACCTGTTTGGTAAAAATTAGCTGATTGATAATAGCGGTTTGTGCAAAAAGAAGAATAAGGGCATTAATTTTGGCGCAGGAGAAGAGGGAGTTTATCTATTAGGGTCAAAGAAGTCCATTAATTTTAATATTGCAAAACGCTAATTGAAAAAGCTCATTTTAAGAGCTTTTTCTAAATTAGCGTTTTCATCCCAAAACTCTCTTCGAAACCTCTCTCCACCAAACACTCCAATTAGCGGTTTCAGTGGTCAAACCTTTAAAGTTGGTCAAAACCGCTCTTTTTATCCCAAAACGCTCTTTACCAAACAGGGCCTATATAATAATTACACAAAAAGAAAAGTAGCAACTTTGGGCCATGTTGGGTACGAAGAAGCTAAAGGGATTATGGCCCCATATAGGAAATAAAGCCTCGTTTATAATCTTTTGAGGCCCAAGTAGCCATCATCTGGGCCCAGATCAAACCAACTCAAGATTTCCGACGTCGTTTTATGATGAAAAGCCACAGCACTTTGAACAAATTGGATCGCTTAGGATTCTGCTAAACAAAGTGAAAAATTAAAATTTTGATATTGTAATTAATGATTGAGTATATTAAATACAACTTATGAGAATCTAAATCCGATCTAAAACTTTTTCTACTTTTTTTTCTTAAAATCAAAAGAAACTTTATTATTTAACATCAGCACTTAAGTCACTATAAATGAACTGGGGGATTATGTTTCCATAACCCATGATCAGTCACAGAATTAGACGCTCTTGCAAGCATATGAGCAACCTTATTCGCTGACCTCCTAATGAAAGAAACAGATAAAATGCTTAACTCGGTAATCAAAGCTTTACAGTCATCAATAATAATGCCAAAAGGGGAAACTAGTTCTGTAGTTCCAGAAATTGCAAGAACTAAGAGTTGAGAATCCATTTCCAGATGAACATTCGGAACACCTTCCGTCTTCAACCAACTAAGGGCTTCACGACAACTCATTCCTTCTGCCAATAGCGGGTCCTGACAGTTATTAATCACACCATTTCCAGCAGCTATGAAACACCCCTCATGATTCCTTAACACAAAACCAAAACCAGCATTACCTGTATCCTGGAATAGTGCAGCGTCGTCAACATTGAGCTTCAAGCTATCTTATGCCAGGCACAACCACTTCGAACTGACTGCTTCTCCACCAGGCACCATCTGGGTCTGCTGCCAATTGTTCAGGAACACCGTTGCATTGTTATAAGAAATAGCATGAGGCTGTCGATTCTCTTCCCACACCAGTCTATTTCTATCATTCCAAATTGCTCAGGATAGCATAGCAGCAATCTCAACAGATACATTATCATGGTTGTTTATAATAAAAGCCCAGAAATCACAGAAACTGCTAACCCGAGAGCTCAGATCTCCTACCTTTGACAACATCCAAACCTGTCTTGCTTCCAGACAAGTGACAAGCGCATGTAGGATAGTTTTTTCATGGATATTGCATCATGGACAAAGTGTTGGGGTATTGATTCGTTTCTTTACTAGTTCGGATCTTGTTGGCAGACACATAGTGTTTGCTCTCCACATCAGATGTCGAAATTTAGGAGGGACTTTAATCCTCCAAATGATGTTCAGAACCCCACCTAACCCAACCACTTGATTACTAACAATATTATTTTGCAGGAAGCTATAGCCACTTTTAACCGAGTAGGTCCCGTGTCTCTCTGACTAAGAGTGATCTTAGAAATGAGTAATCTATCCCTTACCGAAAATAAACTCTGCAAAATCGATTGATCCCACTCGCCATTCCTATCAGATCATAACATAGCCACTGTAATCGATTCATCACCAGGTGGCGTAATACTATCAACATAAGGGTTAACTTCATCAGGTAACCAGGGATTAGTCATACATTCACCTCCTCCCCTGAGCCGATAAGAATACGAATTTGCGATTTCAACAGTGAGAGACTAGCAAGGATACTACGCCAAATATAACTTGGATTAGCACTAACCACATCTTCAAGAATTGAAGAATGTGGGAAGTAATGAGCCTTAAAAACTTTAGCTACCAGAGAGGATGGTCTTACCAACATACGTCGGGCCTGCTTTGCTAAGAGTGCATTGTTAAATCTATGGAAATTTTTAAAGCCCATGTCACCTTGATTTTTAGGCTCACAAAGCTTCACCCAAGACTTCCAATGAATCTTTTTCCCATTACCTTCTTCTGACCCCCACCAGAACGAATTAAGCAACTTTTCCAGATCCTCACATAGTGTCCTTGGAACAAGAAACAAACTCATAACATAGGAAGGAAGTGATTGTAACACAGACTTGATAAGAACTTCCTTCCCGGCTTTTGATAAAAACCTGACTTTCCATCTGTTAATTCGTTTTCTGATCATAATCTCCAGGTACTCGAACACTTCTCTTTTGTTTCTGCCTATAAGCGACGGGAGACCAAGATATTTGCCCGAGTTAGAAACAACTCCCACACCCAGACATGCACCAATAAGTGAGCAAGTCTCTGTCGATACATTTCTACTGAAATGGAAGGAAGATTTTGAAAGATTTATTTTCTACCCCAAAGCTTGCTCATAATATTGAAGACACTGTTTGATTGCATTACATTCCTCCATGTTTGCCATGAAAAGTAAGTAACTATCGTCAGCAAAAAACAAGTGAGTTATTGTCGGAGCCTGTGTTACTACCGCACATCCATGAATGCTACCCCTTGCTTCAAGAGCAGATAATGAAGCAGATAGCCCTTCAGCACAGATTAAGAACAAATATGGTGAAATTGGATCTCCTTGTCTTAGACCTCTTTGTGGTATAATTGGACCAACTTCATGAGACCCATTGATGATATTGTACTTTGCTTTGGAGACACACTGCATCAACAACTGGATCCATTATGGGGCAAAACCCAATTTGAGCATAATTTCCTTAAGAAATTTCCATTCCACTCTGTCATAAGCTTTAGCCATATCTAATTTTAACGAGACATAACCTATTTTTCCTTGTGTTTTCCTGTTAAGATAGTGATTTACCTCAAAAGCTAGCAACACATTGTCAGATATCATCCTTCCTGGGATAAAGGCACTTTGTTGTTCTGAAATGATTCTAGGAAGTACCATTTTGAGCCTAATTGCCAGAACTTTCGAAAGAACTTTGTAAATCACATTACATAAAGCAATGGGACGCAGATCAGGCGCATATTCAAGATTGGATTTTTTTTGGAATTAGTACCAGCGTTGTTTCATTAATTTCAGTAGGGAATATACTAGTATTAAGCCAATGAAGACACAAATCAGTTACCTTTGGACCAACAACACCCCAGAATTTCTGGTAGAAACCTGGATTAAAACCGTCCAGCCCAAGACTCTTGTCCGGGTGCATAGAAAAAATCACAGCTTTAACCTCCTCCGGGACAAACGGCCTTAATAACTCATCATTATCTTCGGCATTTAACTTACAAGAGATATTAGCTAAAATAGGATCAGTCAAACACGGGCTAGCTGCAAAGATATCATTATAATAGTTTAGTAGAATCTGATCTAGCCCCCCTCCCAATCATGCCAATCCCTATCTGACCCCTTCAGTTTAGTAAGAACATTCTTTTTTCTACGCGCAGTTGCAGCTTTATGAAAGGATTTTGGTCACCACCCCTAAGCCACAATTGTTTTGCTCGCTGACCCCAGTAACTTTCCTTTTGAATCAGCAACATTTCTAGTTCATTCTTTGCTGATTTGTAAGCCTGCACCGAATCGACATCATTTATTCGCTTAGTTATACGAATCAGCACTTTACACTCTTCAATTTTCTGTTTGAACTGGTTCCTAAGTTCATCGCCCCATTGTAACAGAGAGGAGCCACACTACTTTAATCATTCCGGGAGTGGTAAGTCTCTATCTCCCTGCCAACCACAAGTAACTCTATCCCGACAATCAACCTCATACAACCAGACATTTTCAAACCTGAAACAATGTCTTTCGTACATACTATTCTGCTTTGGAGAAAGAAAGAGAGATGAGTGATCAAAGCATATGACTTCTTCGTTAAATAACTTTACCTCAGGGAAACGATCGTGCCATGCTGTATTAGCCATGGCTCTCTCGATTATCTCTTCAATTAGATTACCTGACTCTCTACGTCTTTCCCATGTAAATGGATAACCCAACAATTTAATGTCAGAGAGACCACATACCTCAATAGCTACATTGAAACCTCGTATTAGGGCAGGATTTTGTCTGACACCTCCTGATTTCTCAGCCTGAGACCGAATGTCGTTAAAGTCCCCAATAACAACCCATGGGAGATTGGAGAGAGTTGATAAATGTTGCAATGACTCCCAAGAATCTTTTCTATAAGATCATTCCGGATAACCATAATATCCAGTAAGATGCCACGGTGCCTGACCATGTAGAACAATGACAACATCAATAAAATTCCTTGAAAAACAGAGCAACTGAACCGATTTTTTTTATTCCAGAGTAGAGCAAGACCCCCACCAAAATTAACAGGATCCACAAAAAAGACACCATCAAAACCTAACTTCTTCTTTATATCCTCCACTTTCGCACGATTACATTTAACTTCGTTTAGAAACACAAACTCAGGCTTTGTTTTGGACACTAGGTCCTTGAGCATTTGACCTGTTCGAGGATTGCCCGTCCCTCGACAGTTCCAACTTAAAGTACTCATAGCCCCAGGCGGGCCTAAACACCAGGACTCGCCTCTTGATTAATGTTAACATGTACAAATATTCTATTACCGCCTGCTTGCCCTTATTTGCACTTGGGAGACCTCCTGCATATCAGTGTTTAAGTCTGTTGGATTCTCTTGTCGCCTTTTTTTGGACTCTAAAACTATAATTTCCTCTGGACTTGTAACAAGGCCAGGAATTCCAGGGCTCGGTCTATGAATTAAAGTAGCTCTACCCCTGCCAAATTTTGAATTTAGACTTGTGTTGGCCGACCCCTGCATTGTAGGTGGACATGAGAGCAAATACTTTGATTGAGTTTGTTGAGTTGCACGCCAAGTTAGGGCACGTAGAGAGGTAGAGTAAGCTCTTTCCGCTTTGTCTGTATCCGGGATATCAAGCAGTTGTTCACAGAACTTATCAGCATGGCCTATACAGCCACAGAAAAAACAAAAGGTCGGTAACCTTTCATAACGAAAGAACACCTAAAAGAATTCTCCACCAGTTTTGCATATTTTCAACTTTCTTTTTAGTGGCTGAAGCACATTAATGGACACTCTGATACGTATATATGTTCTTCCTATCCCCGTAAAGTTATTTGGATCAGATTCCATATAGCCTTCTATAAAATTTCCAATGTGATTTGCAACTTTTTCAGACATAAAGCCAATAGGAATATCATGTACCTATATCCAAAAATTTGTACTGTTTAATTCAATTGATTTTGGAACTTGTTCCGGTACAAAAGGGGCTAGTAACAAAAGATGTTGTTCAAACATCCATGGTCCCCCTTTTAATACTCTATCCCTTTCCACTGGATGAAAAAATTCAAACTGAAATAAATTCGGACCAAGTTCCATCACACAGATTCCCTTCAAAGGGCTCCATAAATCAGCAAGCACGTTCTTCATAAACTGCACTTTTATTGGACGAGTTGTGATGAAAGATCCGATCAAACTCCAAGAGGAAGGTCGATGTGGCAACGCAATTTCGTCATTCTGAAGGGTCAGGCTGTTAGCAACTTCATCCTCCAGCGTAATATCATGAATAGCGTCCGATAACACGTCCATTCTGCCGGTGAATAGATGGCGGCAACACAGCAATTGTGATAAATGGTTACCACCGGTTATGAGAATTAACAATGGGCGGCTATTGTTTAGAATATGGTATGGGAGTTGACAGTCAGAAAACGGAGGAGGGCGATTACTGTTTAAAGGAGGGGGTATATAAGATTAGAGATGTCTGAATGTTTTAGGTTTAGGTATAGGCAAAAAGATAGCATAGAGATGTCAGATTGTTTTAGGTTTAGGTATAGGCGAAAAAAATATAATTAGGGGTGTGCGGTTGTAATTTAGAATTTAGCTTGAACAAGGTTAACGACGGTGCCCAATAGGGAAAGGCAAAAATTAGGTATCGTATTTGGACAACAGTAAATTAGGATCTGGACTGAAGGAAAAATGGCAACCAGAAAAAATTAAGGGAGGCCAACGGCTAGCGGACGACGATAGTAGTCGACGGTGCAGAGGGTGATGGCTGAAAGGCTAAAATCAATGGATGCCTGGTGATTATGGTGTCGGCATCAAGAAGCTGGTGGAAGTGATGATCGACAGCGGTAGCAGGGTAATGACTGTTCTAGGGTTCAGATGCAAGGCTCCTCAATAGGGAGAGATTCTCCATTCTTCCTATTTAATCCAAACGCACTTTTTCTACTTAAATCAGTCATTTTTATTGGTGCAAAAATTCTAATTTTATTTGTCTACTTTATATTTTTTTATTATTCTTATTTTATTTTTTATATTTATAAAACAATTATGCTATGTATATTGATAAATAATCACTTACACCACGTAGACCAGTGATATTTCCCGATTAAAAGCAATGATTGAAAGATAATTACCTTGAACATTTGGACCAATTGGATATACATACTAACTCTCAAAGGCAATCATTCTGATTTGTGCGGCTTACAGTTAGCACACGTCAAATTTGTGTGGTCTCATTAGATGATACACTTCCAACCCCTTTAATACACATGCCCCGACCATCAGCTAGGGCACATAAATTGGTATGTTCTTGAAATGCCTATAAAGCCTTATAAATAAATGGTGGAACTACACATCCAAGGTATCTCATTCTCTCAACTATAAAACTCTATTATCTTCTTCTTCATAACTCCGTTAACTTAAGATCAAAGTGAGGGCGTCAGGTCACAACCTCCTTTAATCCTTTTTCTACCTTACTGCATGACTCGTTTAACCCCATAAACAAACATCTAGCGAATCATTTTCATATTTATTCGCATAAAATTGATGTGATGAGTATGAACCTTACATAGAGTACATGGGTCACATCAAAGATTCCAGAGCCCATGCTAGCTCTTCTGTTAACTTAACTTTAGTGTTCTAAAGGGCAGAAGAAGTTAAGGAGTGAGAGTACTTCTTAACAATATTCAGGAGACTTGCATCCAGAGCTTTGTGTTGCTGGTGAATCAAATTCAGCTTCTGGTCCTGAAGTTCGATGGATTCCTAATTTTATTAGCACAGTTTTAGAATGTCATCTAACTTTTAAGAGGATTCTTTAGAAGCTTGGGTGTGACCAGTGTTAAGATCATGAATATTTTCACCAATGGCTTGAAGGCCATGATCAATCTTCTGATGCACATCCTTTGCAATAGCATCTCTTGAAGGAATAAACTTGATATCATACTTCAGTTGGGATAGATAAGAAAACATACTTATTTGAATAGTTGCCATCTTATCAGCATAAGTGTGAATCCCTTGTTGACTAATTAGAGCAGCAATTCAATGGAGAAGACTCTTGATGCTTGCAAGTTTACTTAGTAGAACATAAATTTCTCTAATGGATTGGGCAGCCATCAGTGAAGGCTGAGAGATGTAAGGAATGGAGGAATTTTTTACTACCTCGAGCATGCGATTAGTAGCTTCTTGAAGTTTGCAAGAGAGTTGTTCTTCAAGAGAAAACATAGTAGTTTGTGCTTGAGAAGTTTGAGCTTCAACCACAAGAGTTTTGGCTTTGCCATAATCAACCATCTTCTGAGCTACTTTGGTTAGAACGATAATAACTCCATTAGTAGATTGATTTTGAGGAGTTTGAGTATGAGGCCTGGTCATAGGCTTTAATGGTTCATAGTCTGAGAGATCAATGGTTTGAGTATTGATAGAATAATTTGCATTGACTCTAAGGCAGACTTCTTCTTAGAGGCTTACAAAAGCCTTTGTCAGATGTTGGGTTGGCTCATAAGATTCATCTTTATGACTTAGAGCAGGAGAAGGAATTATATGAGAAGGCTCGTGAGGATTGACTTCAATAGAGATTGGCTTTCCTGAACCACTTCCAAAGAAGGCATTTGGATTAGCATACTTGTTGAGTTGAAGAACTTTTTCAGTCATAACATCTATATTGTTAAATATTGTCTAATCTGACTTAGAGTCAAAATCAGAAATATGAGGGGTGGGAGTTTTTTTGTCTCTTTTATGAGGCCTTTGAGAGGTCATTAGCAATAGCCTGAAGCTTTGCTTTTGGGATGACAGGCTATTTGATAACAATGTTCTTGCTCTGAGCTTTTTGAGTCTCTAGTTCAAAAGAGATCTTATGCTTCTTTGTTACTGGCTCTTTAAAATGTATGGGCTTAGAAGATTCAGAAGCTTTATCTTTAGAGCCTCTCTTTAACATTCTGAGTTTAGAAGCTTTTAAGGGCTTGTTTTCAGTGCTTTTCTTTCTCTTGTTGGATTTTGAGACTCTTAAGGTTTTAGATTCCTCAACATTGATAGTTTTGTACTGATTGTCGAATTCCAATCTAAAGAGGATCTTTTATTTGATGATTGATCCTTGGAAGGACTAACAGTCTTCAGCATTGCAACATTTTGATCTTCTAGGATCAAAGTGGTGAGGGAGCCATAAATGAGTTGGGTGTTGGCCTTTTTCATGTTGGAAATGAGAAGGATAGAAAGGTTTAAAGGGTTGTTTTCCAGAATGTGCTACATGACACATAGCTTCAATTTGGACTCAAAATTTACGGAGCCCTTCTTAGGTAGGATATAGTTCACCGCTATGTAGTGGGCTTGTCTTTCCATCTTTTGCAAAGACATTGAGATGAGTTCTCCTTGAAGATCATAAGGAGTAAGGTATTTGGAATCGAAGCTCTCGACCTTCTTCTCATCCCTGGATTTTCACAGTTCAGATCCAGCCAGATCTGCTTCCAGCAGATATGCTAGTTAGGTAAGAGTGATGGTGATATATTTCCCTTGGACAGTAGTGATCAGAGTGTCTTCATTCACATAGAAAGTATAGAGTTTCTGATATAACTCAGTCACTAGGGATGGATAGACAATAGTGTTGATATGGAAGAAGGTTTCCCATTTCTTGCTTGATATACAACTAGAGAAGGGTTTCTAGGTACTTATATAGTCCCAATCAAAATGTCTAGATTTATGGACAAAGATTTTATTGACAAAGGGATGAAGGTATGAAGATACAAAGAGTTTTTGAGTTCTTGACATTAAAGAGAGAAAACAGAGAGATTTAGGGATTTTAGGTTTTGCAAAAAGAAGGTGGAAGTAGAATGGTTTTCTGCTAAACCTAGAATTCCTATTTATATGAGAGGGTTATAATATGAGACAAACCGTTTCAGGGTTATAATGGTGGGTATAATTGTGTAATCCTAGTCGTTTCAAAGTTATAATGGAAGAAATAATTACCTAATTCTAGTCATTAACTTTTAACACCCTAGTAACTGCCTAGCCTTAATGACGTAATCTATATGAATCGTGGAATCCAACAATTAATACACTTTTTAATTCACACATATGTGGCAAGCAATCAATGGTATACATGGCATGATACTAAACAGGGTTAGACATACATATGGCTTCTATCAGAATGTTGAATTAATCTCTCAACCAACTGTTCTTCAGAAGGTACATAGACCAATTTGATTTCTCCTTTAAATATATGGTCTCTAATAAAGTGGTGCCTTATGCTGACATGCTTCATCATACCATGTTAGATTGGATTCTTAGACAAGTCAATTACACATGACGTCAATAGTTTTGAACTTGACTCTATAATCCTCAAGATGTTGCTTTATCCAGAGGACCTGAGCAACACAGCTTCCAACAATAATGTACTCAATTTCTTTTGTTTCTTGCTTAACCAGAGGACTAAACTATTTCCTAATAATTGACATCCACCAGAGGTGTTTTTTCTTTCCAGCTTATCTCATCTATAGTTAGCATTAGTATATCCCATGGGAGTGAACTCAGAGCTATTGGGATACCAAAGACTTGCATTTATTGAACTTTAAAAATATTGAAGAATACGTTTTACAATTATATAATGCGATTATTTGGGGTTAGATTGATATCTAGTATAATAGCATACTGAGAATTGAATATCTAGTCTACTGGTAGTAAGATAGAGTATAGAGAGTCAATCATAGCTTTGTATATCTTGTTGTTTGCGGACTTACCTGCCTTGTCTTCTAACAGAACGGTGTCTGAGATCAAAGGAGTTGATATTGGTTTACAATTCTCCATGTCAAATTTCTTCAGTATCTCCTTTGCATACTTGGATTGACTGGTGAAGATATCATTCGTGCATTGTTTGATTTGAAGGCCAAGGAAGAAACTTAGGTCTCGTATCATAGACATTTCGAATTCGCCTTATATCTTCTCACTACATTCTCTACATAAAATCTCATTAGTAGCACCAAAGATTATATCATCAATATACATTTGTGCTAGCAAAGTATCTTTTCCCTTTCTTTTGATAAAAAGCGTTGTGTCAACTTTGCCTCTGGAAAATTCTCATATTATAAGCAATCAAAATAATCCAATAATATCTTACATAAACTGGAAATTCTAACAAACAGAAAATCCAAAACCACATAAAAAACCATATACTCAATCCAGAACATAAACAAAATCTGAAAACATAAGTATAAATAGGACATGCAACCCCCGGACATATCCTAAACTAACCGAAATATGCCTTCCTCATTGGGACAAATGTCATAACACGTTCATTGAACTCATTAATGTATCGGGTCAAGGTGCTAGAGTACACACGGGTAAAGTTGTGTTCAATATTCTGTGTCTTAGGTTTATCCTTTCTTGGCTATCTATTTATAGGTCAGAAATTTATACACAAATTTCAGATTTGAAAAGTTATTTACAACTATGTCAAGTACTAATTTAAATAATATCAAACTTAGAAAGTCATTGTTTTTTATATATTTTAAAAACTATGTTTTATGAATTAGAAGTCTAATACATATTTTTTTAGGGTTTATGATTTATGAATTGAGGTCTAAAATTTATAAATTATGGCATAAAAGCATACTTTATTTGTGATATATAGAAAATAATGACGTATTGAGAATTAAGTTTTGTAATATGATTTAATTGTAATTTTATAATCAGATATGATTTTCATGTAAATAGCCCTTTATAGTTAGACTAAACCCAAATACCTAAGATTATGGGCGGGCTTAATGTATTGATAAATGAGCCAAAGCCCATTTAATCCATTAATTCCTACAAAATGAAATAAAATAATGGAATATCTTTATTGTCAGGTATAATATTTGTAATTTTATATAATATACCAATGACAATTTCTTATGGTATTAAAATCCCATCTAATTATCGTTCATCAATTGTTCACACTTCACAAAGTATCCTTAGTAAAAAACTAAATTAATGTTATGAAATAATTTGAATTTCATGAATATTGAATTTCCTTATCTATATTTAAATTTTGTAAATACAGAATTTCCTTATCTATATTTGAATTTTATAAATTAAGTGATAGTCTCTTTCTATCTCTCTCATATAAATATCGAATTTCCTTATAAAAAACACTAATTAAGTGACGTTTCTCTCTCACGAATATAAATTGAATAATATAAGTCTTCTATAAAATAATTGATACAGAAACGCAAATTAAGCACCTACCCAATATTTCCTTAAGAATAACACTAATCAAGCTTCACCATCATTGCCTTGGTAATATTACAAGTATAAATAGTAATGATATTTCTCCAATGGTTTACACATAGTCCCTTGGTTTTTTCTTCTATTACGTATACTAAGTAAAAATCAGTAGTTCTATTTTGAGTTGCTAAAGACAATGGAAAACAACTCTCATCTCCTTCAACTTCAACTTGATCATTCTCCATCTTCCTATGAGGATTATATTGAAGAAGTAGACTTCACCTTTCCTTCAATTTCAAAGTCGAAATGTACGTCATCAGATGATAATTCAATCATTTTCTGTGGAAAAATCATGATACCACCACCACCGGGTAAATCCAAATTTTTATCTCCTGATCCACCTGTGTGTTCTTCGTTATCAAAGAAAAAGGTGCATAAAATGTTATCTTCGTTATCTTCCACCACTCCATCTATTTCTTCAATGAATAATAAGATCCGTAAAGTTTTATTTGGAGTGGCAAAGATGCCAACAAAAATGGAGCTCAATGACGTTAAGAAAAGACAAAGTCGGAGACACCACTGACATTAATTCCAGTAAAGGACGAAGATGGAGGTAGAGTGAGGAAGGGTTCGATATTAAGGAAAATGGTATCATGTTTCACTTCGGTGGTTGATTAGTTCTATAATACTATATATTTTTTTGCTTTTGTTTATTTTTAAATAATGGATTATTTGTGTTGTAAATCATCTTTTTACTAATATAAATGGTCTTGAGATTTCAATCTAAACATGTCTTTTTATTCAATGGATATAAATCTATTGAAATATCAAAGTATCAATGATTTATAGATATAATTAATGCATTTTTATGTAATGATCTTTTGTTTGTCGTGAAAGATCACAAATTGTTAAAAATTATTTACATTTTTTCTTTTTAATTTCTAAATTATCTAATTTATTGTTATTAAAAAAAGGATGGATTTTTTTTATATTTTTTACATAAACTTAAATAATCAAATAACTTCTTTTTCACATTCCATATTTTCATTGTTGATTTAAATAAAATTTCAACTAATTTTTTAATGGGAAATTTACAAGGAAATTCAAATCTTAAATGTTATTAACAATTTTGTCAACCATTTATTTCAATCATATCAAGCCTAAAATATTATGGCAGTTAAAAAGAATTCATTATTTTACTTTTTTTTATCGCGAGTTCATAAATTAAATCATTTAAAAAATTACTTTGACATTTTTAGAATACATATTCATACTTTTTGATATATCAAGAATTAAATTACCAACATTCATAAAATAACAATATTATTTTTATTTACGATTTTCATGTAAAGAACCCATTTTTAATTCTAAATACAAATTAGCGACATGAAATGTTTGATTTTCCGAACCTTAAGGTAGAGTATTTATTAGTTGATATTATTTTAATAGTTTGTTTTCTTATTTTAATTATTGTTGCTATCAACATCAATTGTTGATATTGATATGAATTTTGGTTTTTATGAATCGAAGTTTCTTGAAATTATCAAGGCATCCAACATGAAGAGTAGTGTTTGGTACTCATATCAAGTGAATATTAATAGGCATTTTTTTTTCTAAAAAGTACTTAGAATGTTTTTTTTTTGGTCTTTTTCCTCTAAATGCTTTGAGGTCAAAACTTGCATGTGGAGTTCAATATATTAATTCTTGAACTATTCAAGGAATAATATGCAATGATGGTGTGGTTTTGCATTTTGATGTCTGAAATTTACGTTCATATTTTAGGTCAATTCTATGTTGATAAAGTCTACCATATTTTGCTATTATTGTTTAATGATAAGAGCAATTTTTATGTACTAATTAGATGTGCAAAAATATAATTAAAGTGAGAGAAGTAAACCTATTTGGAGGAAAATTCTCCCTAATCATATGATTGATATGTTTTTTTCTCATTCCAATCTTGAGTGGTTTGATGATGGGGTGAGTGGGAAGTTGCTTACTAATCTGGAGCATGGTGAAATCTTATTTTCTGTTGTCTGTCACCAAATTTGGGATTGGAGAAATAAGGAGATTTTTGGAACTGACTCTACCAATATTCCTAACTTGGTTGATTATTTTTCTAAAAAGGTTTATCATATTATTAATAGTTTCAAGGAAGACTCTCTTGAGAGATATGTTCAACGAAAAACTATTCACCTTCTTTGCTGGAGAAGACCTCGGGAAGGTTTGATAAAGCTTAATACGGATGGCTCTTGTCTTGCCAATGGTAATATTGCTGCAGGTGGAGTCTTGAGAGATGATGGGGGTGCTTGGATTTCTGGGTTCTCACATAATCTTGGTATAGGTTCTTCCTTTTTGGCTGAGTTGTGGGGTGCTTGGATTTCTGGGTTCTCACATAATCTTGGTATAGGTTCTTCCTTTTTGGCTGAGTTGTGGGGTATTTATTCTGGTCTCACTCTGGCTAGGAGTTTGGGGGTAGATAATCTGATTGTTGAATCTGACAATCAGGAAGCTATCAGGTTAATCTCCAATAATATAGCTATTGGTTTGAATAGCAAGAATCTGATTAAAGGTATCAAGAGGCTCTGCCATTCCTTTATTTCTATCTCTTTCAACCATATCTTTAGGGAGCAAAACAGGGTGGCGGATCGTCTGGCGGCTGCTGGTCATGAAGGTAGTTAGGGAGTCACTACTTACTATTCTCCTCCGGCTTTTCTTTCCTCGATCCTCTTGGAGGATGTGGTGGGGGTTAGCTTCCCAAGGCTGATCCCGGGTTAATTTTTTGTTTGTTTGTTTTTATTTCCTTGTTCCTACAAAAAAAAAAAGAAATTGATAGATTAAAATTTAATAATTATATAAGTATTATAATTTAGTGTAATCATTTAATAATTTATGATGCATTAAAGTATTGATGAATAATGAATATTGAAAAATGAACAATTCAGTCTATATTATTAAATATTTCTTTGAAAACTACATTTTGTATAGGAACATTATTAACTAATATTTTTAAAGGCGATAAAACGCAAGGCGATGGAGGCGATTGCGTTGGCGATGCCGAGCCTGTGATCGCGTCTCCTCTCTGCAGTGTAGGAGTGTCGACGGCGTTTGCTTCTGTCTGGCGGTCGGTGCTATTCTCTAATCCCCGGTGAGTTCATTTCTCTCCTTCAATTCCGTGTGTCAATCGGCGGCGGTTTAGATTTACTTCAGCGTAATATTGCTTGTGGGTTCCCCTTTTGGATTGGTTGATTGTTATTGTGGTTATTGGATTGATTGATAGTGGTTGATTGCTATTCTTTGTCTTTTGCGTGTTTTTGCTTGTGGGTTCCCATTTTGGATTGGTTGAGTGCTGTTGGGGTTATTCCTTTTGGATTAATTGATAGTGGTTGTGGTTATTCCTGTGTAATTCTGTGAATTGTGTGATTTACAACTTGATAAGGAATATCAAAGGTGCGATCCCGATGGCGGAGATTTAATTCTTCAGTCATGTGCTCATCTTCGTCTCAGGCGGCCGGCTCTGCGCCGTTCGCCATTGCCCACCTGTTCGATCGGAGGTCCTTCTCTCGTCTTGCCTCTTATGTCCCTACCTTGCATCCGCAATCGAAGCCTATTGCTCCACCAACTTTTACGGCGGCTGTGAAGGGTTCGCTCCATAAAACGGCGATCCCTGCTCCGTCGCACCCGGTCATCTCTGAAGAAGGGGGATTTATGGCGGTCAAAATTCCTCAGGCTATTTACGAGGAACGAATTAAGTCTGTCCAACACTCTGTCATTGGTCGTGTTACAATGAACAAAGGAGACCGTCCCTGGAGACACGCTGATCTTAAGCAGAAACTGAACCAGGTCTGGAAACGAGACCTAGATTGGAAAATGATATCCCTTGGGAAAGGATTCTATCAGATAGTTATGTCTGATGAAGGAGCCCTTCAGTCTATTTGGGGACATGGAGCAATTTCGCTGAAGCCCGAAATCATCAGATTCTCGCCTTGGACCCCAGGGTTCAATCCAGAGTTGCACAAATCCACTTCTGCGCAGGTATGGGTTCGTATTTACAATCTACCTTGGGAATTTTGGGATACCAGGATCATTGCCAGTATTGCTAGAGCTATAGGGGTTCCTATCAGATTTGATCAGAATACAGTTAGTGGTGAATTTGGGCATTATGCCAGAGTTCTTATTGATGTTGAGCTGTCTCGTGAGGTGCAATCTAAGCTCAGGATTGATACGGATAATCATAAGCAGTGGGTCTATGTGGAATATGAGAATCTACCAGCGCTCTGTGGTACTTGTTCCTCTATTGAGCACTTGTCCGTTCAATGTCGCCGTAATACTGATGTTAAACAACAGGTTCCAATTAGTAAGAAACAGAGGAATGATCATGGTAAGGATTGGCGAAAAGCTCCTAATGCAAAGATTATCGAAGAGAATCAGAAAGAGAATGAAGCTTCGCAACATGTAGAGAGATCTTGTGACAAAGAACAACAGGTAAACGCCCTGCAGTTGGTTCTACATAATTCTGAAACTCGAATGAATGATGCAACTGGAGATAGGGCTGAGCCTAAGTCTTGGGATGATTCTAGTGAAGGTCTCAGCCGATCTGCTTCGGATTCTCAGGGAATTACGGTGAAGGTGCCAGCGGCTATACCAAAAGAGGTAAATTTCCTTTCTGAATCTCATGAATGGACACAACACTTGATTAGATCAAAAAATAGAGAGTCTTGTAATGGGAATGACTTTGCTGCTGAGAGTAGTGACTGGATCACAATGAGAAAGAAGCCTAAAGCTAAATCTACTGAATCTCGGTTGAAAGGGCGAGTTAAATCTCCCATCAAATATCCATGAAGATTTTGTACTGGAACTGTAGGGGTATCCAGAATCAGGGTACCCAAAGGGCTTTAAAACTGATGTGCAATACTAATCATCCTGATTTGGTGTGTTTATCAGAGCCTATGGTTGATTTTGATAGAATTTCTTCTCGCTTCTGGAATGCCCTAGGGCTGCAACTCATCTCTCAAAATGATTGCAATTCAATTTGGCTTTTTTGTAAGATTGGTCTGAGTGGTCACTGTCACACTCTTCTTAATCATGAGCAACATATCACGGTTAAGTTCAGACTGCAGACTAATGAATTTCAGATTTCCTTTGTTTATGGGCATAACAGTTCTAGCATGCGTCGTTTGCTTTGGGATTCAGTTTTAGATATTGGGGAGAGTAATAAAAGAATTGTTCTGGGAGATTTTAATGCTGTGAGGGGTGCGCATGAGAAAACTGGCAGAAGTCCTTCTGAAAGCAGCTGTAGAGATTTTAGAGAATTCATTCGGAATGGAGAATTGACTGAAGTGGAAAACACAGGTATGCAATTTACTTGGTCAAATGGTAGAATGGGTGATGCACATGTTGAATGCAGACTGGACAGGGCTTTTGTCAATGACAATGTTATTGATAGTTGGGACAGAATTCATTGCTCAGTTCTTCCTCGAAGCAAATCTGATCATTGCCCGATCCTGCTTTCTTGTGCTTCCGGCATGGCTCGGAAGGGAAGATTTAAATTCCTCTCTATATGGACCACTCACAGCTCTCTGCACAAACTGATCCAGGATCATTGGATCTCCTGCGCTATCTCTCTTCCACCTGCTCAGCTTCTCTGTCACAAACTTAAGACTCTTCGTCCTAAGCTTAGGGCATGGAATATTGAAGTTTTTGACCGTCTTGACAGTAATATCACTACTGCTCTTGACAAACTGAGAGAGGTCCAATCCGATATCTCTAGGGATGGCTTAAATGATTCCCGCTTTGCTCAGGAAGCGGAGGCTCAACAAGACCTTGATTTACAGCTTATCAGGCAAGAGATGCTTCTCAGAGACAAAAACAGAGAAAAATGGCTTAGGGCAGGAGACATAAATTCGACCTTCTTCCACCGGTCGTCTAAAATTAGGAAGGTTCAATCCTCTCTGGATAGTCTCCTAATCAATAATACTATGGTTAGTGATGAGAATGAGATATCTCAGCATGTGGTTAATTACTATGAGTCTCTTTTCTCCGGTAACTTAAGATTTATTGATTATGATGCGGTTAACTCAGTCATTCCCCGTAGTGTGACTGATTCGGACAATGAGCTTCTTCTGAAGAGACCTTCTGATGATGAGATCCGAAATGCAGTATTCAAAATGAATAGGGACAGCTCGCCGGGGCCTGATGGTTTTGGAGGTATGTTTTATCAGCATTATTAGGATATTGTGGGATCTGATGTGTGTAGGATGGTGCTCAACTTCTTTGACTCTGGTTACATGCTTCCGGGCATGAATTGTAGCATCATTGCTCTCATTCCCAAGGTAGAAAGAGATAATGAAATCCAGCAATTCAGACCTGTTGCTATGGGGAACTTCAATTACAAAATCATTTCCAGGATTCTCTCTGACAGGCTGGCTCCTATTGCTTCTAAAATTATCTCTAACAACTAGTTCGGCTTCATCTCAGGCAGAAGTATTCATCACTGCATAGCCGTGGCTTCAGATGGTATCAACATGCTTAAAAAGAAGTGCTTTGGCGGAAGCATGGCTCTAAAAATTGATATCAGAAAAGCTTTCAACACTTTAGACTGGAACTTCCTGTTAGCTGTTCTAGATTCTTTTGGCTTTTCACTGAGGTTCAGAAACTGGATTCTGGAAATTCTTAGATCGGCTAGAATTTCAATTGATGTAGGAGGTGGAATTAAAGGATTCTTCAGCTGTTCTTGTGGTGTCAGGCAAGGGGACCCGCTCTCCTCCACGCTTTTTGGGCTCGCTGAGGATTTTCTTGGCAGATGGATTAGCAAATTGGCTGCTGAAGGTAAATTTGATCCTATGAATTACACTAAGGATGTTGGTTTTCCCTCTTATCTTCTATATGCAGATGACATGATGCTATTCTGCCGAGCCACTATGAAAAATATGAGATGCATTAGAGATTTTTTCGCCCTTTATGAAGCTATTTCTGGACAAGCTGTCAATTGGGATAAATCACAGGCTATCTTTGGAAACTATATCTCTTCCACTCGTAGAAACCGGCTCTCTGGTATCCTGGGTATTAGGGTAGCTTCACTTCCATTTAATTATCTCGGAGTGCCTTTGTTTCAGGGGGGCCCCTAGGTCCAGATACCTACAACCTCTAATTGACAGATTTCTCAGCAAATTCAGTTTATGGAAGGGACAATCCCTATCATTTGCTGGCCGTCTCACGCTCATTAAGTCTTTCTTGACTGGTGCGCTGGTGCACTCATTCCTAATTTACAAATGGCCATGTGCTCTCATTGCTCGAGTCAATAAGGCTGTTCGCAACTTTCTCTGGACCGGGGACAGAGATAGAAGGAAGCTCATCACTGTTCCTTGGAATATCTGCTGTCAGCAAGCAGGCTTTGGTGGATTAGGTATTAAGGACTTTCAACTTTTCAACTCTTCCTTGATTGCAAAATTTAGTTGGGATCTATTGCAGGGTCAGAGCTTCATCACCACACTGCTCCGACGTTGTTTCCTAGAAAACTCAGGGTTGGCGAAAAAATACATTGCAAATTCCTCTATCTGGACCTCTTCGAGATTGATTTTTGAAACTATCAGGAATAAGACTATTTGGTGGTTTGAGGAAAATTCTAAACTGAACTTCTGGACTAATCGATGGATCGTCCCTCCTGTTGCAGATCAGTTGGGTATTCCAGAAAAATTGCAGGCTAATCTCTTCAATCCTATCCATGAGTACAGATTGAATGGCAATTGGGCCAATTTGCAGGGCCTACCGGATCAAATTCAGAATAATATTAGAGAGATTGAGGTTTTTGGGGAGTCTGACAGTTGTGTATGGCAGCCGTCTGACACAGGGATGCTTTCTGTTAAAAGCTTTTATCTCGAACTTCAGCCGGGGACCCCTGTGAACTGGTGCAATTTCTTGTGGAATTCGTTTGTTCCTCCTAGGCGGGCAGCGACCTGTTGGATGTTATTACACGGCAAGATGGCGGTGCAAGCACAGCTGCAGCATCGTGGGTTCTCGCTAGCTCAGCGATGTGAGCTTTGCCGTGATGATGGTGAATCCATCGAGCACCTGTTCGTTAATTGCAGGGTGGCCACGGACTTGTGGACGATGGTCTGCAATATCCACGGGGTTAGCCGCTGTCCTGGTTCTGGTTTCGTCGAGTTCTTCAACGGGCTAACAGTTGTGCGCGTGAGTAAGAGCTTGAGGAAAGGTTGGATTTTGTCGGTTATTACCTGCATCTGGTTCATTTGGTTCATCCGCAACAGAGCCGTATTCGATAACGAACTCCCTTCAATCCAAAACTATCGACGTTCTTTGCTGCACTTTATCAGTGATGGAGCTACTGCCGCTACTGCCCGCACTCGACCTCCGCCCGAGCCGGATTTTGCATTAGTCCGTTGGATCCCGCCACCGACTAACTGGATAAAGGTAAACACTGACGGGGCTTCGAGTTCAAATGGTAGCGCCAGGGCAGGAGGGATTTTTAGGAATTATAGAGGTTTCGTGAGGGGATGCTTTGCGTTTCCTATTCATAACTCGCCTGCACATATTGCTGAGCTGAAAGCTATTATCTATGCGGTTAGCGCTGTCTGGGAAAGAAACTGGAGGAACCTTTGGATTGAATCTGACTCATCGTATGCCGTGAATCTCCTTAATACTTACTCAAGTGGTGTTCCTTGGATAATAAAGAAAGACTGGCATTCCTGCTTAGCAAGACTTTCTGGCATGAATTGGAAAGCCACGCACATTTTTAGAGAAGGTAACCAGGCTGCTGATAGGTTGGCTGCAATGGGGCAATCGGCTGACTCTTCTCTCTGGTGGCACTCTGCGCCGCATTTTTGTCAGGCTTTTGTTTTTGATGATTTGTGTAACGTAACTCACATTAGATTTCTCTAACTTTCTTTTTTCTTTTTTCTGTCTCTTTCTCCCTCTTCTGTACTTTTTCCTTTATTAATAATATTCGGGTTGTTGGCTGTGCTGGAGGTGCCAACATAGTTGGGATGTCTGGCCTGCCTTCGCGTCCCAACATTTCATTCAAAAAAACTACATTTTGTATATAATTACATATTTTTCCACTATCATTGCAAATGAGAATTCTCAGTTTTTTTTGCTGGTAACTCTTGAGACTAGGGTGTGCACATAAAAATTCAGAAATTCAAAAAACCAAAAAACCAAACCAAAAATAAGGTTAACCGAAACCAATGGACTATATGCGGTTTTTATTTTAAAAACAGTGGTTAATGGTTACGGTTACAATTTCTTTATTCCAAAAATCGCAGTTAACCAAAACCGACCGGATGTCAATTAAATATAAAAAATATATAAAAATGCATTTATTTATATTGATAAATAATTATTTAGTCCCTATAGTTTTATATAACTTATTAATTACTCCACTATTTAATTATAAGGTCACTAAATTTTTTCACTTTTAATGGTTTTGTCCTTCTATCAAATATTAACATTAAATGAGATGAAAATATGTAAATAACTCTCATATTTATTTGATATTGTCTCTCTAATTTCAGTTTATGTGGCTTTCTTTTTTCTTTTATGTTTCTGAATACAGAAACAACAACAAGATTTTATTACTTGTTTTCCAAAACTTTGTAACCAAAAGTTTTAGTATGGGCAATTTTTTTTAAGAAATTTTTTTTATCCATTTAATTGTTTTTTAACATATTTATAGACAGAGATTTGATATAGAGACTAAACAATTTAACGAATCAAAAATGAGGGATCATATAATTATTTAAAAAAAATTACGGACTAATTAGTGTATTATGTAAAACCATAAGGGTTAAATAATTAGTGTATTATGTAAAACTACACGGATATAATGCACGCACACCTCTCTCTCTCTCTATCTCTCTGCAGTTGATCTCGTCAAATCGTCATTGACTTGCCGTCTCACTCACAATACAAATTAGAATTCTTTTATCATTTTTATTTCATAATGGTTAGATACCGAAATAAAAGGTTAACCGACCGAAATAATTGGTTAACCGATTAGTGGTTAACCGAATGTAATGTACTAGTGTATGGTTAGTGTTTCTAAAAAACCGATAAAATGGTTAACCGACCGAATTAATCTTAATAGACTGGTTAACCGACCATGTGCACCCCTACTTGAGATTGCCACATATAGTTGACCATGGCTAAATACTAGGTGTTGAAGATATAAGCCAATATATGATAGTGATTGTCCTTTACGTTTATGTATTGTCATTGCATAATATACAAATGCATGAACATTTACATCTGCGACTTTAACTCTTTTCACAATAGTTTTAATAACAACCTTGCGTTCAAGAGAAGAGAGAATGATAATAATATGAGGATCTTAAAAAACTACCAGGTTGGGTAATCCATGTAAATGAAGATTTTTAGAGAAAGAATCACCAAGTGCCACCTCAGTTGAAGAATGAGGAATGGAAGAACCTCCAACAGAAGAAGGAAAATTCTCTATATGAGTCTCGATTGAAGCATCAGGAATGATTGAATACTCACGAGAAGTAGGAAGAATTTTTTGCTGAAGGATAGCTTGTTTAGTTGATATAGGTTAAAGAACCAAAGTTGTAGGTTCGATATTCGAATAAACCTTGGGAAGTTCTCTGGTCGGTAAGGATGAGGAAGTAATCTTTGTTGAAACTAAAGTTTTTTTTGTCTCTTTCAGGTCCTTAATTTGGGCTGCAAATTGGGCAGAAATAGACAAATTATTAGGATTATCTACATCCAACAAAATCAAAAGAGAAAAATAAGAAAAATGGTTAATACACATATTTACCCAGATATTTTAACATTTAAACATATTTGCCCTATATCAAATAAACACATAAATGTATCCTGAAAATTTTCAAATTACAGCTAAAATGCCCTGATATAAACGGTATGCTTAGTTGGCATAATGATGTGCAACGCCTAGTAGGTAGAGCAGTATTCTACTATGTTGTGATGAGTGGGTGGTATAAGTGAGATGTTACGTGTGTGTGCTTAAACTCTACTAGACGCTACTACTTAGGGGCAAGTGTACCCCGTCGTATCAAGTAATAATCCGGTTAAGACCGGGTATCGAATCCATGGGATTTATAACCACAAGTATTAAACTACTCGGTTCTATTCGTTATCTAAGCGATGAATACTTTAGGTTGTTTTGGGTGACAACTACAAACTACTCCTAAACTATGGTGAAGCAGACTTGTATAACCGAAACTCTACGGGTTGCGATAAGATATAAATATAATAAGCAAAGATTCCGAACATATATGATTGGTGATTTACTCTTGCAAAGACGACTACGTGTAGTTCGGCCGACCGCGGGAAGTGCTTAGACTACATGATTCCTAGTCAAGGTGTGTCTAATGTGGGGGATCAGAAACTAGGGCCCGTAAGTTCCGTGGCTTGTCAATTCCTACGGTTTTCAGTGTGTTACTTCCGGTAGGGAAGCACCTATATGGTTCCCTAAAGATGACCTGTACAAAGGGCGCCGGTAATCAAACTCCCCTATAGAATAATCAATTACAAATATCAAAACAAGTAGTAAACATCAAACGTATAGAGAAACGAGAATTGCAAATCATATATTATAAATATGGAATGGAAAAATGTGAATACAACCAAGCCTAGTACATAGGAAGAGTACAAGCTAATTAGCAAGCAAGAAGGGAAGAATCAGCCCTTGGAACTAGCTAACCGGACTCAAGACCGTCGCTTAGGTCTTGGAGGTGGAACTTCTCGAGCTTGGTGGAAGAGGATGGAACGAAACTTCGACGGAGTGACGGAATAAGTGAACAAGCTCTCAAAGTGGCAGAGTTTAGTTATACAAAATCTGGATGGGGAAATGAGTGCTAATCACTCTTATTTATACACATCAAGCTCGGAGGTAAAATCGTAAATACACAAGTTACAAGTAAGAATTCACACTATTTTTGCAGTTTTCACAAGGCACGCCCCGCGTGGAATGGAGGACGCCCCGCGTGTCTGTCATTTAGTCCATTTCGTTGATAATTCTCTTACGCGTGGACCGATTTCGGAGTTGTTGACTCAACCACGCCCCGCGTAGACCGGAGTACGCCCCACGTGGTTGAGCTGTTGGAAGTTTAGTCTCCATTTCACACCTTGCACGCCCCGTGTTCTTGGCTTTACGCCCCGCGTGGTTTTGCTACTAGAACTTAAGATTGAGTTCCTGATCCTTCACGCTCCGTGCACGTCTAGGGACGCCCCACGTGGTACCTGTTGACTTAGTGGGAACGCGTAGTTTGACTGTCGTGATTGAAAGGGCATTGAAGCACGCCCCGCGTTCAGCCTTGCACGCCCCGCGTGGTTGTTGCATCACTACTTGTTTATTTTCTAACTTGCACCTGCAAAATACGATCCTTGAGAACCGAGTTAGCTTGACGTTTATTTTTCTGAAAATAATTAGAAACAAAGGAAATTAACTAAAAACATAAGATTCATTTTTATTTTGTTATTTATTTAAAAACATACTATTTTTGTAATTAAACTTACTTATTTAGCTCAAAATTAATTCGTAAATTACGCTAAAAGATAGGGACAAAACGTCACATAACACCGTTAGTCTAGTTATTAAAATATGAATTATTTAATCCTATATTAAAATATGAATTATACGAATTATAACCAATTAAATGTTGACATCTCAATAATTATTTAATTAAAATATGAATTATATGGAAATGAATGGATTATTACACATTTAATCCTAAATTTACCCAAACCCTAAATCTTTTTTCCTTTCATTTTCTCTCTAAAAATGGAGGATGTTGATTCTGCAAAATGATGAAGGAAGAAGAGGACGAGGAAGTGATTCTCCACTGCAAAAGGACTAAGGAATAAGTTATTCTTCACTATGGAATGAAGAAGGAGGAAGATTGATTCTTCACTGCAAATCAAGGAAGAGCAACGACGCGAACGACATCGTGGGCGATAGAAACAAGGCCGATGATATAAGATCTCTGTTTCCTCTACTATTTCTCCTGTTTCCTCACCCCCTGAATCTTAGCGGCTTGAGAAAAGTTTGAGTATTGCAAGGAGCAGGCATAAGAGCTCAAAAGGCTTGGAAAGAACTTCTCAGAAGAACATCAAGTTAAGAAAATACTTAGAAGCCTGCCCAAGAGCTGGCAAGCAAAAAAACCCGATGTAGAAGAGGCTCAGGATCTAACCACGTACATATATGATGAGTTGATCGGATCTCTTCTAACCCATGAGATATCCATGAAAAGCTTTGAAAGCAAGGAGAAATCAAAAGATAAGAAGCAAAAGTCCTTAGTCATGAGAGCATACTCTACTGATGAGAGCTCAACTGACGATGAGGAGATGACTATGTTCACCCGGAAGATGAAAAGGATGTTCCGAAAAAATGAGAAATATGGAAAGAAGCCCTTGCGAAAATATGATAAGGCTAAAACCGACACATTTTTCATTATCACCAACAATTTTTTTTTTGTCGGTGATAATGTTTTTTCTTGTAGCACCTTTATTTGCAAACTTTTAAACCAAACCTCTATTTACAAATAGATAAACTATAAACATTATTTTTATACTTTGCCCTTAATTGAATATGGAAACTTTATCAATCTTTAGCTAGGTAATTACTAAATATTGTCTTAAATAAAATTCATAAATAGATTAAGAAATAAACTCAAATTAAGTATATAACTCAGCAAAATAAATTAACTAATAACTTAGTATAATATATATTCAAAATGAATTTAAATTACCTAAATTAAATTAAATTAATGTAATGTAATACGAATGAAATTGAAATTAATGGAAACTGAATATATAAATGAGAAATTTATATAGAAATTCACATCTAAAAAAACTATCTACAATTATGTAAATTATAATTTTGAATTATATCAAACTAATAAAATCATTACTTTTAACCTATTTTAAGAATGATAGTTTATAAATTATGAGTTTAGGATATATTGTATACAGTTTAGGATTTATGAATTGGAGTTTTTTTTTTTTTTAATTAGAGTGCAAAATAGTGACATATTTAGAATTAAGTTTGATAATCTAATTTAGTTGTAATTTTATATTTAATTATGATATTCATGTAGGGAGCTATATACAATTACATAATTAAGAGTAAAATTATAACTAAATCTTCCTATTATAAAATTTAATTCTGAATATGTCATTATTTTCTACATATAACAAATAAAATATGATTTTACATCTTAATTTAAAAATTATAAACCCCAATTCATAAATCCTGAATCATAGACAATATATCATAAGCCCCGAATTTATAAACTTTAATTTTTAAAATATATTAAAAATAATAATTTTATTAGTTTGATATAATGAAAAATCATGATTTGACATCATTATAGATTAATTTTAAAAAATGTATTTCTGTGTAAATTTCTCTATAAATTAATGTAATTTAGAATGCATTTAAAATAAATAAAACCTGTTTAATTGGACTTATTGGGCCGAAATTGGGCTTAAATGGACCTCTAGGTCCATTTGATATATTTGGAGGCGAATCTCAACCATTGATCCTTGATGGATCGAACGGATAGGATTAAATGGAGGTTATGGTTGTGGTATATAAGCATAATTTCAGGATTTTGGGTTCAGTTCTTATTAGTCTCCTTTTCCCTTTTCATCCTGAGACGACACACGCTCGTTAATGGCGATTAGGGTTTTCAACTGAAAACTGGACCTCTATCTCTTGCTTCTCTGTTCGCTAAGTTTTCTTCACCAAACTCCTTATTTCTTAAATCCCTAATTTAAACATTGTTGTATTTGATTATTACTTCAATTGCAACCCTTGGAAATTTGGGTTTCCAATTTTGATTATGAAGCAAGGAGCTGATATGGACGTAGATGATAAATCTCATTCAAGCTCGAAATCTATGCGGGTGAGTCCCCTCTCAATAGCTGGTTAGATGTTTATTCTTTTTCTGCGGGGAAGTTTTTGTGCCCTAAAAATTGGACGCCGCACACGCTACTGTTTTTTTGAGCGCTTTCAGTTTCAAATTGTTGTTCCTTTTGGCTAGTTTTGCATTTAGCCTGTTGTTAATTCTACTGTTTGACTGAGGTATTTAGGAGAGTTCTAGTGTAATTGTAACTCGATTATGTTTGGTTTTTTTAGTTCCGTTAGGTTGATTATCAGGCAGATGTACTCAAATCTTTTGTTTTTGTACTATACTCGTTCCTTTGAAGCTCCATTTAACCAATATTAACAAGACTTGGATCGGATTGGATTGTGCAAATTTATAAACCCTGTGAAAATATTTGGATTATCAGGCATTATTTTTTCGAATTCAAAATTCCTTTCACTTTGTGTAGTGATGAAATTTACTATTTCAATGTTTATAAAACTTGGTATATTTCTCTAGTTAAGATTAACTTGTGTAGTGTTGACATGCCTTATTGTCATTGGTACATGTGAAATTATGAGATTTATGCTTGTTCTATCATCTGAATTTGAGCTGTTTTATGTTTCATGGTATTCGATAAACACACAGGGAGCTATATTTTCTATTTGATCCATTATCACTCAGTTGGGTGTTTTGTACTATTGCAGCTGGTGAAGGTTTATCGATTGAACAATGATGGTAAATGGGATGACAAAGGGACTGGGCATGTTACTGTTGACTATTTGGAGGTGTGTTCAAAATTTTCACTGGATTTTTTATTTTTTATTTTCTTTGCAGGATTTTTGGTTACTCTTGGTTAAAGTATTATAATATAAAGTAAATATGTTAATGAAAATAAGTTCTGCGTTTTGATTGAATGCATATTTTACCAAGCAGAGATCAGAAGACCTGGGTTTGTTTGTAATTGATGAAGAAGACACACGACTTGTGCATTGTTTTTTGCTTAAATTCCAGAAAGTACCCCTTTGCATTTTTGTGGCCTGTGGTTTTTCTTTTGTCCTAACGGGGACTTAGTTTTTGGCTTTGCTGAAAACAAGCATTTTTTAGTTTAACACCATAAAAAGGACTGTTAGGTAAATTCCAAGAACTAAATTGTTTTAATTTCCAAAATCATCATTTTTGAAGTTCTCTTTCTTTAAACATTCACTTTCTCTCTCGTCACCAAACTGACCTCAAAATTTAAAAGTTGAAGAATTAGAATTGATTAGAATATCATCAATTCTTAGAATTTTTCAATTTTAAGTTCGTTAACTGTTATTTAAAAAAAAGATAATTCCTTTTAGCAAAGGGAAAAAACTTCAATCATTCCCTGGTCCCCAAAAAAAACTTCTGTCCGGTTTGGACAAATGAACCCACATGCATACAATTGACAAAAAGTGTAATAACGGTTTTTTTTTTTTGAAATTACCCTTTTTTTTATCAGAATATTTAATGATCTCAAAATATTACTTTGTAACATGTGGTATCAGGTACAGCTCAAGTGACTGGCAGTAGCAGCAAGAAGTGCCTGATGGCCGAAGAGAACAAATAATGATGTCCAAGCACATATTTTTTTTAGAAGATAAGTATAGAATTGCATTCTTTATGCTATAGCAATGTTCTAGAATTGCATTTTAGCCAAGTAACATCCAATTTTATTAAATGAAAAACATTTTTCTAAAAACTATTAGCATTTTCTTTTTTTCCCTGTGGTTTTACATTTATGTTCATTCGATTATTCAATTAGCCAGTATTAGATGTACCTAAATGTTTCTTCATATGTTTTCCAAAATAGTTGAGTATTTAGAAGAAGACTAAAAACATTAGGTGTCTTTGTATATAAACTTGGGAAACATAGGCTTACAATTGTTTCAGTTAGAATACTATGTTAAGGACTAGATTTTTTTTTTTGGTAAAATCCATGTTTTGTTGATGAAAAATGAAATTTTAATACATAATTACTCAGAAATCATAAATAACCTAAATTGTGTTATAAATTGTACTTGAAAGTGCCTTGTCAATTTGGGGTGAGCATGGCCTGGTTCGATCCAAAAACCAAACTGAACCGAATGGGACCAAACCAAATTATAATTTGGACTGAACAAAGCATTATAATCCTACTTCAATACTCCTAGTTCAGTTGAGAAAACACCCAAATTTGAATATTGTATTTCGCAATAATGAACTTAATCAATAATAATTGACATGGTCTCCAAATTTTAATTTGTAACATAGTCTTACAATTGTTTAAGTTAGAAAAGTATGTTAAGGACTTGAAGATTTGTTTTTTTTTTTGGTAAAACCCATATTTGTTGATGAAAATGAAATTTTAATAGATAATTACTTAGAAATCATAAATAACCTAAATTGTACTTGAAAGTACCTTGTCAATGCAATGCAAAAAGAGTATCTTTTGACTTGTGCAATTAGACTCTTTTTTCTTAACCTTTTTTTCCTATATTTTATTACCTTTTGACAGAGCTTAGAGCACCCACAGGTTCAGCCCAGCTGTAGAGTATCTTTCAACTCAAGCAAGGAATTAAGTTCGAGTTGTCTCTCCCCCATAGTTATTAAAGGCGCAAGGCGCACTAAGGCGCAAGGGAGTCCTGGAGCCTTGGCGGCAGGCGCAACTTAAGGCGCACGTCCGAGCGACTCGAGGCGCACCAAAAAAAATCATAAATTCCATAAAATGCATGAGTTAAGTTCTAGTTAACTACTAAGGCATAATGTCTTCTGCGATATGTGTAGTAAAAACTTTCGATCTTTGTCTGTCTCTGTTTTTCTTTTGTTTTCTGAACTTCAAAAACCCTAAAATACCCTAAATTACCCTAAGGTAGCCAAGGCACACGCCTGACTGATCAAGGCGCTAAGGCTGGAGCCTTAGCCGAGGCGCGCCTTTAATAACTATGCTCTCCCCAAAACAGAAATGCCGAGTGTAGAAACCTTTTCTCACTACTAATATCAAAATATTAATGAAGCTATATAGGACTTCAATGACACATCTTGTGTGCTTGAGCACTTTCTTGCAAGTCTCCCTGAATTGTTGACCAACATTATTATCAAAATGAAATATTGTAAAGGAAAACACTAGTCGGCCTTCAACATTAAATCCTCAAGAATATGATATGGCAATCAATCAAAAACATCTAGGTACTCAATCAAAAGCCAGAAATTAAGAGAAGTATCAGCCACATTCAGTTCTTGTTTCCTATAGCACAGAATACAAGCTAAAAGCACAAGCAAAACATGAAAAAAATCATAAGCTCACCAATTTGGCATTGATGTTCTTGTTTCCAGCAGTGGCCATGACTATCAATAACCGTGAAGATCAGAAGACAATTTGCAGTACCGATTTAGCAGATATTTGTCGATTGGAAGAAAAAGCTAGAGAGCTAGACAAAGAAAACTCATTAGAATTTTGACCAGGCACTAACAGTAAATACACTTACAACTAAGTATTAAAGTATCAATATGAGAAAGCAAAACACACTCTATCTCGCCAATCTCCCCAATCATTCACCACAAACAATAACTATATTACTAGTTAAATATAACATATAGCATAGTTTTGACATTTGAGGAAACATTTCAACAACAAGTCTTAAAGATTTCTCAGCACTATATATCTTGAGACTTAGCAATAATTGAATCTCGGTACATAAAAATCGAAACACCATATCAGGACTCTGTGGCTTCCATTCACAGGAAAAGTTTTTCTAAGATGGATATGTTCTTGAACTTCGAAACCGTACTTCATACTTCAGACAGAGAAAAGAGTAAAAGGTCAACTCAAGCTCAAGATTCGGAGATGTCAACTCAAGCCGGAACTTCTAGCGATAACTAAAAGAAGAAAAGAATTCTCCTAATTTACACAATTATTGACTATTGAGCCACAAACAAGAATTCAAATCCCTAAATTAATTCATAAACACAGAGGCGATTGCATAACAGAGTCAATAACAACCGGAATCGGTAAAATGAGAAAGAAAGAAGCAAACCAAAACTGTTGAGAGAAGGCAAACGCGTGATCTGTAAGGACGATCGCCGATCGGGGAAAGAAGGCGAAATAGATTGCGGTAAAAAAATCGTCGCCGTGAAGAGGGGAGCCATGGGAGAGTAAGCTTCGAATTTGTAAGAACACAAATTTATACCTCACTTTTTTATATTCCGAATTAACCCCTGTTATTTCATTTATTTCAATTCGACCCCAATTATTAACGTTGTTTCAATGGAGTCCCTACGAATTACAGTTTACCCCCTAGGCTTCTCTTATTTTAAATGATTTTGCATTAGTTTTCATCTTATTTTAAATTAAATCCTAAATGTAATTTGTGGGTAAACTTAAATAATTTGTAAATTTCTCCTCTTTTGGTAATATTTACTAATTCCTTTCTATAATCAAATAATTTGTAAAAAAAATGCAATTAAATTTTGCTTCCTAATTAGTCTTGTCTTTTATTTAGGGTATTTTTTTTGTACATAGGTTAAGAATGTTGTCAATTTGATTTACCATATATATATACACATTACCAAATTTATTTATTATTCACAAAATATTTAAAATATCTTTTATTTATTTATTAAAAAATAAATGATAAATATTGTAAAAATTATTAAAATTTGAGTACAACAATATAAAATTATAAAAAGTGATAACATCTTATGCAAAATTAACATCTTATGCAAAAATCAAATAACTCAAATATGTTAATATATCAATTATAGAGTAATTTATGGACATCAAATCAATGATTTGCATATATATTGATGATAAATATAATAACTAATCAAATCAATAATTTACATATTAATTACATGAAATCATCTTGGCTCGTTCTTTAACAACATATGTTGTAAAATCACCTTACGACGATTGATGTTTGCAAAAGATATACGGAGATAAGAACTCACAAAATTAGGACTATCAATGATTGAGCATAAAGATTTAGAAAGACATCTGAAACGTAGAACTGACTTAACCGGCAAAAGTTCATGAATTTTATAGAAGAAATAACAATATAGCTAATTTTACCCCAAATAAATAAATAGCTCGTCTCTTTATATTATTTTTATTAGGTTTAATAGGCATCCAACCCCTTAAACTTGTAACTTTTTTTCACTTGACCCCCTCAACTTAGGGGACAACCTCTCAACCCCATTAACTCTCCAAAAACATCACATACAACCCCTTAAACTTGTAACTTTTTTTCACTTGACCCCCTCAACTTAGGGGACAACCTCTCAACCCCATTAATTTGTTACAACCCCTTAAATTTGTTACGGATATGGTAATTTTAATTTGTTACTGGTAAAGGCTATGCTTACTTTGTGTGTTTTCACCATTGGATTAATTTTATGCTCCATCATCCGATGGTGAAAACACACCAAGTAATAGTACTTTGTCAAAAACAAAGTAAGCATGGAAGGTACCTTGATTTACTTAATTATTATATTTATTACCATTGTCTCCATAAATTACTCTACCACTGATATGTATTACTCCCTCCATTCCATTATATAGGTCATTCTAGTAAATTAGTTTTTTCCCTAAATATAAGTCATTCTAGGATTCTAATGCTTATTGCCCAATAGTGACATGAGAGAGAATTATTTTTTGTATTGGTACATGTGTCTTTTAATATTCCAATGCTTATTGCCCAATAGTGACATGAGAGAGAATTTTTTTTAGTTAACCAATATATTTCTTAATTTGTGTGAAATACCCTAGAATGACTTGTATAATGGAATGGAGGGAGTACCATATTTATGTTATTTGACTTTTTGCGTAAGATGTTAATTTTGAATTTATTATTATTATATTTATCACTATCCTAATTGCTACTTATTATATTTAGAAAAATGCATATTTAAGTTTGTGGTAAATTTAATTTTTGTTAAAGTCATTAATTTTTTTTTCATGAATACAATAAGTTTCTAATTAGTTATTTTTTTTCATCAAAAAAAATTTAATTATTTTTTTAACACATTAAACCCGTAATCTTTTAATGGAGATATTAAACCCTCTGTAATTTATTTTTTGAACACATTTATAACACTTTAATTTACCTACCAGTGTATTAAGTAAAATATAGGGTTAAGATGCAAAAAAAAAATACCCCTAACGTTTTGGATCGGAAGTAATTTTTACTCGTAACGTCTAAAATGGTGCAATTTTATCGTAAGGTTGGAAGCCAACATCAATTTTATCCCTAAAGTTCATAAATCAGGTCAATTTAAACAATAATTTATCAAATGTCTTATCGGTCATGAATATTGTTATCTACACTTCACGCATGCATCATTTTATCAGTTACAAATCACAACTTATATTGGGATATGAAAAAAATAAAAAATACCGTCTTTTGTACAAATTGGACAAAAAAAAAAAAATTCACCGAATTTATAAATATTGATCTCCAATTCTATTATTACATTATAAAAATATGAAATTCTTTTTTTAGAACGAATTATTATGCAATTGGTGCAAAATAAGGAACAAAAATATCGGTGTTTTATAATAGTGTCTGAAATTTATCCAAATTATCAGCGTTAGGGGTAAAATTATTCTTGACTACAAACAGTAGGGGTAAAATTGCACCATTTTAAACGTTGGGAATAAAATTGCTCCCGACCCAAAACATTAGAGATATTTTTGCACATTAACCCTAAAATATATAGACTGTGTAATTGTTTATCCTATATACACCTTACCAGGAAAATACTAACTAATAGAGGAAACATTAATATTTAGGAAATATCATAAAACCCTAACCATTTTAGGACTAAAAATTCATAGAATTTTTACCTTTCCATAATTATAATATTCTTTCCATAATTTTTACTATTCCATAATTATAGTATGAGAAAATTATAAATCTAGGTCAAATGGGAGGCCATTTACATATTTAACCCATTTACTCAACCCACTACATATCTAGACTGTTTTTGTGTGACTTTCCCGTAATACCCTCAATATTTACACGTGCCTCTCTTTCTCCCGTGTCACTTCGCAGATTCGATCATATGCGAACCTTGCGAAGCTAATGTTTTGGGAGACTTGATGAATTTAATTCGCATTTGCGAAGCGTTGATGTGTTTTGAAGCTAATTCGCGAAGTGGTAAATAACAAAGAATGCCAAACAACAACGGATTCTAACATTAAAATCATAACATTATCAAAATTTACAACAAGATTGCCACAATAACAACATTAAAATCATCACATTATCAAAATTTACAACTAGATTGACACATTCACTTTAAAATGGTTAGTGAGAGGTTTCGTTCTACAGATCACTTCAACGTGAACCTCAGTAATCCGGTACCAATTTTGAAACGAATGAGTAATTACAGGAAGTCCAGACTTTTTGGGATGAATGTCTCTCACGGTGCACACTTCCCCTCAAGATTGGCACACCAACTTTGAAATGGTTGGTTAGGAGAGATTGTGACAATCTCTACCATTCCATAATTATACCATTCTTTCCAAAATAATTTACAAGACTTACCTTATAAAATCTATCCCTTTTTTCTAATGTTTTATTTATAATCTCTCTCCAAATACCAGTACAGAAAATTTCAAGTAAAAGAGAAACGTTCTCATCGGCTCTCTACTTCCTGGAGATGGCGATGGCACAGCTTCCTGAAGATTTAATCACTGAAATTTTTGAACGTTTGCCGATTAAATCACATTTTCGTTTGAGATGCGTTTCTAAATCTATATGCGCAATCATTGATAGTCCCACTTTTATGAATTCGCATCGCCGTAGAGCTGCTGAAAACCATCGCCGCGAAGTGATGTTACTGTATAGGTTGTGGAAAAGCGACCCAACAAGATATCTTGCAATTGAAATGAGTGATGGCGAGGAAGAAGAGATTGTACTATAAAAACCAAAGATTAGATATATGGCATCAGCAAAGGTTTTCTTCCTTTAGATGGAGATTTTAATTTGTTGCATATTGTAATTTTATGGTGTGGTTTTCCTTTGTATGGAGATGGAGATTTTAATTTGTTGCAAGATTGTAATATTTTGTCTGCTCATTATGTGTAACACTCTGTTCCAATACCATGTAGATATTGTCCGTTTTGGTCAAATTCCAACACATTGGGCCTCATGTATTGGATTCACATCTTACTAATAAGCCCCAATCACTCCCTCTCCATTTCCGATGTGGGATTCAGTTCATTAATGTCCGCATCGTCATCCCTTAGAGCTGCTCCTTGCTCAGACCTTCTACCTCGGCGCCACTCACTCCGAACCGGGTCGTTACATTATGGATCATGAATGAATTAATTAACTATATAGGTATATTTTATAAAAAAAAAACTATATATATATATATATATATTTCATTCCCTGGTCAATTATCTACTTCCTGCGGATATATATATCAGAAAAGAAAGAAGGATGGATTTAAAGAGTTTACTTGAGAGCAATTTTGCTCTGTTGAAAAACCCATAACTAAGATTCTGCTTAGTTTTCGTAACAACAAATTGGTCTCATACGATGTTGAAGAGAAAGGTTTTGCAAACGTTGAAATCGAAAATCATTGTAATTTGTCGTGTCTTTTTCCTATTCTTTGTACTGAAAGCCTTGCGTGTAGGGATGTGTATCTGTGCCGTTTAAACCGTATACCGAACCGATTGAATTTGGTATTTCGGATCGTTTTTTTTGCATTTCGGTTCTTCGTCGGTTTTTTTTTTTGGCTCATTTCGGTATTCAGTTCAGTTTAACAAAAAATGTAAAAAAACCGAACCGCACCCAATTACACATATTCTATATTATTTTATATATATACACATATATTTGAATTTACAAGTTTAATTTTTTTTATTGTTAATAAGCTAATATAAATATATTTTGAAAGCGTTTCAATTTTTTATTGTTGAGGTAAATTTAATGATGAATTTTAGTGATTTTTATTTATTTTTTAATTAAATTCGGATTGTTCTGTTTAAAACTAAACCGAACCGAATTACATTTCAGTTTTATATGTTATTCGGTTCAGTGTCGGTGTGAATTATTTTAGTAACTTCGGTATTCGTTTTTTTTTGCTTCGGTTTGATTCGGTTCGGTTTTAAACGATGCACACCCGTACTTGTGTAGTTAATTTGATAGCTTCTACAAAGTCTTTACATCAATTAGCAATTAGTTTAAAGGCTTAATGCATTATTTGTCCCCTAAACTTGTTCAAAAAGTTTGATTGGCCCCATGAACTTTCAAAGTATCCTAATAGTTTCTAAATTTACATAAAATGTTCACTTAGTCTCCTAAACTTGTGTAAAATATAATCAAATAATCACTCAATTGCAAAAAAAAAAAAAATTAAGTTAAATACGAAAAATGGATCACACGCGTATATGAGGCTAAATGAACATTTTATGCAAGCTTAGAGAGCTATTGGAACATTTTAAAAGTTTAGGAGGTCAATCAAGATTTTTAAACAAGTAAAAGTGCAAATGATGTATTAAACCTAATTTATATGTTTCTTCCTCACAATAGTGTATGTGAACGAATATTGCCCAAAAAAAGCTATTGATGAAGATGATCCGAGTTAGTTACAGTTATTGAGTACCCGTGACTATTAAAATTAAGATTATATCATTAGCGAGTTATAACTATTTAGAAAACTAGTTTTAAACATGTGAATTGCACATGATATAAAATAGTTTTAGAAATATTTAAATGGCATGGCCATGATTTGCTAAATATGGCATAACACCTCTAATCATCATGTCAATTAACGGAGCATGTATTAGTCAGAATTTCACGAATGAACACGACTGTTTACGAACTGATACGACTGTTCACAAACGGAGAAAATTGATTATAAAGGGATGTATCTATTCGAATTCAAATTAAGTATATTTATTTATTTATTTTCCAACATTAATCATACTATATGTCTGTTTTTTTTGAAACAATACTGTATGTCTGTTAAACTCTTACTGTGTAGTATTTGAAAAAAATTTACAAAAGCTGAAAACAAAATGAATTCGGAAAAAAAAAATGTCTTCAAATTGAAAAATACCTTGACACTTTTTACCGATATAAAATTTAATCAGTCTGTAACTTTTAAAAAATATTGATGTTTATTTCGAAATGTGTAGTTAACTTTTAAAAAATACGTGTCCTTTTTTTTCTAATGTTTTATTTATAATCAGTCTCTACCAAATACTAGTAGAGAAAATCTCAAGTAAAAAAGAAACGCTACTTCCTGGAAATGGCGATGGCACAGCTTCCTGAAGATTTAATCGCTGAAATTCTCGAACATTTGCCAATTAAATCACTTCTGCGTTTCAGATGTGTTTCTAAATCTACATGCGCAATCATTGACAGCCCTACTTTTATGAATTCGCATCGCCGTAGAGCTTCTGAAAACCATCGTCGCGATGTGATATTACAGTACACATTGTGGAACAGCGAAATGACAAGATATCTTGTAATTGAAATGAGTGACAGTGATGAAGAAGAGACTGTACTCTGAAAACCAATCTTAGAGCAACGGGTTGCTTCCTCAATGAATCTTGTACGATTGTAATTTTGTTATATATATATATGTTTCTTTTTATGGAGATTTTAATTTGTTTCAAGCTTGCAAGATTGTTATTTGGCTGCTCATTATGGATCATGAATGAATGAATTAATTAATTAGTTATTCGGCTCTTCTGTTTTCACGAAATTTGAGTTTGTGGTGGTTCCGGCCCCTTGTTTTCAAGAAATAATGATTGGATGCTGAATTAGCATCTAAAATTGATCCATGTGTTGTTAAGTCCTCTTTAAATCCAAAATTCTCAACTTTTTTTGCTGTTAGGTTCTAGCTAAATCCAAAATTCTAATTTTTTGTTGACCTGTTAAGAATCTTAATATAACTTAATTTTGAAAAATTTACACTGATACTTAAAACTTGGTTCTTGACCACAAAGATTTTTTTTTTATATAAGTTCAATTTAGCAAAAGAATTTTTTTTATGTAAAATCGGCAGCAACTGAACAATCTTGTATTCAAAACTGGTTTCTAGAGTAACTTGCAGTTAATTAACAATTAGTGGATGTGAATGAATATTGTCCAACAAAGGCTATTGATGAGGATGACCCGAGTTAGTTACAATTACTGAGTACATGTGATTATCAAAATTGAGATTATATTAATAGATAACTATTTAGAAAACTAGCTTTAAATCCGTGAATTGCACGGGATATAATTTTTTTGGAAACATTTTAATCGCAAAGATTGGTTAAATGTTGCATAACACCTCTAATCATCGCGCCAATTAAGGAGCATTTATTAGTCAGGGAACTTGAAGGGGTGGAAGTTCACGAACGGACATGTCTGTTCACGAATGAATAAGATTGTCTAACATATGTTGGGATGTGAAAAAAAAATATATTGTCTTTTGTACAAATTGGACAAAAAAAATTCAAAAAATTCACCGATTTAATAAATATTAAATCTCTAATTCTATTATTAAGTTATAAAAAACATGAAATCTTTTTTTAGAACGAATTGTTTTGCAATTGGTGCAGAATAAGGAATAAAAATATTTGTGTTTTATAATAGGTAAATATTAATCTCTAATTGTATTATTAAATTATAAAAAACATGAAATCCTTTTTTTTAGAATAAATTGATATGTTGCTTCAAAAAAAAAAAAGAACAAATTGATATGCAATTGGTGCAGAATAAAGAACAAAAATATTTGTGTTTTATAATAGGAATAAAATTGATCCAAATTATCAATGTTAGGGGTAAAATTGCACCATTTTAGATATTAGAGATAAAATTGCTCATGATCCGAAATGTTAAGGGTATTTTTGCACCTTAACCCAAAATATAGGCATAATACCCATGTAGCTCAAGTCCTTTAACTAACTAAAAATCATCAATTGAGTCCGCATTCTAAACAAAAATCATCAATTGAGGCCTCATCGAAAATCAATCAGTTAAACAGTATGAAACTCTCTTCCCCAAACTCATTTTGAACCAACACATAGATTATTATCGTCTATATCAAATAGTCACAGTTTCTGATTTTAGAATCGGGTGAAGACTCAATTAATGATTTTTACTTAACCTTAAGAGGAAACAGTAATATTTAGGAAATATCATAAAACCCTAACCATTTTAGGACTACAAATTAGACCTGGAAATTATCGTGTTCGAGTCGTGTTCGTGTCGTGTCATTTCGGGTTCATGTCAAAAATGAGTAAACCCAAACCCAACCCAAAAACTTTCGTGTCAAAGTCGTGTTAACCTGTTCGGGTTAGTGTCGATTTCGTGTTGTGTTTTCGGGTTACATGTAATTTTGTTATGCATATATATTAATAATAACTCTTAAAAATATAAGAAGACATGGTACTGTTTTTAAACATTTTATATCATTTTTAGATTAGTATGTTAACAATAATTATCGAAAAGTTCGATAATATCATGTTAGAGGGTCATGTAATGTGTTTATAACAATTTAGGAAATTCAAATCAATATTTGCAATTAATAATTATAATTTTATTATCTTTATTAATAAAGTGACATAAAAAAACACAAGAGAAGATAACAATAATTTTCAATATCCATGTCATTTCGTGTCATTTTCGGGTTCACATATCAACACTAACTCAACTAAAAAATTAGCGTGTCAGTTTCGTGTCAACCCAAAAATGACCCATTATCTATTAAGCTCAACACTAACACGACCTGACCTACTCAACACGACTCGATCTGTCATTCCAAATATTTTGAACTTTACTTCAAATTCATAATTTGAAAAATTAAAACCTAATAAGTTAAGATAATAAGATAAGATAAGGTTTTTTTTTATACTCTTTATATTTATAAATTAATAAATAAGAAAAGTCATGTCTATTTTTAACCTAGTTTATCATAATTTTTAATTTTTTTAAATTTCTTTAATTAAATTTCGGGTCAGTTTCGTGTTTTCGGATTGATACGAAAATGACACGAAAATTAACGTGTCATTTCGTGTCGTGTCAACTTTCGTGTTGTGTCATAAAGCCCTAAACACTAACACTAAAAACCCATATCGTGTTCGTGTCGTGTCATCGGGTCGTATATCGTTTTGCCGGGTCTACTAAAAATCCTATCAATTGTTACCTTTGCATAATTATATTATTGTTTCTAATGTACAAGACTTACCTTATAAAACCTGTCATTTTTTCTTATGTTTTATTTATAATCTGTCTCTACCAAATACCAGTACACAAAATCTCAAGTAAAAAAAAAAAAACGTTATGGGCGGCTCTCTATTTCCTGGAGATGGAAATGGCCCAGCTTCATCAAGATTTAATTGCCGAAATTTTTGAACGTTTGCCGATTAAATCAGTTCTTTCAGATGCGTTTCTAAATCTATATGTGCAATCATTGATAGCTCTACTTTTATGAAAAAAAATAAAAAAACAAATCGTAAACTAAAATCTATTAAGTTCAACTGTCAAAATATCATTACTTATCAATGAGATAACAGTTCGGTTAAATTTTAATACAAATTGGGTGAAACTTCACCAATTGGGATAGATCAGGGGTCAAATGACAAAATTTTGGATAGATAAGGGATCAAATAGTGCTTTAAGCTAAAAAAAATTCAAAAAATTCACCGAATTTGTAAATATTAATCTTCAATTCTATATTAAATTACAAAAAACATGAAATCCTATTTTTAGGACGAATTAATATGCAATTGGAGCAGAATAAGATACAAAATAACCGTGTTTTATAATAATAGTGTTTGAAATTGACCAAATTTATTAACGTTAGGGATAAAATTGCTCTTGGCTACCAACATTAGAGGTAAAATTGCACAATTTTAGATCTACGTTAGTGATAAAATTGCTTCTTATCCAAAATGTTAAGACTATTTTTGCACTTTAACCCAAAATATATAGACTTTATAATTTTTATCCTGTATATACCTTAAGAGGAAACAATGATATTTAGGAAATATCCTAAAACCCTAACCATTTTAGGACTAAAAAAATCCTAAAATCTATCAATTTTTACCTTTCCATAATTATGCCATTCTTTCCAAAATAATTTACAAGACTTACCTTATAAAATCTATCCCTTTTTTCTAATGTTTTATTTATAATCTGTCTCTCCAAATACCAGTACAGAAAATTTCAAGTAAAAGAGAAACGTTCTCAGCGGCTCTCTACTTCCTGGAGATGGCGATGGCACAGCTTCTTGAAGATTTAATCACTGAAATTTTTGAACGTTTGCCGATTAAATCACATCTTCGTTTGAGATGCGTTTCTAAATCTATATGCGCAATCATTGATAGCCCTACTTTTATGAATTCGCATCGCCCTAGAGTTGCTGAAAACCATCGTCGCGAGGTGATGTTACTGTATACGTTGTGGAAGAAGGAGCCAACTGAGATATCTTGCAATTAAAATGAGCGATGGTGAACCCCAATTCCTGTTTTGACAAAAAATAAACCCCAGTCCTTTATCTGAAAATTAATGAAACCACAGGGTTTTTTTTTGAACTTTACCCTTAAAAAAATCTAAAACGACATATAATAATTGGACACAAACACGGGCACAAAACACGAAAACGCTACTAATGAGAAGTGTCAATGCAACATAGACTATATCACCAATATATGCTCCATTAATTGGAGCAATGATCTTTATCAATTTCGATTTATTTCAATATGAACAACAATTCCACCTTAGATATTAGAGGTGTTATGTCACATTTAGCAAATCATCGTCATACCATTTAAATGTGTCCAAAATTATTTTATATCCCGTGTAAATTCCGGATTTAAAGCTAATTTCCTAAATAGTTATAACTCACTATTGATGTAATCTTAATTTTGATATTCATGAATCCCGTTCCAGACGTTCGGGTACACAATAATAATTAACTCGGGCCATCCTCATCAATAGCCTTTTTTATGCAAAATTCATTCACATTCGCTATGTTTAATTAACTACAAATAAAATTTAATTCAATCCATAATGAGCTGACAAATTTAATTCAATCAATAATCCATAATGGATAAAGAAATTTTCAAAGAACAAGTTGTTGAATCCATAAACTAAAAAATTTCAAAGAAAGTTTGAAATGAGTCTACCCGCTCATGAGCGGCTCGATAAAAAATTTCAAAGAACAAGTACTTAACATAAACTAAAAATAACTAATAAACTAGAGATAAATTGTGCATCTTTGGGCAGAGGCGAATTGCTGCTGAATCCATTAGAGAAGCTATCATGAAGTTAACTACACCCACACAAGACTTTGAGTACAAAGAATAGGAAAACGACTCGATAAATTACAACCATTGTCGATTTCAACGTTTTCCAAACTTTTCTTTTCAACATCATATGAGACCAGTTTGTTCCTACCATGACTAAGCAGAATCTTATTCCTACTCTTTAAAAATCCCAAAATTTTGAATATTCTAGGTTCTTCAACAAGTAAACTGGTCAAATCCACCATTCTTCTTTCTGATGTATATATCAGCACGAGGAAGAAAAATAGAAGAAAAGCTTATACAAAGACCCCCTTCTAAAACATGCAAATCAGTCAAAACTGGTTTGATTGGGGAAAAAGGCTGAGGCAATACCTGGAACCTCTCTTTTGTCACATCAAATGCCAAAATATGAGGTCCACATAAGCCTAACCAGTTTAGACTACCATCCGCGAAGTATCCATATCCAAAGCATAATCCTACAGAATCTGGACAGTCTTCAATCATTCTCCAAATCTTCATTCTCATCTCCAAAATCCAAACTTGATTTTTATTCGATGTAGATAACATAAACACAACCTTGTAATCACGAATAGACTCATCATAACCCAAACCCAATCCAATTAGTCTGTAATCGTTGGGGGTTTTCAAAGGGCAATTTGGAAGATTCATGTACTCCCGAATGGATGGATTCCATAGAGAAAACTTGCAACAACCTCCATATAGAAGAAGCAAACCGTTGCAGCTTCCATAGATCTCTGTCCATATATCTACGCCTGGTTTTTCAAGTGCAAGGTCTTCTTGCTCACCATTATTCATATCAATTACATGAAATCGTCTTGGCTCATTCTTTAACGACATATGCTGTAAAATCACCTTGCGACAATTGATGTTTTCAGAAGATCTATGGAGATGAGAATTCACAAACTTAGGACTATCAATGATTGAGCATAAAGATTTAGAAAGGCATCTGAAACGAAGAACTGACTTAACCGGCAAACATTGGTGAATTTCAGTGATTAAATCTTCAGGAATCTGTGCCATTGCTTCTCACTATGTTTCTTTCAATGTTTCCAATTTCTTTTTGCTTCTGATTATATATAAAACTTGAGAACAAAGGGCCTATATTTTAGCAAAAGGTAAGTCATGATTTTGTGTGTTTCCTAAATACTATTATCAATTTTATATGTTGTTTTTATTACTAATACACTTTTTGACAATATTTTCTCTAATTAGCTTTTATTTATGGTAAAAAAAGTTTTTAATAATAATTATAATCAATCCTAATTAAACTTTAAAAATTAAGTAGAATGTGAATTGCTTTAAAAAAAAGTGAATTTTTGCATAAAAAATAAAAAAATTAAGAGAAAAATATTAAAAACGTATTGTATAACATATATAGGATATGGAAACATGGAAAAATAACAACATTCTATATAATTTATTAGATATAAATGTAAAATTCTAAAATTAGGTATGTGAAAGTTAGGATGATGTTAAAAGATAAAATTAAATCAAATCAAAAAAAAAAATTTGAAGACCAAATAAAATAAAAGTGACAATAAATATAAAATAAGAGCAATTAACGCGGATAGTGATAAATATAATAAAAATAAATTCAAAATTATATATATATAATGACCCTATTTTTTCTCTTATCATACATGTTACCATAAAAAGTTGAGTTTATCAGTTCGGTCATCGGTTTTTGGACTTTTTTGCTCATCCCAAATATTTGTTTCACACTTTAAAAGTTTGATGCAAATGAGATATTAAAAGAATGAGTGTTTCTTCCTTATAAGGACCCTTACATAAATGAGGATATTAAATTATTAAAAAATAAAATTAGATTTATTATTATTCGCATATCATATTTTTATTTTCCGCCTTCACCACACCTGAGTTAAAACCTAACCACATTCCTCGTCACTCCATCTAGAAAAGTTCATGCCATTTCTTTTCTTCTTCCCTTAAATTATTAAATTTGTCAGTTGCAAGTTGGTGTTTCTTAGGAGTTGTATTCCTTGATAGCTGGGAGAGCTGGATTGACCAATCAATGATGCGCTAAGATACTTTTGGTCGCTGAATCACCTTTTTTATTGGAAAGTTTTATTTGTACTATGACCATGTATGCTTAAAAATAGGGGCAAAGTCGATCGATAGCATGTACGATGGTGATATCTTTAATAATAAATACACTCTCTGATCACGTCTTCCGATCACCTGGATCAATAAATAGCAGCCATGAAGGAGCTGAATTCCGAGGATGCTTAAGTCAGCAAGGTGCTTAAAAGTACAAAACAACTTGAAAGCAAGTGATAGGAGATTATGAATAATAATGACGTACCTAGAGCTTAGGTTCCAAGGTTATTTATAGATAATCATATACTTGAAATGTTATGTGTCAGTATGAACATGGACTTTTTCCGACCCTAATGATAAGTCTATGTTACTTGCTTGCGATTTTGTGTAGATGGGCTTCATGTCACGTTGTATAGGAACACGAGCTAAGACTCAGACCGCATCTTCTTCTTTTAAGCTTACTTTTTTTTTTATAAAAAACTGTTAAGTGGGTTATATTTTCTGGATATAAAAATCTCGTACCTGCCACGTTGGTAACCGATCGGGTACAAGGTCCCCGATCGGGATCCACTGTCTCTGATCGGCAACCATGGACGATTTTCATGCAGTTTTAATTCAAATTTAGGCAGTTTCCTGCCCAAAATTGTATTTAATTAGCAAAAACTGCCAAAAATGGGACGGAAGTGGAAGGAGAGTGATTTTTTATTAAAAAAAAAAGAATAGTGTTTTAATGAAATTGAAGAGAAAGTGAGTGAAACTTAATGAAAAACTATTTGAAACTAAGTGAAAGTGAGTGAAAAAGAGTGAAAACATAGGTTTTTTTTTGCCAATTCAATCATATTTAAGAATATAAACACCCAATTTAAACATTATTCTTAGTTTATATAGGTGAGATCGGGTTTCCTACAATCCATCTCACTATATTTTGATTCTTGAAGTCACTAAACTTCCAAGAGTCATTACTTCGGGTTCAATCCTTTCATTATCTTTGTAATTGGGTTTTGAACTTATTTGGAGCCCTTTTTCTGATCTTTTAAGGTCACTGATCTCCGGCTTCGAGTTGCTGATCCAAGTTCCTATCTCGTGTTCGTCGGTCTATCACGCACAACAAACTAGAAAGCGCTCAAAAGGTAACTTTTTAAGGGTTTTAAAAGTCTTTTCCCTTAAGTTGCAATCTGTTTATATTTATTTTGTATCATTTCAGGTTTTCTGCCTAAGAAGAAAATATGATGCCTGTAACAAGTCCATGATTGGAGACCCTATAACCGATCGGGCACCTTGTGTCAGATCGGCAACAAAAGACAGACAAACAGAATTTTGTCTTTAGTCGAGTAGTTTAGGAATTTGTTTATTTTGGTAAATTTATCATTATTGTATATTTGTATGTTTAGTGTATAGTTTAAATGGAATAAAATCGAATACGGGGTAAAAAGGGTATTTTAGTCTTTTTAAAGACATTAAACCGGATAGAACATTAAACTAGGTTGTAGATTAAATTGCATGTTATGTGTTAGATCTTTAGACTTTGTTCAGTCCTATTTGATCGAGTCTGGCGTCGTGTACTTACAACTTGTTCTTTCTATTTTCTTTATATTTGATACAACGAACTCATTACACTCTTGTCTATATGGAGCAAGCATATATATATATATATATATATATATATATATATATATATATTAGAAATCTCTACCGAAATTTTTTTGGTGGACGACCTGCTGATGGGTGTCGAATCCACCAGATAAATAATTGTTACAGACCGACTACTGGTTTGTAGAAATGGTAAGTAAAGATCGTACCCTAAGGATTAATACCGATTGATTACGTATTATGACTAAATCTAATAAATGTAAATGGGGGGGGGGGGGGAATGATTGTTTGGTAGTTATCTTGGAATGAATTTTGTAAAATTGAATTGAAATTAAATCCTGTTACTATTATATGAGAGAGTACCGATCAAGGGATATCCGCAGGCATAACAATTATTTCCTGTTGATCACTGAAAGTGGGAAAATATCATAATTAACACGATCTGGATTGGTTATAGTCGTTCCTTATTCATTCCCGACCTAATCCTTCCTTAATTGTAAAGCAAATCCTAGAGCACCTAAAGGTAAGCTCCTATTCGGCCAAACAGTTCTAGCTTAGCGCTTAGAATTTAATCTGTCGAAAGCATTGGGAATTAGAAGGACCCAATCTAAGTTAACCGAATTCTTAGCGATTCCGATTTAAACCAAATTACATGTTCATACGCTTGATCATAGTTAGGGTTTCAGATGATTACTAATCCTACAGCCTAACATTGTTTCAATGAATGAAGAAGCCGAAGCCCGGCCGGACTGTAGCCTAAACTTTCATTGAAGGTCTGATTTCATAGATTGATAAATATGTAAACAGATCATATAAAATTAGATTACCGAAATTAAGAACGACAATCTCACAATTGGAAATAATGCTAGCCTTTGATTAATCCCTTAATCGATAGAGGAAATTAGCTACGCATAGTCATGAATCGACTATGATAGCTTACAAAGGTAAAAATGATGAACGTAAAGTGAAATGAGAAATTGTGTTAAAAGCTTACAAAAAACCCTAACAAGGAAAATGAAATTGTCAAATCAAAAAGTTGCCTTCAAAAACAATGGTGTGTTTCTTTTATAGTGTTAATTCAAAAATCCTCAATCTTCTGAGTTCCTTCCTTAATTTCAGTGATTCCCTTCGTTCAAAACATGTTGTTGAAACTGTGGAGATAAGTTAGTTTCTGATTCTGCTGACTTGGCGATTTGAATAAGTCGACCCTCTTAGTCTTGGGCAAGACTAAATCAGTTACGTCCGCAAAGCTAAACTTTGAGTGAAAAAAAGGTCCAAAACAGCCTTCCAAGCCTTCTTTTCTCCAATTTGATCCCTGAAAGCACTTATGCAACAAAACAAGTAAAAAGGTCCCAAAATGACATAAATAAAGAGGGAATATTCATAAAAAGAACCTAATAAACTTGCCATTTTGGACACTTATCAAATTACCTCACACTTGCCAAATGCTTGTCCCTAAGCATGTCTATGTGTAAGTCAATATTCCCCTTTTCAAATGAAATGCACTTACTAATCTTTCCAATCCCCCCTAGCGTTATGAAGATCACAAACCATCAAATCAAGTAGAAAGGGACTTTCGTTATCCTAAGCATGCTTGCTTCATGTATGACAAAGAATAAAGCAGTCAACCCTTTACGAAAAACAGTTTGAAAAATGTACCACCCTCGCCGGATTTCTCTCATCTTGCTCAAGTGTTTAGGCAATGATTTATTTTTGGGAATCGCTCAAATCACAATCCTAGAATGAAATTACCATAAGCTTGCCAATATATCGAATCTCCACCACTTAGTATGAATTCAAGACACTAAATCAAAGGGACTTAAAACAGGTGTAATGTTGGCTGGGGGTGAGGTTTGGAAATGAAGGAGAAGGGTAATTGATCAAAACGGGAATGGCAAAAAAAAAACGAAAACCAAAACATAATTATATACAAATCACTGACAATTCTCAGACTTCAAAATGAATGAATGAATGAGTGAGACAGACTTATTCCATCGTAAACAGACTGAAACGAACAAACTAAACAGAAATTTGTTTTGCTCTCTTTTTTTTTCTTTTCTTTTTTTTCTTTTTTTGTTTTTCTTTTCTTCTGATTTTTTTTCTCTTTTTTTTCTTTTTTTTTTATAAAAGATAATACTTCAAACTAGAATAAGAAAGCTACTGCTTTTCAAGCTAATGTCCATTTAGACACCTTTGAAGCACAACCACATATATACGTGGTTAATTTGAATGTGGAAATTGCTCGAAACAACAACTAAACACTAAGATAAATGAAAGAATGTACAAACTCTGATGGCTAGCATGTCCCTGGCCAAGGGACTTGAACAGGGGTGTGTCAAGAATGGGGAAAAGGCTCAAATGTGGCTAACTAGGGGCTGGTACTGTTATTTTGTTAGTCTTGAGCAAGACTAAGGGTTCAAAGTTTATTTGAAGTGGCTGAAAGCAAGAAAACCTACTTCCCTTATCATGGTTAGTACTTGGATCCATCAATGTGGTCTCGAAATGCATAACATGGCAAGTTCTAGAATTCCAAACTAGAATTGGACAACACTCAGAAAAAATAGAACAAAGTGTAATGTTTTTGTTCTTGCATTTAGGCTCAAAAACTTTCAAAAATTTGGGGTGAAATGGTGGTATAAGTTTCAAAACGTTTTTCGAGTCCGGGTTGAAAGACTTCATAATCAATTAAATAATTAAACAAAGCATGATGGGTTATCTACTCATCCCGGATCTTTTCAAATAAAAGGTTGTGAATTTCCATAAAACGAGCGGGTCCATGTACTAAACTAGCTTCGTTTGTCAACAATTCCAAGTGTAGAATAAGGACAACAATGACACTTAGGAACATGCATTTGAGTGCCCACCTCACACTTAGCCAAAAACTGTAGTTATAAACAAAATTTGGTGGACACCTCACACTTAGTCAAAAACCAAAATCTGCACAAGTTTAGCATATAAAATTCACAAGACTCAGCAGAAGACAAAAACAAGAAACAAACTCCTAGCAACTATCAAACCCTTCCTGTAAGACCCAATTGTCCCTCCCCCACTATTATTATGCATCGTCTCGATGTAGAAAACGGAATTATGAAGAACTAAGAGCAGCGGTAAAAATGGAAAGGAGAAAGGATGAGAATAACTGCCATGTGGAGGAGTGAATCCAACTGAATCAAGGAGCGAAGGGATGCGGAGGAGTGAATCCAACCTCCTTGAAATAGGCTGCCTAGTTCTGGTAAATTTTCTGAATTGTCTCCGCCATTGTGCCAACAACGGCAGCCAAGGAAGCTAGTTGCTCGGCTAGGTCATGAGGTTGCCGGTTGAGAGCTGAAGTTTGTCCCTGTTCTGGAGGAGGTGCGGCTGAAGATGCAAAATTTTTGGGAATCTGACCTGCGTGGGGGGGTAAGTCACCTGCAGGGATAAAAGAAACAGAACCTCCTTCCTCGGTCCGGATTAGCTTCATGGCTTTTAACAAATTTAAATCAAAAGGGAGCATACGACAAGCAACATGCAAAGGACATTCATTCACATCAAGTTCACATAAGTTAACGGCTAAGCGAGTGATGATATGCCCTAAGTGAAATTTAGCTACCTTTTTCATCATTTCAGAAAATTTCAAGGCTAGCCAATATCCTAAATTGACTTGTCTCTCAGTCACCATGCACCATAGGAAAAACAATTCCTGTTTAGACACAACAGTCGGGTCCTCATTCCTGACCGAGTAGTTAATAGCCAAAAATCTATGCATGAAACGGAGAGGTTCACTTGAAATTAAATTTGCCTTAGATTTTGAGGGGCTAAAAACAGTGTCGGCTAAACCAGTTAACTCAGAATAGACACTCACAGCATTAAACTCAGCAGGATAATCACAAAGCATGTTAGAATATGCATTAGTTGAGCAAAATTCTTTATCAAACAGGCCCAAAGCCACATTAAATTCAGCTACGGACAGGTTATGCATTTTATCACACAATTGAAATTGAATGCACGAGGATTGTGATTTCTTCATTTTCTTCTTATCCAAAGTGAACGTGCTAAAGAACTTATGCATTAGACAGTTATAAACAGATAATTTAACAGCAAAAATGGCTTCCAACCAATATTATCCATCAAATCATGCACATCAGACTTGATATTTAAAGCAATTAGAGTGGGCTCATGCAACCAACGACCCTCAATAAAAGTTTTAAGTTTCAAAGAATTGTACCTATGTTGATGTGCCGGTAAGTCGAAAGTCATCTCGGTGTCGACGACTATGGGCTTGGATCGTTGTGGTCCTTTCTCTAGGCGAGACCGGGTCATTTTCCTTGGTCATGTTGAGAAAGTTGGAGCCTCGGTTTGCTCGGCTTGTTCACTGTGAATTTCTGAGGATTCCGATTCTGCTTGCTCGTAGGAGTTGTTGTGCGAGCAAGAATCGATTTCTATGGAGTCAGTGGAGCTTGACTCGGAGAGTTCGATGGAGATGGTCTTTTTAGGAGGAGGAGCAAGTCGCCGGGACTTCCGGGTAGGGGCAGGTTTCTTTGATGGTGGTGGCTTTCTCTTTCTCTGAGTTTTTAGTGGTGGAGAGCGGTGGTCAGATACCTGGGGTGAGAGTGCCGGACCTGTAGGGAGTGGTGAGTTGTGACTCGTCGTCGGTAGTGGAGAGTTCGAACCTACAGGGGGTGGTGATTGGTGGTCCGCCGTAGGTGAGGGTGGTGACAAGTCTGCTGGGAGCAGCGAATGGTGGCTCGCCGTGGGTATGTCACCGGCGGAGTCAGTTTCTTGTGTTCTCTCCAACATTGTGGCGATCTCGGAGGCAGTGGGAGAATGGAATCGGTACGGAGAGTTGAGAACCGCCGGTGGTGAAGGTGGCGAACCTACAGGGGGTGGTGACTGGTGTTCCACCATGGGTATATCACCGGTGGAATCGGTCTCCTAAATCCGCACCAACATCGCGGCGATTTCTGAGGCGGAGGGAGAGTGGAAGCGGTATGGAGAGTCGGAGGGTTCCTTTGGTGGAGGAGTTTGGTCCGCCATCGGTGCCTTCCCTTTCTCCTTCCTTGAGTATCGGTGAAGGTTCGCCGGAGGTGAAGGGGACTCTGCGTCTGTGCAGTACTGGCGGGGAGGAGAGGGCGGTGAGTGGTAGCGGCTCCGCCTGGGAATGTCGCTGAAGTAGCCATCCATGGAAGAGCTTGGGGAAGAAGGTGAAAGGTTCTGGGTGTTTGAGTGATCGATGAAGCGAAAGGGGTTTTAGGGGTAAAGGGTTTTTAAAATAGGTTTAAGTTTGAGTGAAGTAAAGGTAAAAAGATCTTTTTAACTTTCACTTAAAAATTAACCTTTCTTAGTCCCATTATCCCTATATTCTTTAGTTTCCTTAGCCCAACTCCATAAAAGCCAATGCCTGTATCTGCAATTAACAAAATGAAACCCAGAAATCATCCAAGGAAAGGGATGAAGTTAGTTAAATTAGTTGAAGAATAAAAACAGTAAGAAAAGCTGATATGAAAAGAGTGGCTAGTCTTGGGCAAGACTAGTCCTAGGGCTGCCTCCCTGTAGCGCTGCTATTTTTCGTCTGAGGCTAGACGTAACTGAACTTCAGTGCTCAGTCTTCGGGAACTTCAAATCAAACTTCATTGGTCCCCTGGGCTTGGAATCCTTCGTAGAATGGCTTTAGGTGATGCCCATTTACCTTGAAACATTTGTCGTCCTTCAAGATTTTAATTTCGACTGCACCATGTAAGAATACCTGTTTTACCACGAAAGGACCAATCCATTTGGTCCTTAGTTTGCCTTCAAATATCTTGAGTCGAGAATGGTACAAAAGGACTTTTTGCTCGACTTGGAATTGCTTCCGCGTGAGCAGGTTCTCGTGGTAATTTTTGGACTTCTATTTATAGATTCTTGAACTTTCATATGCTTCGCCTCTCAGCTCTTCCAACTCCTGTAGCTGTAATTTCCGCTCTTCCCCTGCTTCATCATAGGCCATATTGCATTTTTTTACTGCCCAAAATGCCCTATGCTCCAGTTCCACGGGGAGATGACATGGTTTGCCGTAAACCATTCGGTAGGGAGACATCCCAATTGCGGTTTTGTACGCTGTTCTGTATGCCCATAGGGCGTCTTCGAGTCTGACGCTCCAATCTTTTCTTATGAAATTCACCGTTTTCTCTAGGATAGACTTTATCTCACGGTTCGAAACTTCGGCCTGACCATTGGTCTGTGGGTGATAAGCTGTGGACATACGATGATTGACTCCATACTTTTTAAGCAGGGATATCATTACCCGATTGCAAAAATGAGTCCCTCTGTCACTGATTAATACTCAGGGCATGCCAAACCTGCAGAATATGTTTCCCTGCAAAAACTTAACAACTGTTTGAGCATCATCAGAATTGGTGGCAATCGCTTCCACCCATTTCGAAACATAATCTACTACCAATAAAATGTAAAGATAGCCAAAAGAATTTGGAAATGGGCCCATAAAATCAATGCCCCATACGTCGAAGATTTCACAAGTTAAATCGACGTAAGTGGCATTTGACTCTGTTGGCTTAAATTTCCCGTTTTTTGACAATTGGCACAAGAATTGCAAAATAAGTATGAATCACGAAAGATGTTGGGCCAAAATAAACCACAGTCGAGTACTTTGCGTGCTGTTCACCTTGGTCCGAAGTGACCACCACACGAACCTGAGTGGCTGAACTGAAGTATGGACTCGATTTCGGTTTCTGGGATGCATCGCCGAATCATCTGATCAGAACAATGTTTCCACAAATACGGCTCATCCCAGATGTAATATTTGGCTTCCTTTCTCAACTTATTTCTTTCATTCCAGGTGAGCTCTTCCGGCATTACACCTGCAACCATGTAATTTACCAAGTCAGCATACCAAGGTGCAATTGTGTTAATGCTAAACAAGTGTTCATCGGGAAATTCGTCTTTGAGCTCGTCATTGTCATTATCTGGTGAGAGAAGTCGGCTAAGGTGATCTGCCACTAAGTTTTCAGACCCTTTTTTATCGCGTATTTCAAGGTCGAACTCCTGTAACAGAAGTATCCACCGAATTAGGCGAGGTTTCGCGTCTTTCTTCTTCAATAGATACCACAATGCTTCATGGTCAAAAAACACAATAACCTTAGTGCCAAGCAAATAGGAACGGAATTTTTCTAAAGCAAATACAATAGCTAAAAGTTCTCTTTCAGTGGTCGAATAATTGCTTTGGGCGTTGTCAAGCATTCTCGACGCATAATATATAACGTGAGGTAGCTTATCCACCCTTTGTCCTAGAACAGCACCGATTGCGTAATTGCTAGCGTCGCATATAATCTCGAAGGGGTAATTCCAATTTGGTGGTTGGATGATAGGTGCTGAAACTAGCTTATCTTTCAGTTCTTCAAATGCGTTCTTACAAGTCTGATCGAACTCAAATGCCACCTCTTTTTGCAGCAATTTGCACATGGGTTGTGTTACCTTGGAGAAATCTTTAATGAAACGCCGGTAAAAACCTGCAAGGCCAAGAAAAGAACGGACTTCCCGGACACTTTCGGGGTAAGGTAAAGACTGAATTACATCAATTTTTGCTTTATCCACCTCAATGCCTCTAGCTGAAACCACATGTCCTAGAATTATACTTTGATTGACTATAAAATGACACTTCTCATAATTCAGGACCAGATTAAACTTTAAACACCATTTCAGCACATTACCAAGATTAGCTAAGCATTCATCGAAGGAGTCACCGTAAACAGTGAAATCGTCCATGAATACTTTGATAATCTGTTCGACATAATCAGAAAAAATGCTTACCATACATCGTTGGAATGTTGTCGGAGCGTTACATAGTCCGAATGGCATCCGTCGGTAAATCGTCTTTTCTTGATCTTCGAGTGCCACCGGAACTTGGTAAAAACCAGAGTAGCCATCCATATTAGAATAGAATTTCTTACCTGCCAATCTTTCTAACATCTGGTCGATAAAAGGGAGTGGGAAGTGATCTTTTCTCGTGGAAGCGTTCAGCTTTCTGTAATCGATACAGACGCGCCATTCGTTTTGCACTCGAGTGGGGACCATCTCTCCCTTCTCATTTTGAACCATCGTAATTCCCGTTTTCTTTGGTACCACATGGACTGGGCTTACCCATTTGCTGTCCGAAATTGGGAATATAACGTTTGCATCCAACATTTTCTGAACTTCTTTCTTTACCACTTCCATCATTGGAGGGGTTCAGTCTTCGTTGTGCATCGCGTTTCGGGGCTGCTCCTTCTTCGAGGGGAATTTTATGCAAACACGTTGACGGGCTCAGACCTTCCATATCAGTGATTCTCCATCCTATCACCTTTTTATGCTGTCGCAACACCTCAATCAGTTGCCTCTCTTCGTCCGGACTCAATTTGTTCAAAATTATTACCGGCAATGTCTCTTCAGCTCCTAAATAGGCATATTTCAGGTGTTTAGGTAGCTCTTTCAGCTCCAATATATGTGCCTGCACAACAGATGGTGATTGTTTTAACATGAAAAGTACTTCCTACCTGCTGATCAGATTTTTCTAAAGCGTCGACGATTTCTCTTACGCTCTCCTCCATGTATTCGTTGTCCATAGTCAAGCTTTCGCTTAGCGCAACCTGCAACTCATCTTTTCCACTTAAATTTAACATATTTTGGGTTACAGGTTCGATTACATCAATTCCACACACAGAAGACACGTCAATTGGACAACCTTACCATCGAATTCCATGGTCATCATCCCTTTATGGACGTCAATTTTTGTTCTTGCCGTGGTTAGGAAAGGTCTCCCTAGCAATATTTCAGAAGATTCTAAGGTATTGTCATCGTTTTGCATATCCAACACATAAAAATCTGCTGGAAAAACTAGATCGTTCACCTGAACTAAGACGTCTTCTAAAACACCCTTTGGGTAGACTAAGGCTCTATTGGCAAGTTGAATTACTACACCTGTTTCCTCTAGTGGACCAACATTTAAAGCAGAGTAAATAGACATAGTCATGACGTTAATTGACGCACCTAAATCGCACATTGCCCTCTTAATACTAGTATTACCGATTAGACAGGAAATAGCAAACATACCCTTATCTTTGCACTTTTGGGGTATTTTTCTTTGTAAAACAGCGGAAACATTTTCTCCTACAACTACCTTTTCATGCCCGGCTAGCTTAGTCTTATTTACACATAATTCTTTCAAAATTTTTGCATACCGAGGTATTTGCTTAATTGCATCAAGTAAAGGGATGTTTACCTCCACCTTTCGAAAGGTTTCGAAGATGTCCCTTTCTTCCTTCTCTCTCTTTGATTTGGCTAGATGGCTAGGAAATGGTGGTCTGATCACCAGAGGTGGGTCCTGGTCCGCAATTCCTTTTTCTGGAGGTTTGTCATTCGTGGAACTATCAGTCTCTTTTCCAGTCACTTCGCTTTCATTCGTAACGGCTTGCTGCTGGGCGCAGGGTGGTTTAGTCTTGGGCAAGACCAAGTCTTTCCCACTGCGCAGTGTGACTGCACTTACATTCTGTCTGGGGTTTGTTTCGGTTTGTGAAGGCAGCTTCCCCTGAGACTGTAGTGCACTCAACGATGTTGCAATTTGACTCATCTGTTTCTCCAAATTTTGTAGATTTGCTTGAAGATTTGCGTTAACCTTGCCTTGTTCTTCCTGAAATTTAGCTAAGTTAGCGATAACGGACTGACCATTGGAACTAGATGCCATACCTGAGTTAGGATCTGCCTGAGGGGGCCTGTACTGTGGAGGCCGATGGTACTGTTGCGGAGCATTTGGTTGAAGAACATTGTTCTGTTGTTTATAACTAAGGTTCGGGTGATCACGCAATCCGGGATTGTACGTGTTAGAGTATGGATCATACCTCCACTGAGGCTGCCCTTGATACCCCAGAGCAGTATTGATCTGTTCAGGGGTGTCCTCTTGCAACGTAGGGCACTCGTCTGTAGCATGTCCGGCCATTGCGAAGATCCCGCATGCCTTTACCTGTACCGTTGTTTCTAAAACCAAATTTTGAACAAGAGAGGTCAGAGAATTAAGTTTTTCCTCAATGGCTGAGGTACTTACCTCGTATGTTTTCCTTGGGCTCTCTTGTTGTTTCCCAAACTGTTGCGATGTCGCTGCCATGCTTCGGATCAGTTCTTTAGCTGCTGCTGGTGTTTTATCTATCAGATTTCCCCCACTGGCAGCTTCCACCATTCTTCTTTCCATGCTCAGCATTCTCTCATAAAAATATTGAACAAGAGAATGTTCAGTGATACCGTGTTGGGGGCAGCTTGCACAAAGCCTCTTAAATATCTCCCAATAATCATGGAGTGTTTCTATATCTTTTTGTTTGATGCCGCTGATTTCTCTTCGGATCATTGCTGCCCGTGAAGCGGGAAAATATTTTTCCATAAATGCTTGGGTCATTCCGACCCATGTTGTGATGGATCCTGAAGGTAGATTGAGGAACCAATCTTTTGCTGCATCCTGCAAAGAAAAGGGAAAAGCTCTTAATTTAACTTTGATAACTTGCTGAATCCGATTTGATGATCTCCGCCGGAGTTACCTGCAAAACAGAACCGGAGACAGGATCTCCGGGAAAACTCTCCGACGATCTAGTCAGTTCTTTGTATGAAGGTTGGTAATAATAGCATTACGGGGAAAAATGTGAACGTACCTCTCCCCTTTGGCCTTATGGCTTTTTATAAGTGTTCTTAAGTAACCGCCGAGGGCGGTTACTCCTTCCAGGCCACTTTCCGAGGGCGGTTACTCCTTTTTAGGCCATGTCCCTTTCGTGGCTTTCGTGGCAACAAACGTGGTATCGTTTGTTCTGAGTGGGAGTTTTGATGCTCCGTTTAGGAATTCGGGCGGTTACTCACTTCACCCGCTTCCTCTATTCGGGCTCTATTCGGGTCCCATCCGATCCTAGACCATGGGTCTAAGTATGGGCTGGGCCCGTGTAATGAATTCGGCCCGGTTTGACTTCGCGGGTCATCACATGCCTCCCCCTTAGTTTGGCAAGAGCCCTTTAGGGTCTTTTTATAGGGGACTCTTCGTTTTTGTCTGGATATTCAAAATTCAAAAATTGTGAATTTCCTTGTCCGTCGTTTCTTTTCCGGCATCGTCGTTTCTTTTCCGGCATCAACCTCTTCGTGTTCATTCTTCTCTGTGTAGTCTTTCATATGTAAGTTTTCCTTTCCACAACTTGTACCTCGCTCGACTCTTTACTTCTGTTCATTTTTCTTCATCAATATGTCGAACCCTGACCTCGACTTCGCACCGTTCGACGAAAATTACGTCCACGAGGTATCTCATGAGGTCGATGAGATGGTTGATGAAGCTTCAACCAGCTCTCCCGGGTCTGATTCTCATCCCGCCGACTTCCTCCACCTAGCGAATACATCCGATGAGGGTTTAGGTTTTGACCCTAAAAAGTTGATTCCGCCACCTGTCCCAACCCCTCGTTTGCTACCGAAGAAGGACAGATCGGGAAGCCTAGTTTGTCAGGAGACAATTGATGACTTGCGGGAGCAGTATTGTTGGCTTCAAGGTCTCGAAGCCCTCATTCCCGGGGAGGATAGAGGACCGGGCGACTACCCAAAGGGGTATTTCACCATTTTCGTCGCCCAGATTATCTGCGGTTTCACGTATCCGTTGGCGGATGAGATTGCCTCCGTCCTTGGCGGTTACGGAATCGCACCTGGTCAATTGCATCCCAACGGATGGGCCGACTTAACTCTGGACAAATTTCTGGCGGATTGTCTGGAGGTTCCCTTCTCGCTCAAAATTTTCTCCAAGCTTCATCATTTCAAAAGTTCAGCAGGGTATTTCACTTTCATCCGTCAGAGCGGTTACTATGGTTTCGACGAGAAGCTGAACAAGATCCGCGAGTGGGACCGATCTTACTTCTTTATCAAGTTTAATGAAGGGAATTCAAACTTCCTTCACTGCTGGGGCCGGCCCAATGTAAAGAGTTTGAACTTCGGTTACCCCAGTGAGGAAGAATCCGCTGTTATAAAGTTCTTGAAGAGTACGCCTCCTTTCGTATGGACATATGATCAGGCCTTCCATATGCTAAGGAGCCGAGTAGCGATTGCCTACCGCGAGGGAGATCGCGTTGTCTATATCCCTTATCGCGTTTTTGTTCAAGGTACTTTTTTATTTCCAAGTTGATGATTTCTTTTAACCCTTTGCAGGGGTGATCCTTTATCTCAACTCGCTGCAGATCGGGAGGCGAAAGCCTTAGCGAGAAGGAAGAGGCGGATGACGGGGACCACTTCCGTTGCAGGGGCGAATTCTCCTGGAGGGGCGATTACTTCTATTGAGGCGGCTTCTCCCGTAAGGGCCTCCGTTTCACAAGGTCCAGCTTCTGCTTCCGAGGACCTTCCCTTAACTAGGAAGCGGAAGCATAATGCGGATACAGAGTCTTCTCGTCCCAGAAAGAAAAACACCTCTGTGTCCCTCACTGTTGGCGGCACACCCGTATCCGCCCCGTCCAAAGGAAAGAGCAGTACTCCAATTCACGAGGTATCTCAATCCGTTCCCCCCCTTTTTTTATGTTGTTAATTTTTCCTCATGAGTTATCTGTTGTTCTCCTGATCTTTCTCCTTATGCATTCGCAGCCGATTCCCGATATCAGCGGGTGGTGGACTAGGACCTTTGGTATGGCCGTGAGCTTTTCTTGTAAGGACATTGTCTCTTCCATATGCAATGTCCTTGGGCGGCTCCCCTCTGCTTCCCATGTGCGAGAACAAGTACCGCTTCCTACTGCAATGGAGGGGATTGAGAAGCGTGCCATAGAGGTATATTGTTGTTTTGGGGGTAGAGGCTTGTCATTCCCTTTCAAGGATCTTGTGTCCATAGTAATCGCATGTTTCTATTCGCGCTTTTTATTCACGAGCCGTCTTATATGCAAATTATCAATTTTGCGGAGGGCGCTCTCCAAAGGGATGCTGAACGAGCCAAAGAGTTGGAGAACCTTGGTACTAATTGGCGACTCAGAAGTCGCTTTATGATGATGTCCAAGGGAAGGTAAAGGCTCTTGAAGGCGCTTGTCAGAAGGTTATGAGCGAGAAGGAGGAAGCTCTCAGATCCCTCCAGGCTAAGTCCGACGAGCTGCAAAAGGTCCTTGATGATCTAAATTCATCCAAGGAGGCTCTGGAGATGCAAAAGAAGAAAGCTGAGGAGATTCTAGCCGAAGATGGTGCTCGCATCTATTGGTATGGGGAGCGAATTCATGCCGCTTATGAGCATGGACATCCGGATCGAGTACTTAGCCGCCCCAAGGTTCCCATCCCCGAAAAGGATCTAACTGAGAAGTGGGACAAGCTGGAAGCCGAGGATGATGATATGGATGAGGTACTCTTCTTAGATTGACAGAGTTTTCAGAACTCTCCAATTAGCTGCGAGATCCCTACTCAGAACGCGGAAAAAGAGGCACCACAAGACCTTTCTCAGCCTGAGCAAGAGGTACCGCCCTCTGAAGCGGTTACTGATTCGAGGGTTGAGGATTCGCTTGAAGCAGATCCGCCCACTGGAGGAGATGAGGGAGCCGCTGAAGGCGAGGAGGGCCATAAGGTGAAGGAGAGGAAGCTGTAGCATAGTTTGATTTATATCTGGACTGTTGTATGTAACAAACTGCCCGTATATATATATTTTCTTTTGCTTGCCGCTTTACCTATACGTGCGATTGTTGCTTATTGCCCTTTGTTTTCATACGTGACCCTTGCCTTTTGCCGACTCCATATTTGTATTTCCTCGTAGTTTAGTTTCGTTTCCGCTAGGGTGGCCAGACCCTTTTTGCAATTTTTTGAGTACTCGTTAATTCGCTTAATTTTATGCCTTATCTTATAATTTTTCTTTCGAAAATAATATAATCATAAGGTTAATCATAAGGTTTTGCGAGTGATGCGTAATCATGCATCCGCCTTTCTTTAAGAGGCAACACATTTATGTGTTTTTAAGTTTAACCATAAGGTTTTTGCGAGTGATGCGTAATCATGCATCCGCCTTTCTTAATAGGCAACACATTTATGTGTTTTTAAGTTTAACCATAAGGTTTTTGCGCGATTTACCCGCCTTTTGTTTGTAGATAACACACTGAAGTGGTTGTCCTAAAAAGGATCCGCACTCAAACGCTGTATGCAACAATTGAATATCTTTATTGATAAAAGAAAAGACTTTTTGTTACATTGGTATATGAAATGTGCAGGATCAAAGCCTCATTAAAACCTTTTATCAGAAAACCCAGTGGGAAAAAACTCATAAAAGGAAAAAGAGTACTCGTCATTTCCCTGAACTACCCGGCCCGTTTATATAGGCGCAGATTTTCTAGATTCCAGGTGCGCGGGAGCTTTTTTCCGCTCATTTCTTCTATTTCAAAAGTTGATGGTCCCAGCTTCTTGGATACTCTGTATGGTCCGATCCAGTTGACGCCTAATTTGCCTTTGCCATCTCTGGATTGTATTTTATCCGCTTTTTTCAAGACCAAGTCATTCTCGTTGATTATCACTTTTCGCACCCTTCTGTCATGATATTTCTTGACCCTATTGCGGTATACTGCCATTTGCATGTAAGCTTTTTCTCTTCGTTCTTCAACAGAATCCAATGCATCTCTAATGTTGATAGGATTTTGTGTGTCGCAATAATAAATTATTCGATCTGTAGGCAACTTGATTTCAACAGGTAGGACTGCTTCGGCTCCATAAACCAGAGAGAAAGGTGTTTCGCCAGTTGCTGCTTTTACAGAAGTTCTGTATGCCCATAACATATGGGGTATCTCATCCGCCCAACCTGTTTTTTTATCACCTAGCCGCTTCTTGATCCCTTGAATCATGGCCCTGTTGGTAACCTCTGTCATACCATTCGATTGGGGATGGTTTACGGAAGAAAAATGATTCTTGATCCCCATGCTTTCGCAGTATGCTTTGAACTTGACACAGTTGAACTGGGTGCCGTTGTCAGTTATAAGCTTTTGCGGGATTCCAAATCACATGATAATGTTCTCTCGTAAGAACTCGATCATTCGTTCAGGTGTTTGAGCGGTTACTGCCTCCGCTTCTACCCATTTGCTGAAGTGGTCAACTGCGACTACCAAGTACTTCCTTTTTTTTGTCGTTTCTGGGAATGGACCCACTATATCGATTCCCCATGTTGCGAATGGCCATGCCGTCATTATAGAGATTTGTTCGGCTCCGGGAACGTGCTTTTCATTCGCATGGATTTGACAGCTGTGACATTCCGCTACCATCTTTTGGGAATCCTCCATCACCTTTGGCCAATAGTATCCCATTAGCTTGACTTTTCTTACCAACGCCGCGGATGCTTCATGTGCGCCGCACATTCCTTCATGGAGTTCTCGCAGTGCGTAGTCTCCTTCATTGCGGCTAACACATTTCAACCATGGACATGTATATGATTTTCGATACAAAGTTCCATCTCGAATTGAGTATCTCGCTGATTGTCCAATTAGCTTTCTGGCTAGGCTTTTGTCATCCGGCAAATCTCCCTGCTCCAGATATTGGCGGATGGGTATCCGCCAATCTTCATCATCTTCCAGCTCTTCAATGACCATAATCTGATCGACTTCAAATGCCGGTGCAGATCTTATCTCCAAATTGCATGCTTTTTTATTCCATGGTTCTCTACTCGCCGCTGCTTTTGCCAGTTCATCAGCCTTTGTGTTTTGGCCTCTTGGAACATGCACCATTTCCCAGATGACTCCCTTGTGTGTTAACTCCTGCGTCAATCTGCCGACTACCTGATGGTATTTGACCAGATCTTCTTGTTTCACCAGATAGTTTTTTGTGATCTGATTTATCATGAGTTTAGAATCGCTGTAGATCACCACTCTTTCTGGCGTAAGTTCATTAAGCAGCTTCAATCCACATATCATTGCTTCATACTTTGCGGCATTATTGGTAGTTTCGAATGTTAACTTTGCCGCATAGTACAGGCGAATAACCTCCGGACCTTTGATGACGACTCCTAGTCCAGCTCCATCCGTGGACAATGCCCCATCTGTGAACATGCTCCACTCTTCTTTTTGTGCCTTTGGACGTTCATCTTCATCCCACGTGAATTCATTCACGAAATCGGCAAGTACTTGACCCTTTAGTGCTGGTCTTCCTTCGTAGCGAATATCGAATTCCCCCAGGCGAATTGACCATTCCATTAATCGGCCGGATGCGTCAGGTTTCTGCAGTACCTTCCGCATTGGAATTCCGGTTCTCACAATGATAGTATGCGCCTGAAAGTATGGTTTTAGCCGAGCCGCCGTGGTTATCACCGCGAGAGCCATTTTGTCCAACTTCGAATACCGAAGTTTTGCATCCTTCAAGACTTTGCTCACATAGTACACTGGATATTGTTGGCCCTCTTCTTCTCGCACCATCACAGTGCATATCGCCATACTGGTGATGGATACGTAAAGAAATAAATCTTCTCCATCCTCCGGCCTGCTCATTAAGGGCGGATAGCATAGCAGTCGCTTTATCCCTTCGAATGCTTCTTGGCAATCCGCCGTCCATTCAAAGGATTTAGACTTTTTGATGGCGTTGTAAAAAGGTAGACATCTCCTAGCTGAGCATGATATGAATCGCCCTAAGGCCACCAGCCGCCCGTTCAGTCTCTGTACTTCCCTTATGTTCCTCGGTGTCTTCATCTCCATTACCGCTTTAACTTTCTCGGGATTCGCCTCGACTCCCTTGCCACTAACAATGAAACCCAGGAATTTTCCCGCTCTTGCCCCAAATGTGCATTTTTATGGGTTCAACTTGAGGCCATATTTGATTAGTACTTCCAGGATTTCTTTGATATCCTGCGGGTGGTCTTGCATCTTCTTGCTTTTAATGATCATGTCATCTACGTAGATTGAGAAGTTCTCGCCTGACTTGTCTGAAAATATCTTGTTCATCATCCTCTGGTATGTTGCTCCTGCGTTTTTCAGTCCGAAGGGCATCACCTTGAAGCAATAAGTCGCCTGATGAGTTATGAATGATGTTTTGATTTCATCCGCCTTCTCCATGGGTATCTGGTGGTAACTGGATTTCACGTCGGTGAACGATAAAGCTTCAAATCCTGCAATTCCATCTACTAATATATCAATGTTAGGCAGCGGATACATATCCTTCGGACATGCTTTATTCAGATCTTTGAAGTCGACGCACATTCTGTACGTTCCATTTGGCTTTTTGACTAGCACCACATTGGCTAGCCACTCCGGATACGTGACTTCTCTAATCGCATCCGATTTTAGCAAATCTGCCACTGCTTTTTCAATCGCCTTCTGCCGCTCTGGAGCGTGTCCTTTCTTTTTCTGTCGCACTGGGGTTGCACCTTTGTCCACATTCAACCGATGGGTTGCTATATCTGGACTTATTCCTTTCAGCACTTCATTCGGAGCGGCGAATGCCGACTCGCATTGGATCAACACCTCAGTAATGGCTTTCTTCATTTCCTCGGGGAGTCCTGCCGCTATTCGTACATTCTTGTCATTTGAGATGGCGAATAGTTCCGTTTCTCCCAATGCTTCCGCCGGCAGCTTCTCATCGACTTTATCCTCTTCATCCGGTTTTGGTTCAAGTGACAATGTATAGGCTTGTTGAGACACAAGTTGATCTCCTTCAACTATGACTCGCCCTTGGTGTGTTGGCAAATGCAATGTCAAATGCTTCATTGAGATGAGCGACTCCGTTTCCGATAGGAACGGACGCCCTAGAATTATGTTGTAGGCCAACGGGAGATCAACAATTGCGAATTCTAGATCACCTCGCCATTTTAGATTCTTATCGCCCATTTCTGCTTCCAACACCACCTGTCCACTTGTTTGAGATGATTGACCCCCAAAACCAGTTACATCCATGAATGTATGTTCCACTCCCTCGTCATTAATTCCCAACTTGTTGAATGCAGTCCGAGTAATAACATTACAAGAACTGCCGGTATCAATAAGGACCCTCTTAACGTCCCATCCTTCTACGGCCATCGTAATCACCAAGGCATCCGCATGTGGCTCCGTGATTCGCGCAAATGAGTAATTGAGGGCATCCCCCCTATGCGTGTTGCTTTTTCGCTGTTCACGGCGAGCCCTTTTTGTTGGCGGCTCACAGATCCCGCCAGCTATCACGTTTATCACCCCTTTCTTCTGTTTCTTTTCGGGCCTTGCTTCTCCCTCATGCGGGAGCGTTGTTTTCTCATCAATCGTTTCTTTTCTTACGAATTGGCTTAGCTTGCCCCTCTCAATCAGCTTTTCTATTTCCTTCTTCAGTTCATAGCAATCGTTCGTGTCATGGTCGTTCAATCTGTGGAACCTGCAATATTTGTTAGGATATCGCCCCAAACTAGTTCGGCCTTTCGCCTCGGGGAACCGCACATCCTTCTTCAGGGGGCTCTTTTCGATCCAAAGTAACACCTCCTGGCGAGTCGTATTCAATGGTGTTTGATATCCTCCCCCTTAAAGGAGCGATCGCTTCTACGAACAAAATTACCCTTGGACTGGGTCTGGTGCCGATTGTCCGAAGTGGATCTAGCAGCATCTCTCTCTCTCCGGGTTTGAGCTCTATGTTCTTTGTTGACATCGTCCACTTCCATGAATTCCTTTGCTATCTTCATGAGTTCGGCCACTGTGCGCGGCTTGTTGCGGATGATTTCCTCCCGCATGCTCCAATCCGTGGTTCCATCCGCCATGATGTTGCGAATGCTCACGATATCCGGGTTCTGCAACCGCACCAGAATATCGTTGAATGCGACAACAAATTCCCTTAGGGAATTATAGTTCCTCTGTTTGATCTCCTTTAGCTGCCTATCCGTCACATCCGCTGCTTTATAGCCCACGAACTTTGCACAGAAATCACGACTGTATTGATTCCAGTTGTGAATAGATTCAGCAGGTAAAGACCAAAACCAATCAGATGCCGCTCCGCCCAAAGTGGTCGAGAATAATCTGCAAATTATGCTTTCACTCGCTCCTGCAACATCCATTAATTCTCTGTAGTTCCTGACATGAGCCTCAGGATCAGAATTTGGATCCCCATACTATTTAGGTATCGCCGGCACCTTTATCCTGTGATCTGGTATAAATTCCCGCAACGACGGAGCAAAAGGCGAATCACTCTGCACCTCTGCTCTCGCCCTAGGCGTGTACCCCATTCGCTCCATCATGTTCCGTAGTTGATCTTCCAACTCAGGATGGGGTATTCGCCGAATCTCCTCCATCCGCTGCTGGTGAACTCTGGGTGGCATCCACCCGCCAATTGATGTTGAGATTTGTTCTCGCCGTGGTTCTAGCCGCCGTCCGGTTATAGGATCGAAGTTCCAAGTGTGCTCCTGCCCAGACGTATTCGCCCCAGACGTCATTAACTCTGAACGCCCGCAAACCAAGGGCTCCGTATGTTGTAGTGGAAGGATTCCTAGTATTCCCGACGTCGGTTGGGATGCTTGCCAGGTCGGATGGATCGTCATACTAGGATCGTGGTACGAGTAGTTGCCTGGGTGGCTGTGTGGGTTCATGCGACTACTCTGACCTATCTGATTTAGCTCTCGAGATGGCTGCGGAAGCGCAGATATGGCGGCAGTAGTCGATGGTTGTGTGGAGATGACAACAGGTTGTTCAGGAGCAGCCGCCACGGCGGTATTGCGATCAGCGATTGCGGTTAACAAACTAATCATTCGATCCCCCGCCGCTTGGCTCATATTTGAAGCCAAGACTTATCCTGCCATTTGGACGAAATCGCTATTGGACATCTCCATCTCAGTTTGCACTTGGACTTCCAATAATGGACTCAAATGTCCCGAAGGGCTCGACGAGCTAGGCACCACAGGCTGCGTACTCGCAGGCTGTGAATTCCCAATCCGTGGACCCCTTGAGTTCATACTAGTTGATCTGGTTGTAACGCCGGTCATTCGTGATGGTTCTGACATGTTCTTTGTGTACCTTTAACTAAATGTTGGTAAAAAAGGTCCACCTTCACCGCACCAATGATAACTTGCTGAATCCGATTTGATGATCTCCGCCGGAGTTACCTGCAAAACAGAACCGGAGACGGGATCTCCGGGAAAACTCTCCGACGATCTAGTCAGTTCTTTGTATGAAGGTTGGTAATAATAGCATTATGGGGAAAAATGTGAACGTACCTCTCCCCTTTGGCCTTATGGCTTTTTATAAGTGTTCTTAAGTAACCGCCGAGGGCGGTTACTCCTTCCAGGCCACGTTCCGAGGGCGGTTACTCCTTTTTAGGCCATGTCCCTTTCGTGGCTTTCGTGGCAACAAACGTGGTATCGTTTGTTCTGAGTGGGAGTTTTGATGCTCCGTTTAGGAATTCGGGGCGGTTACTCACTTCACCCGCTTCCTCTATTCGGGCTCTATTCGGGTCCCATCCGATCCTAGACCATGGGTCTAAGTATGGGCTGGGCCTGTGTAATGAATTCGGCCTGGTTTGACTTCGCGGGTCATCAAACTTGTTCCTCAGTAATTCCTTGTGGGCTCATACCTGAACAAACAGCATGGAATTCATTTAAATGATTGTGTGGATTTTCACTTTCCATCCCGTGGAACTTAGGTAAATAGTGAATCAGTCCCGATTTAAGTTCGAATGCTGCGTCCAGATTCGGATACGTCACGCATAGAGGCTGTTGATCAGCTTGGGGCACGTGAAGTTGTCTGAGGGTTCTTTCTGCCATTGTTTCGGTTTCAGGTATCTCGCTTTCTTCGTCGGAAAATTCCTCTTCTTCGTTAGAACTAGGAATTCCAATGGCTCGTGATTTTTGTAACCTCACTTCTTTAAGAAGTTTTCTCGCCAATAACTCTATCTCTGATTCAAAGAGGAGTTGTTTAGAAAGTTCAGACCTGGTCATATACGAATAAAATCAAGTTAGATTAATCCCCGGCAACGGCGCCAAAATTTGATGGGTGTCGAATCCACCAGATAAATAATTGTTACAGATCGACTACTGGTTTGTAAAAATGGTAAGTAAAGATCGTACCCTAAGGATTAATACCGATTGATTACGTATTATGACTAAATCTAATAAATGTAAATTGGGGGGGGAATGATTTTTTGGTAGTTATCTTGGAATGAATTTTGTAAAATTGAATTGAAATTAAATCTTGTTACTATTATATGAGAGAGTACCGATCAAGGGATATCCGCAGGCAAAACAATTATTTCATGTTGATCACTGAAAGTGGGAAAATATCATAATTAACACGATCTGGATTGGTTATAGTCGTTCCTTATTCATTCCCGACCTAATCCTTCCTTAATTGTAAAGCAAATCCTAGAGCACCTAAAGATAAGCTCCTATTCGGCCAAACAGTTCTAGCTTAGCGCTTAGAATTTAATCTGTCGAAAGCATTGGGAATTAGAAGGACCCAATCTAAGTTAACCCAATTCTTAGCGATTCCGATTTAAACCAAATTACATGTTCATACGCTTGATCATAGTTAGGGTTTCGGATGATTACAAATCCTACAGCCTAACGTTGTTTCAATGAATGAAGAAGCCGAAGCCCGGCCGAACTGTAGCCTAAACTTTCATTGAAGGTCTGATTTCATAGATTGATAAATATATAAACAGATCATATAAAATTAGATTACCGAAATTAAGAACGACAATCTCACAATTAGAAATAATGATAGCCTTTGATTAATCCCTTAATCGATAGAGGAAATTAGCTATGCATAGTCATGAATCGACTATGATAGCTTACAAAGGTAAAAATGATGAACGTAAAGTGAAATGAGAAATTGTGCTAAAAGCTTACAAAAAAACCCTAACAAGGAAAATGAAATTGTCAAATCAAAAAGTTGCCTTCAAAAACAATGGTGGGTTTCTTTTATAGTGTTAATTCAAAAATCCTCAATTTTCTGAGTTCCTTCCTTGATTTCAGGGATTCCCTTCGTTCAAAACATGTTGTTGAAACTGTGGAGATAAGTTAGTTTCTGATTCTGCTGACTTGGCGATTTGAATAAGTCGACCCTCTTAGTCTTGGGCAAGACTAAACCAGTTACGTCCGCAAAGCTGAACTTTGAGTGAAAAAAAAGGTCCAAAACAGCCTTCCAAGCCTTCTTTTCTCCAATTTGATCCTTGAAAGCACTTATGCAACAAAACAAGTAAAAAGGTCCCAAAATGACATAAATAAAGAGGGAATATTCATAAAAAGAACCTAATAAACTTGCCATTTTGGACACTTATCACCTGCGTTTTGGCTTCAGGGATAAAATGTCCTCCATCTCCATCCACACCTTCAACTATTTCAAATTTCCCCATCCCCATACCTGTCGGTTCGGATCCCCATGGATTTTAGGGATTCCTGCCTATTGTCACCCCTATTAGAGAGTCTCCGTCAATTTTGTAGCAGGGTTCTTGGTTTTGTCCTTCGAGTCTATCCCTACGAAGATGTTAGTATATAAGTTCTTCAGGATGGTAGGGCTCACCCTCTCCATATTTGTTGTTTATTCACTAGTCCTTATGATTTCTTTCATGAGAGTAATCCCGAGGGGAGTATTTTCCTCCATTTTTTGTTTTTTGTTTTGTTGGTTATAACAAAAGATAAGTAGTGCTTTATTCCACACTTACCAAAATGATGTGGTAGTGAGATTGCATTATTCAAATGCCGGTGGTTTGCTTTGATCTCCATTATAAGTAGTGCCTTGAATACATTCCGACGATCGAGTTATTATAAGTATAATAAAGTGAAAAGAGAGAGTTTTGGATTTGTACTTATTGGCTTGGGCACGAGGCAAAATGACTTTCATATCTTATGGATCGGACCTAGGAGAGCCCAAGTGGATTCGGCCCATTCTGAAGGTCAGAAGGACTCCTACTAGTAGATTTGGATCTACCTCTTGATTGTGTTTGAAGGGCTTTTGGCCCACTTGCCTAATCAAGTTTCGTATTTTTTTTTATAAGGAATTGAATAAGTTTTGTTCAGTTTATCGGTTGGCTTTTAACTATTTTATAAAAGAAATTACTTTGTACCAAAAAAAAGGACTAATACATTACCAGCTCTCTGAACTTGTCCAAAATAGTAGATTGGCTCACTGAACTTTACAAGTGTTTCACCAGCTTCCTAAACTTGCTTATTTCGTATCACCAGCTCCTTAAACTTGTCCATAAAAGTAGATTAGCTCCCTGAACTTTGCAAGTGTCTCACCAACTCCCTAAACTTGCTTATTATGTAACAACTAAATACAAAAACTTATTAAACTTAAATTCTAAAAATACGTCTTTATCTATTCGATAGGTAATTTTTCGTTTCTCCTACCTTTCAACCTATTATAAGAGTTAGTGTTGCAGCTTTGAGAGATTGAATGGATGAGGATCGAGCGTTAGTATTATGGTTTTTGTATTTAATTGTTATAGAATAAGCAAGTTTGGGGAGTTGATGAGACACTTGCAAAGTTCAAGGAGCTAATCTACTTTTATTGACAAGTTTAGGGAGCTGGTGATACGAAATAAGCAAGTTTAGAAAGCTGGTGAGACACTTGCAAAGTTCGAGGGACCAATCTACTATTTTGGATAAGTTCAAGGAGCTGTTGATGTATTTTTTTATTGAAATACGGACCTAGCCTAACGGAAATCCCAACCAGGTTCGCACCCCCAAAAAGGCAAAGATCCAAGATATATAAATGAAGAGAAGAAAAAATATGAATCCAATACAACGAATGCTTTAAGAAAATCTAAACATATCCATACCAAGGGCATTATCTCTTGCTAAAAGGGAGCAGAAGTCCGGAAGGGTATTCCACAATTGTAAATCTGAGGCCAGACGTCCGTAATTAGCAAGAGCGTCCGCCACTTGATTTCCTTCAACGAACACATGGGAAATAACCACCTGTATATGCATCATTGAATCTAAACAATTTAACCAATCCACTCGAAATTGTCTAGGGAATGATCTGTGCACGGGTACGGAAAATTCGAATAACGTAAGTCGAGTCACTTTCAATCCAGAGGCGAGTCCATCCACGTGACCTCGCAATCGAAACTGCAAAAATAGCAGCTTGCAATTCTGCCATGTGTATCAAAGCACAATCAAGGGGGAAGGCAAATGACCCAAGAGGACACCCCTGGCTATTTCGAAAAACCACACCGCAACCAGCTATACCCGATATCACAGAGGCATCAGTGTTTGCTTTAATCCAATCAGACGAGGGGGCTGCCATCTAACTTTAATGATTCGAGGGGCCCTATGACGATGATCGTTTAACCCGAGATTATGGAGAATTGATAACTCCATAACAGAATTCCATACCGATCCTTTGCTGATTCTATCAGAGCTACGAATAGCAGACCAAAGAGAGTGTAATGCCTCATGAATGTTTGGAGGCTTGTTCTAAAAAATAACAGCATTTCTTACAGACCAGATCGTCCAAACAGCGTTGACAAGCGCGACCTGCCAGAGGGAAAGGACTTGCGAGATGAACTTGTGTGAGAAGGCGTGTTGTAAGAGGGTCTGTAGAGAAGAATCAAGTACAAGTCTTCTACCAAATAAAGCCGATATTTTGAACCAGATTTGAGAAGCAAAGGGGCAATGAACAAGCAAATGGTTACTCGTCTCATAAGCCATTAAACAGATCGGACAGCGAGAAATTAGAGGCAGGCCTCTAGCATGGAGCGCGGCATGAGTTGGTAAAGAATCCCAGTACGCACGGCAGCAGACGATGGAGTGTGACGACTGAATAAAAGGTTTCCAAACTGATTTGAAAAACCAAATACAAATCCGGAGGAGCACGCAACTAGTGATAGAATAGCTTTACCGTGAAGAGGCCATTGCTCGCAGGTCTCCAAAAAAATAAATCATGTTCAGAGCCATTTCCATGCATATTCCGGATGCGCTGGTGCAACGGACTAGCCAGCATCGGAAGATCCCGCCAGTTGCTATTTTCATACAAATCTGAGATTCTATCATTGAGCTTCAAACGGTCAGACGTAGAAATCTCAAGCTGTTCAGCCAGGGGCGGTAAAATCCATTCCGAATTCTAGAATGACAACTCAGAAGATGATCCAAATGACCAAAAACAATTCTCCCGTAACTTGAGATAGGCGTTCTTGATAGACCACCAAACGGACGATCGCTGCAATCGAATCCTTGGCAAACCAGCCCTGTTTAGAAAGTGTGTCCTCAACAAATTAAAGCATAAGGAGTTAGAGGAAAGAAAACCCCACGCCAATTTACCACTCATAGCCAAGTTAAGGGTCGAGAGGTGTTTAATACCCAACCCTCCTTCCTTTAAGGACTTCAAACAAACCTTCCAGGGAACAGTAACCACCTTTTTGGACAAAACTGAACCGTCCAAATGAAATTCCTCATGTGTCTATTGAGTCTATTAAGAAAACTCACAGGCCATTTGTAAACCATAAAGGTGTGGATCAGAGAGCTATTGATAACAGAATTAACAAGTGTCAGCCTACCAGCCATAGAGAGAAACGTCCCCGCCCAGCGCGAGAAAGAGATAATAATTCTATTTGCAACCGCCGCAAGGTATTTAGCTCTAGGGGTCCCTTGAAAAAGAGGAACGCCCAAGTAATTAAAAGGGAGAGATCCAATTTTGATTCCAATTAGACCCGCTAATCTGCCCCGACGTCTGAGTAAGACCGAGTCCTCGAAGAAAATCTTAGACTTTTGCCAATTTACCAATTGTCCAGATAGAGAGCCATATAAATCAAAAATACCCATGAGAGCATGGATGTTCGAGATGCTCGCCCTGTAAAAAAACTAAAATATCATCTGCATATAACAAGTGCGAAGGCATTACAGAAGAAGTAGAATAACCCATCGGAGACAGTGACCCACGCAAGGCATGAGCATTGATAAAGCGGCGAAGGAAATCCTCTGCTAAACCAAATAGAAGAGGAGAAAGCGGATCTCCCTGTCTTACCCCTTGAGAGCAAGAGAAATACCCAATAGAACCATTAGTAATGAGAATCGAGATATGACCGATGAGAGTATCGCATGAATCCAACCAATGAATTGAGAGGAGAAAACGACTTTAAAACTTCAAGCAGGAATTGCCAGTTTAACGTATCAAAGGCTTTCTTAATGTCCACCTTCAGGCACATGTGTTAAGCCCAAAATATACCTAAAATATCATCAATATTTACATCAATTTTACTACGAATTTGTGCTGTTTACATCTATTTAGAGTACTTTTACGTTCGAATATGTTTCTTTCATGCAAGGTACCTAAATATTTGGTAAAATCCAAATAGGAACGAAAAGAGGTCAAAAACGAAAGAAAACCCCTACCAAAAGGAGTCAAAGACGACGAAAATAAAACGCACCGAAACGAGGACGAGGACGAAGTCAGAGACGGAGAAAAACACTCCGTGTCGCGACCGAGAATCCTCCATTCTCGGTCGCGACACGCGTCGCCCAGACACTTCCCCCTTTCGTTCGAAGGCTGAAAAAAAACTGCTTCCCCATTCTCGGTCGAGAATTTACATTCTCGGTAAGTTCAGATTTTCAGGCAGCCTAATATACATTTGTTCATTTTCAAAGAAACGCGCCTGTTCGATTGGATAAGAACGTCTCTTCGCAGCAGACACGTTCCTTAGACTCGACTCCTCAACATCTATAAATAAAGAGTTGATTTCAGAGTTGATATGAAATATTGAAAAGAAGATTTAGTACAGAATTAATGCAGAAATTCTGAGTCAAGCAATTCAGAGTTAGAAGTTCGATTTTGTAAAAAGCAATATGATGTACACACATTGTTTATCAAATAATTATAAACACAGTAGCATTTAGATTTAGATTAAGATCTGTTTTTATTAGTTTACATTTTGGTAGTAGACGACCCATCTCTATTTCAAAGATTCAGCGAGAAGATTAAGTAGAGGATTCGACCCAGGAGCCTGACAAACTCTAATCGAGGTTCGAGGAAAGGATTGACAACCCGTTCACTTGAAAGTCGACGAAAGCTTCCATGCTTCTTGTTCTCTGTAAACTTGTATCAAATTCATACTTCATCTAATAAAGTTCATATAATTCAATATATTTTTATGTAGCACTTCTGAAAAAGATTAGAAGTGAGTTCTGGTGTTTTCATTAAAACATAGTTAAATTCAAAATCATTACAAGGAAACTTTGTTGAACACTTAGGCAAATTTATTCTTCGAGAATTAATTTGGTTAAGGTAGCAATCTAACCCGACCGTAGGAGGATTGTCTGCGGTTCAAAACCCTTTAATTGAAGGAGTTTACGTTATTACATTTTCATAATTTATACAAAGTTTAAAGTTGTTTTCTTTGCTTAATGCAAACGAATACATTTATTCTCTTTTTCTAAGCACTAAACGTTTCTGTTTTATAATTCATTCTCAAAACAGAATTGATCTCTAACATTCTACATATTCTAATCTAATTCTTATTTTATCAATTTCATAACCAATTTCCAATAACGGTTATCTATTTATATAAACCTTAAGGTCATATTTAATCTATACTTAAATAAGTTTTTGTTGAAAAACGTTCCCTGTGGGATCGATATCTTTTTATTACTACAAGCAAAACCGTGCACTTGCGGAAATCGCTCAACAACATGTTACATCCAAAACATTTTTTATTCAAGAGATTGACACCTTTAGAAGCGATTGCAATGCACTGATGGATTTGGCGCCCTTTTATGAATCCAAATTGATTCTCTGTAACAATTCGGCTAGCAATAATGGCAAGCCTATCAGCTAAGATCTTTGAGATAATTTTGAATGTGAAATTGCTCATAACAATTGGCCTATACTACTCAATTGTCGAGGAGTATTAAACCAAAATAAAAAGCATTATTATTAATATCAATTTAATTACTTACATTCCACTCATATGGGTCTCTCTTTTTATAACTTTTCAAGTTGAAATCTAGATAATCATCCTATTTGAAACAGTTGTTAACGGTTAGCTGATTATATTAGCGGTTAGCTTATTATTATTTTGGTTAGCTGATTTGACTAGCTCATTGTGTAAACTTGTTTGATAAAACTTAGTTGATTGTTAATAGCTGTTTGTGTAAAATAACAAATAAGAACATGGTAAAGTTTTGATTACATTAACTGTTAGCCGATTACTTTTGGTTAACTGGTTTGACTAGTTCATTGTGTAGACTTGTTAGCTAAAACTTAGCTGATTGTTAATAACTATTTATGTAAAATGATAAATAAAGTCATGGTAAAAAATTTATTTAGGTTAGATGGTAATAAATAGAGGTAAAAATATCCTTCAAAAGGGATGGAACAATAAACTAGTTGAAAAAACTCTTAAAATGAGTTTTTTTTTTTAAATTAGCTTTTTGGATCCAATAAGCTCTTTCAAATCTCTCTCCACCAATCACAACTATTAGAGGTTTGACTAGTCAAAACCTGTAAAGTGGCTCAAACCTTTAATTTGTTCTAAAAAGCTCTTTACCAAATAGAGCCAATATTTGATACTTATAAAACATAAAATAATAACATAAAAAAGTTGTGCAAGGCAAATTAAGTTCCTAATTAATGAAGATTTAGAGATCAATGAGAGTTTGGCTTCAGTATTTTGAAGGACACATGAAAGAGAAAGACCTGTTCTTTGTCACTTAATTTCAGTTCAGTAGCATTCAGTTTAATAATTTTTTATTCAGTTCAATAATTTATCATTATTTATTATAATTATAATTATTTATTATCATTATTTATTATTATTATTATTATTATTATTATTACTACTATTACTAGAACCATTATTATTATAAAAAATTTATTTTAATTATTGCTATTTTTAAAGTCTAATAATATAATTTCAGTTCGATGGCATTTAGTTCAGTCCAATCAGTTCAGTTAACTTAATTTCAGTAAAAAAAAACAGAACCGGACACACCAGACTACATATGGCTCGTCCCTTCTCAAAAGCGGTCTTGCCAAAACCTCACAGGGATCACAAATTTTTTTTTACTCTTTATTTTTATTTTTTTCTCCAGTGATATCCTGGCACACTGAGGAACACGCGATTTTCCCTTGTGGCCGGTCCGTTCACCCAAATTCTCAAAAGAGTACCAGTCGAATCTAAGAATGTTTTTTTTGGAAAAAGTACAAAAATAATATGGGCAAACAGGGCATGTGATTCAAAAGTTTACAAATAGTAGTCTATGATATGATTTAATTTACAAAAAAAAATATTTCAAGTTACCCCATTAAGTTTCGATTACAATCAATAACATTTTTATCTTGAAAAAAAAAAGTATTTTTACATATCACCAAAACACAGTCTCCCCTCCAAAACGCATCTTCCTAAATCTAAATCATATGGTGGAAAGTCTACGTTTTTTACTAATTTAACAATTTATGAACTAAATTAATATTTAATTTTTGAGTATGTGTTTTGTCAATATGTAAATGTAATTTAAAAAATAAAATAAAAATGTTCTTGGTCTTTATTTTATAAAAAAACATATAGAAAAACATATCAAATACCTCCATTCGCAAATAATACAAACTACAAGATTTTTTTTTTTTTTCTGTACTTGTATTTTGCTTGATTTGTATGACCTAGCCTAGATCTGGACAATTCTCAAAAGAGTACCAATAGAATCTGATAATGTTTTTTCTTTACTTGTATCTTTGTATCTTGTTTGATCTGTATGACCTAGCCGAGACCAGGCTACGACTTGTGACATACGTCATACAAAGGAACATGTGTGACTCCACTGTAGAGTACCAAACCCCGTGGAATACATGGGACTTGTAGTCGGTCTCGTCATTGGGTCCTTCCAACCAAATTCTCAAAAAGTGCCACTAGGATCCTTAAACCTTAAACTTTTCTTTATTCGCGATTTTTACATTGTACAACCTAGACATAGTCTACCATCAACCTTGTGATATCTTGAAACCCCGTGGAATACATGGGACTCCCCGTGGATGATCCCGTCCCAAGTCTGTTAATTAAGTTCTCAAAGGAGCGCCAATAGCGCCCAAGATTTAGTCGGGTTTTATTTCCTCCGTACAACCTAGATAGGGTGGCATCAGTTGCATGATATCCCAATACTTCGAGAAACACATAGGAAACTCTATGGCTAGTCATGTCCTGAGATCAGTGACACCAAATTTCCTTCACCAGCCTAAACATGTCATGCATTCGCCAGAACCACCATGGTCACCAGTAGTTTCGGCCCATTGTCTCCTCAAAATTTGAGATGGTGTAGTGTTCTGACCCTCCTCTTTCCAAGAAATTTAGATCGGGTGCTGAATTAGCATCCAAATTTGGTCCAGGACCTGTTTTCTGACCTATCCAAATTTCTAATTATTTTTTTTTGCCAGGTATGCCTTCATTAAATCCAAATTTCTAATTTTTTTTTTTAGACCTGTTAGACGCTTCTTAAACCTAAATTTCCAGTTTTTTTTTGGGTATTAGGTCCTCTCTAAATCCGAATTTTTTCTATTAGACACCAATTTAGCAAAAAAAAAAATTTACACATTACGTGTAAAATCGGCCCTCCCAACTGTATTTGCCACTGCTCGTGATATCCCGGTACCCTGAGAAACATACAGCTTAGAAAATCACCCCCACAAGTCACAGGATGGGACAAACAACAGAGTGACATGAGTCCGCAGAAGTATGAAGACATGCCAAGTTCAGGATCAATCTCATATGAATACATGCCAAGTTCAGGATCAATCTCATATGAATACATGCCAAGTTCAGGGTCAATCTCAAAAGTTGGCTACGGCATCTCAACCAAATATATATGTATATATCCAAGGAAAACAGTCTCGATCATAAGTGGTACATTTTGAAGAATTGGCTCGACATGCTCCAACATAGGACTGGCCACAAAAAATCCACTTCTCCAGATTGATCTCAAATCCTAAGTATACAAACCTTAAAAAAAAGGTCCGGGACGGGATTGCTACCCCTTAGAAAATCGGCCTTAGGTGCGTGAGACGGGATTGCCCATGAAAAGTCCCACGAATCCCTTGAGGTACAAAAACTAGGGACAATCATGAACCCCAACTAGTTCATTCGGAGAAAAAATAACATCAAGTTAGTAAAACGACCACAGAAAAATCAACCTGGCGAACCAAAAAATGTCCCACTAATCCCTCGAGGTACAGGACACCCTAGGGCCAAGGGTAGGCCGGGATGGGATTGGCCATGAAAAGTCCAACAAATACCTCGAGGTACGGAAACTAGGGACAATCATGGACCCGAGCTAGTTCATCCGGAGCAAAACAACATCAGGTAGTAAAACAACATCAGGTTAGTAAAACGACTACAAAAGAATCAACCCGACAAACCAAAAAATGTAACGAAAAAAAACAAAAACAAAAACAAAACTTTTCGCAAAAAAGGCCTTGGCCAAGTGATGCATCTTTGAAAATTGGCCTAATAGGCACCATATATACGCCAAGGTATGGGGACATCCTGGTATCAACCCCAGATGCCAATACCAATACCAAATTACCAATACTTTGAGCATGGTCCTTTTCGTGTCCCGGATAACCTCCCGGTTAAAGGCAATCTGCAACATCTTTTTCTTGCTCCCCATTCAAATGGAAACCTGGACTCAGAGTTCTATCTGCACATGAATCAGAAAAATAGCATTCTTGAAATGACTAAAGTCTAGAGCAACCAATGAATTGACAACATCTCTAAAAAAAAATCAAGAGTTAGTAAAATCAGTTTACAAAATAGCATCCATTTCAGAACATCCGTCGTTAAGCAAATTGCAGGGTTTATACACAAGAGCGGATACAAGTAAAATCAAAGAAAACAGAACAAGACTGGCCTGGCCTTTTTGTTTGATCCTAGCCATTCAGTAGCGCATCTTCTCATAGTATAGAAGTAATAATATGTTATTTTAACGAGGCCTTGTCTAATGAATATTCTTAATATACACAGCACTTGAAAGATTGTCACGTTATAACATACAGGTAACGAAAAACATCCACGTGCAAACCTTGTCGCCAGCGAACAGAACATGATATACTTGGCTGCTTAACTTGTTTCATCTTATCATATCACATGGCGCGCTCAGTTGGAGACAATTGGTAGGTGCGCCTTCTCAACTCGGACTGAGAAGTAGGCTGCTGCAAGAATATCTTTGTTGGATCACTGGGATCTACGTATCTGCAAAATGAACAGCACAGCAGTTAAAACATTTAGCTTTAAAACAGATCCAGGAAAACTCAGAATTATGCAATCAACCGTGCAACTTACGCATGTCTCATCATTTCATCAACTGGTGTCTGTGATGCTTGTAAAGGATTAATCTCCACTTCAGGTGTAGTCCGTTGGTTGTATTGCCTCACCGAAGAGATCAAATTGAAGAACAGCGGTACAAAGGTTCCACACCCACCTTCCTTGAACAAAATCTTGAACGAGTGGGTAGAATAGAGCGCACGGTTCTCATTTTCAGGAACTACCTGAAGAGTCGAAGTAAGACAATTAAAATTTACCTATCAAAGTTGTAATTACCACTCTTATTTGCTATACTTACGGGTTCCACAAGACCAGAAATATTGTTGCAAAAGAATATAGGTTGGTTGAATTTTTCACCATGGATGTAAAGCTGCAAAACAAAGCAATTGAAGAACCCAATAAAATGATCAGAAAAATTATCCAGCTAAAAAAAAACTAAAAAGTGTTTCATCTAGAAAATCCAACTTATTACTGGAAACAGAAAACTAAAATTGAAAATGCTGTCAATGGAGAACTTAGTCAATTAAATTTGACCAACCAACAACAACGCCTTAGTCCCGAAATGATTTGGGATCGGCTAACCAAATTAATTAAAATGCAAAACTCTCATTCACAGTCACATATTACTACCAGAAACCAGCAAAGGCTAGGGCTGCAGCCGAACCGAGCTTTGGCCTGCTCATGCTTCGATCGTCAAAAAATTGACGAGCTCGAGCTCAACTCTGTTCGTGACCTGCTCACGAACAGTTCGCAAGCTTCTTCACAAGCTTTGCTCGAGCTTTGAAATTTCTTTAACATAAAACTACATAGTTTTGAAATCTGAAAATTTATGTTGTTTTACATTTCCCCTTTGTAGAAATATTATTATTAAAAAAATAAACGAACCAAGTTTGCTCACAAGCGTGTTCATGAACATTATAATCGAGCTTGCTCATGAGCTTTCGAGTCGAGCTTCACTGTGCTCAAGCTCGACTCATTTATAAATCGAGTCGAACTCGATCAAGCTTTTATCGATCCGCTCACTCGGGTGGAACACCGAGCCGCTCAATTACAGCCCTAGCAAAGGCCATATATCCAGAATATTATTGCTGGTTATGAAGACTTCATGCTAAACAAATATTAATAGAAAAATAAAAATAAAAAATGGGGAGACGGAGGAGAAGGATGGAAAGAAAGAGGTATCATTGCTGCAACGACAAACATAGGGGAAGCAAAAAAGATTATGCTACTTCATCAGAATTTTGAGAACACATACCATACCAGAGAACAATAAACAAATCACTTACCATGGGCATATCAAAGGCAGTGAAGCTACCAACGGGCTTGTTTGCCACAAAGACCATCCTTATATTTGACAAGTAAAGTACTCCCTTAGCTTTAACATGGCCTCCCTGACTTCTGTAATCACAAACCAAGAGCTAATTTGTTAAGTTTCCAACTCTGACAAATTACTCCAACTTGAAGACTCAATCCAATTATTTTTGTTAATACTACTAGTACTTCAAAGCTCGGAATATTTTGCATTTTCTCATAACCAATAATCACATTAAGAAGATTTTTTGAAGTAAAAAATATCTAAAGCCTCCTTCTAGCTGTTCCTCGGTGTATTATTAAGCTAGCAATTAACATAAAAACTTGTGGATCATTGACTTTAAAGTAAATATGATTCATTACTAATTTTTCCAATAAGTTCAAGAAACCAGAAACTTAAGTGTTAAAAAGTTGAATAAAATCATGTTATTGATGCAGTAAAACATTAAGCACAACAACAACAACAACAAAGCCTTAGTCCCGAAATGATTCGGGGTCGGCTAACATGAACCATCATATAAAACCGTGAAAATCAAGTCGTGTCAGCGACACAGATTCGCTCCCTCCACTCCGTCCTATCCACTACCATATTTTCCTCAATTCCCAATAAACTCATATCACTCTCGATCACCCTCCTCCAAGTTTGCTTAGGTCTTCCCCTACCCCTCACCACTACATCCCTTTGCCACTCTTCGGTTCTCCTAACCGGCGCATCAAGCGCTCTACGTCTCACATGGCCAAACCACCTTAGTCGGTTTTCTCTCATTTTATTCTCAATAGATGTGACCCCTACTTTTGTCCTAATTATTTCATTACGCACCCGGTCCTTTCTCGTGTGACCACACATCCATCTCAACATACGCATCTCCGCCACCGACATCTTATGGATGTGGCAGTGTTTCACTGCCCAACACTCCGTACCATATAACAATGCTGGTCTAATTGCCGTCCGGTAGAATTTTCCCTTCAATCTATTAGGCATGCCGGGATCACAAAGGAAACCCGTAGCACTCTTCCACTTCGACCAACCAGCTTTAATCCTATGAGCAACATCTCCATCTACTTCTCCATCCGTTTGGATAATAGATCCTAAATACCGGAAGCAATCCGAGGCCTGAACAACTCTCCCATCTAAGATGATTGTCCCTGCCTCCCTACTCCTACGGCCGCTAAACTTACACTCCAAATATTCTGTCTTACTTCGACTCAACTTAAAGCCTCTAGATTCTAGAGTTTGCCTCCATAGTTCCAACTTCATCTCCACTCCTTCTTTCGTCTCCTCAACCAACACAATATCATCTGCAAACAGCATGCACCATGGTATACCATCTTGAAGTGAACTTGTTAGTTCATCCATAACGATGGCAAAAAGAAATGGGCTTAGTGCGGAACCTTGATGCACTCCAATCGTAATAGGAAACTCTTCAGTCTTTCCAACACTAGTACGTACACTCGTGCATACTCCCTCATACATGTCCTTTATGATGTCAATATATTTCCGCGAAATGCCTTTCCTTATCAAGGCCCACCAAAGTACTTCCCTTGGTACCTTATCATATGCTTTCTCCAAGTCAATGAAAACCATATGCAAGTCTTTCTTCTTATTTCGATAGTGCTCCATTAATTGTCTCATTAGATGGATGGCTTCCATAGTTGATCTTCCCGGCATAAAGCCAAACTGGTTTTCCGAGATCTTCACCGTCCTCCTTAGCCTTTGTTCAATCACTCGCTCCCAAAGTTTCATAGTGTGATTCATTAATTTGATTCCCCGATAGTTGGCACAATCTTGGACTAAACCCTAAAACATTAAGCACACATACCCAAAATTCTTTAGCTCTTAAATTTTGCTTGCAATCACTTTTACAAATAAGCAAAGAAAAAGAACACAAAATAAAAGCCAAAGAAAAATAAAATCTGTCGCATAGAGTATCACTTCCCCGTAAAGGCTGAAGAACTAACAAAAGATCTAAGAACAAATAGACACACAAACAGATGCTTAAACATTAAATTAATATTTGTCTTACCTGCTAAAATAAGAGCGTTTCTTAAGTGTTCTATTACATGGAATTGTTTGAAATCTTATAACCAATCTGACTATCCAATGAAAAACAGGACCTGTAGCTAAGAGCTTGATTGGATAAGGGGTTTAGGAGGGTTAGTAAGGGTTGATGGAAACCCTTGTTTGGGAGAATAAAATTTAGAAGGTTAAAGATTTTGCAAGGGCTTAGAATGGTTGATTTTATTGCAATTCTTCCAATTTTTGTACCACCAATTTGGGGGTTTGGAAGGGTTGAACCTTCCCCTTGCTCCCCCTTCCCTTCCCTTTCCTTCCTTTATTTACCCTTCCCAACTCTCCATCCAATCAAAGTCTAAATAAAATAGCTGAATACTAGACCAAAAACTATGCATTTCACCGCTTATTGTCACCAAATTACAGCCATCATGTAATCAAATGCCTGATGCATTCATATTTTTTCTTTATCCTTTTCAAAATGGACTAGAACTTCAGAAACAACAAAATACAAAGAATATAAGAGAGCATTCAGGAGACAACGCTCTGAAAATTGCAACTTAGACTATAAAATAAATAAAATTGACATTTATTGGCCCAGCAACAACTTCACTAGTCTATATCTATACATTAAATTCATATTTTGCTTACCTGCTAAAATACTAAGAGCATTTCTTGAAGTGTTCTATTACAAGGAATTGTTTGAAATCTTATAACCAATCGGACTATCCAATGAGAAACAGGACCTGTAGCTAAATAAAATAGCTGAATACTAGACCAAAAACTATGCATTTCACTGCTTATTGTCACTAAATTACGGCTATCATGCAATCAAATGGACTAGAACTTCAGAAACAACAAAACACAAAGAATATAAGAGTGCATTCAGGAGACAACGACGCGATGAAAATTGCAAGTTAGACTTAATCGAGAAAAAACAAAATAAATAAAACTATCTGTTGACATGTATTAGCCCAGCAACAAGTTCACTAATCTATATCTACAGATTTTGTACACGAAAAGCTGGAAAAATATACAATTGTGTATTTTTTTTTTCAAGAAATTGTTAACCTCTTCGAAGATACACATAGTAATTGATATTTTTTTCATCCACAGCTATAAAGTTCGCAATACAGATGCATGCTCCAACATTAAATTAACATTTGCTTACCTGCTAAAATACTAACAGCATCACTAAGTGTTCTATTACATGGAATTGTTTGAAACCTTATGACCAATCTACAACCAATCTAACTATCCAATTAAAAACAGGACCTGTAGCTAAATAAAATAGCTGAATAATACTAGACCAAAAACTATGCATTTCACCGCTTATTGTCACTAAATTACGGCCATCATGCAATCAAATGGACTAGAACTTCAGAAACAACAAAACACAAAGAATATAAGAGAGCATTCAGGAAACAACGCGCTGAAAATTGCAAGTTAGACTTAATCGAGAAAAAACAAAACAAAATTCGCAGTTGACATTTCTTAGCCCAGCTACAAGTTCACTAATCTATATGATATATCTATAGATTTTGTACACAAAAAGCTGGAAAAATGTACAATTATTTATTTTTTTTCAAAAAATTGTTAACCTCTTCAAAGATACACATAGTAATTGATATTATTTTCATCCACAGCTATAAGGTTCGCAATACAGATGCATGCTTCAACATTAAAGTAACATTAACTTACCTGCTAAAATACTAACAGCATCACTTCTTGAAGTGTTCTATTACATGGAACTGTTTGAAACCTTATGACCAATCAATAACCAATCTAACTATCCAATGAAAAACAGGACTTGTAGCTAAATGAAATACCCTAATACTCGACCAAAAGCTATGCATTTCACCGCTGATTGTCACTAAATTACGGCCATCATGCAATCAAATGGACTAGAACTTCAGAAACAACAAAACACAGAGAATATAAGAGAGCATTCAGGAAACAAGGCGCTGAAAATTGCAAGTTAGACTTAATCGAGAAAAAACAAAACAAAATTCGCAGTTGACATTTCTTAGCCCAACTACAAGTTCACAAATCTACATCTATAGATTTTGCACATGAAAATCTGGAAAAATATACAAAGATTGTTACCTCTTCTCAGATACACATAGTAATTGATATTGTTTTCATCCACAGCAGCTAGAAGGTTCGCGATTCATAATTCTCAAGCTTAAATCATCTTCAATTTATATGAATTTGATTTCTAAAATCTTCTAGGGCATAATTCAACACAAAGTTAGATGATAAAGCAAGAAGAAAAACTTACCCAGGGATTTTATCAATCTCGAACTCGACTCCGTCTCTAGTCAAAACAAAGATTTCGTTGATGAATGGAACAGGCATCCCGTTATCGAACAGTTGAGGATTCAAAGCCATCTTGTGTGGTATTCTGGGTTTTTCTTTTTTGTTCGACGATGTTTGCTTTTTTTCTTTTCTTTGCTTATTGTTGTTGTATTGTTAATTTCACTTTTCAAAATGCTAGTTCGTGTACGGTCTCGCCATTTCGTTTCCTTTCCTGAACCTTCTTCCGCGAGCAAATTACATCCATGATCACTAAACTTTACTCATTTTTGTATGGCTACTAAGTTTTAAAACGTAATGAAAAAGTCACTTATGTTTATATTTTATAATAGGGTAAAGTTCAAATAAAACCCATGTGGTTTCACTAATTTTCAGAGAAAGGACTGTGATTTACTTTTTGTCAAAACAAGGATTGAGGTTTCAAATTTGGATTAATGCTATTAAAACCATCTTTAACGACCTGAAAATGAAAATTTTCAAGAATTAAAGTTGTTCAATTTCATATTTTCTATGGAATTACATTTTCGATTTTCGAAAATCATCTTTTTTGGAACTTTCTCTCTCTAAACACTAACTTTCTCTCTCTTTACCAAACATCATCTAAACAATCTCAAAATAAAAAAGTTGAAGAATTAAAGTTGCTTAGAATATTAGTAGTTCTTAAAATATGTCATTTTTGAAGTCGTAAAAGGTGATTTTAATAGTATCAATCGAAAAAGTCCTTATTTTGTTAAAGTTAAAAACCTCAATCCTCGTTTTGACAAAAAGTAAACCACAATCCTTTATCTGAAAATTAGTGAAACCACAGGAGTTTTATTTGAACTTTACCCTTTATAATACTATTAGCACTAAACTTCGATCAATTTCTTAAAATAACTGTTCACAATCTCTAAATAAAAAAAATATATGGAAATTTTTTTCATAATCAAACAACGTATAAATGATCTCAAAATGAATTTTTTGAAGAATTAAAATTTTTAATTTTGAGGTCGGTAACAACCACTTTAAAATGTTGATTGAAGTTTTTTTTTTTTGAATAAAACATAACTTATTATTATTTTAAATCAGAAGATAGAACATCAAGTATAAACGATGGTGGACAAGCCCACTCACCACGAGCAGAACTAGAAGTAACAGCCTTAGCAAGACTATGGGTTGCTAAATTCGCTGATCGTTTCACAAAAGAGATAGAACAAGTGTTCAAATCTCGTAATAAATCACAACACTCACAAATAACATCAGACAAATATGATAATCGAATGTTTTGATGTTGAATATCTCGAACCACCGCCAAACAATCAGATTGAAATTCGACGTGTCCTAGATTGAAATCCTTGACCCATGATAACGCTTCGCGGATCGCCATAGCTTCTGCCAAGGGAGGATTAACTGTATCTGCAAGATAGCCCATACGAGCCGCAAAACATCGTCCTTGGTGATCTCGTAGAAGAAAACCATATGAACAGAAATTATTTTGGCTATCAATGTCTGCGTCAACATTGCATATGAAGCTGCCGACGTTGGGCTTTTTCCACTTACTCTGAGCATTTGAATATGGAGTAGCCTGACTCGGATGACAATTCTGTGCAGCCTGCCAAGCCACAAGTTCTGTTGCTGCCGAATGACATATTTCCTCAGGGGTGCGAAGCTTATCGTCGCGCCTTCCATAATTTCCAACATATCATTGCGATACGATTACAATCGCTCGTTGCATCTTCAAGGAGACTGATAAACCACTAAATGAAGCTGGTAATCTGATCCATTCGATTATCTTGGAAAAAAATTGCCAAACTTGATACGCCCATGGACACCCGATGAAAACATGAAATTCATTTTCCCCAAATGCGCCACAAATGGGGCAGCAATTAGGAAGAGAGCTATGGCGGGATGCAAGGTTGTTTAGCGTTGGTAAACAGTTAGTAAATATTCTCCATAGACAATTCTTAATTTTTGGTGCTACCTTCAGGTTCCAAATTAAATTCCAGTTGATTCGATTTGTATTTATCAGAGACATCGGTATTGGTCCCAATGCTTGAAAGTATCCGCTTCTTACCGTGTACGCTCCAGATTTATCCTTCGGCCAGAACCATCCATCTTCTTCCCTCCTACGTCTGATAGGAATGGAACGAATAAGCGCAGCATCACGACTATTAAAATTACTGCTGATGATCTCTTCATTCCATCCCCCATAATCATTCATTAAGTCTTTCACAAGGCCTGTTTGTAATGATGTAGCAACCGAACTCGTGGGATACGGATTCTGATCGTCAGGAAGCCATGGACTATTCCAGATGGAACTGGACTCTCCATTGCCAATCTTCCGTCTTAGCCCCTCAATCAATAAATCACGACCCGCCATGATGCTACGCCATACGAAAGAAGGGTTATGCCCTAAAGAAGCTTGTAAGAAATCAACATTAGGAAAATAACGTGCTTTCAATAATTGAGCAACCAATGAATTCGGATGTCGAACAAGCCGCCAACTTTGCTTAGCCAACAGTGCAAGATTAAATTTGTGAATGTCACGGAAGCCCAGTCCTCCATTTGATTTTGGCCAAATCAACTTATCCCAAGCCTTCCAGTGAATTCCACCTGATGTAGAGCCCGATGAATTCCACCAGAACCTATTCACCATATTATTAACATCATTACAGAACTCATTTGGCATAAGAAAAATGCTCATTATGTAGGTGGGAATAGATTGTAGCACAGATTTGATGAGAATCTCCTTCCCTGCTCGAGACAAGTATTTTTCTTTCCAACTATTGATACGTTTCCAAATTCTGTCTTTTAAAAAACCAAAGGCTTGCATCTTGCTTCTACCAACAACTATAGGCGCCCCCAAATAGAAACCCATATCCTCAACTTCTCCAACCCCGAGTTCATTACAAACATCAGAGCGGGCCTCAACTGTCATATTGCCGCTAAAAAATATAGACGACTTTTGGAAATTCACGCATTGATCAGATGCTTGCTCGTAACACCTCAAACATGATTGAACCTCCTCAGCTTCTCTTTTATTTGCCCGAAAGAACAGGTAACTATCGTCGGCAAAGAATAAGTGGGAAACTTTTGGAGCATTGCGAGACACCTGAGCTCCATGAATCAATCCCATCCGTTCTCTAGCTGATAGCAATGATGATAGGCCTTCAGCACAGATCAGGAATAGGAAAGGTGATAATGGATCCCCCTACCTCAAACCTCGATGAGGAATAATCGGTCCAATCTCTCTACCGTCATGCAATACTTTATATGAAACTGTGGAAACCATCATCATCATCCATTGGATCCATCTTAAATTAAACCCCATCTTTTTCATCATATTTTCTAAAAAGCCCCATTCAATACGATCATATGCTTTGCTCATGTCGAGCTTCAAAGCGGCTGTCCCATGTTTCCCTTGCCTCAACCCGCGCAATTTATGGATCATCTCATACGCCACAATAATGTTTTCTGAGATGGATCTGTCGGCTATAAATGCACTCTGAGTAGTAGCAATGATGGATAGAAGAACAATTTTAAGTCTATTAGCTAATATTTTTTATAGAATCCTGAGCAGAACATTATAGAGTGCAATCGGACGTAAATCAGAGACATATTCTTGTTGAAACACCTTTCCACATGATTTTGATTTGACAAAATTATTTAAAGAATATTCTAAAACACACTAAGTTTAAATGCTTTGATTTATTACACTAATGTGGTTGTTCAATGTTGAGCTAAATTGTTTATAAGACATAAAGACTAAAAGGCTAAAGGCCCAAGACAACTCGGCCCGTGTAAACAAAACGCTGTCGTTATGGACAAAACGCAGCTCATCATGAAGAAGGATCTGGAAGACCTTCTTTATCTACCTCGGAACGAAGCTGCTGAGTTGGACGACAAAGAGTACAATACAGCAGCTGAGCAAGGAACAACTTCAAGACAAAGTATTTCTACTTTGGGTAAAGTTCAGAAGACACAGAAAGCTGTCTGGAAGACTTTGCCATAAAAGGCGAAACATTTTGCCTGTCTGTCTAAAAGCTGCTCAGCACTGACCGAAGATAGAAGATACAACAATCTGATTGGCTAACGGCACTGAGCGTGTACTGAGTGACAACGACATCAAGCCGTTTCCCTCCAACGGTTATTTCGAAATTTGAAATAACTGATACCTCAAGTGTCACTATAAATAGGCCTTTCAGTTGCTTCATTCGATGCAGATCTTCAACAAGCCATTACGCTGACCAAATTTCTACTTGAAGAATCTGTGTGAAAAAGCAAAGCAAATACTTACACCAATCTCCATATTACTGTGTAAAAGTCTAGAGTGATTATCCAATCATCTAAAGTGTCTTAGCAATTGTTGTTTAGGACAATCTTTTTATCAATTCTAGAAATAGAAAGGAGAGGTTGAGTACTCGGTTATAGTACTCAGCAATAGAATAGGAGTGAGTAGAGGTATAGAGGAAGTTACTCTTGTTATACTCAGCTTCTTGTTGTAAAAGGTTTGATGCTCTACCGTTAAAGAGCTCAGTAGAGAATTCGAAAGCTCGGAACGTGTTCCGGGGACAGGACGTACGCATAGAGGCCGAACCTGGATAAATCTGCTGAGTAACATCGCTCTAACCTTAAACTCCTTCAATATATATATTGCTTGCTTAAACAAAACTGACCAAGTAAAGAGGTCACGCTGAGTTGTGTGCATTGAGTATCTGAGTTCAGGAATAAACTCAAGTGCTATCTCCTGACTCAAAGAAAGAAGCTGACTTAGTCACCAGTTGATTAAGCCAGTGTCTTACTTCACTCAGCGCGCTGTGTAATTCCTTTTCAAAGTAAAAGAAGTCAGCCTTAACGTACTAAAATTTTAAATAGTTCATATCCCCCCCTTGGAACTAACTTATTACGTTATAAGAGACCAATAAGTGGTATCAGAGCTTAAAAGCTCACTGTGCAAGGTTTAACTACCTTGAGCTGATCCCCACTATGGCTGAAAATAGCACTCGGTTTCTCCCAGGAAATCTGACAACTCAGGTTCTACCTGAGGGTCTGTCCATAACTCGGCCTCCCCTATTCTTCGGGTCTAACTATACCTTCTGGAAGAATAGGATGAAAAATTTCATTCAGGCTACAAATATGAGTGCCTGGCTATCTATAGTTCAAGGCCCATTTATTCCTGTTGAAACTGTTGATGGCCAAACGGTTGTCAAATCTGAGACCAAATGGACAGAGGATGATCTCAAGAAGCTACAAAATCATGCTTCGGCTATAAACATGCTTCACTGTGCGCTAGATGCTGCAGAATACAACAAGATTTCAGGTTGTGAGTCAGCGCAGGAGATCTGGAAGAAGCTGGAGGTCACCTACAAAGGAACCAACAAGGTGAAAGAATCCAAGGTGAACCAGCATATGAGATTGTACGAGCTGTTCGAAATGAACGATGATGAAGGGATCTCAGACATGAATGCAAGATTCACAAACATCATCAACGAGCTCAAGAGACTTGGGAAGATCTTCACTAAGGAAGAACAAGTCAAGAAGATTCTTAAGAGTCTTCCTAAAAGCTGGCAAGCAAAGAAGACCGCTGTTGAGGAAGCTCAAGACTTAACCACCTATAAGTATGATGAACTCATCGGCTCACTGCTGACCCATGAGATCTCGATGAAGAATTTCGAGGTGAAGGAAAAGTCTGAAGACAAGAAGCAAAAGTCTCTTGTCATGAAAGCTGACTCCACTGATGGGAGCTCAACAGACGACGAAGAGATGGCTATGTTTACCAAAAAGATGAAAAGGCTGTTCAAAAAGAATGACAAATATTCTAAGAAGTTTGATAAGTACAAAGCTGACTCCAGCGACAGCAAGTACAAGAAGGACAGCTCAAAGCCCATAACTTGCTTTGAATGTCATCAAACTGGCCATATCAACTCAAGATGTCCCTCGCTGAGGAAAGAAAGAAAGAACGGCAAGAAGGCAATGGTGGCAACCTGGAGTGATAGTGATGATTCATCATCATCTGAAGCTGATGCCACTGAGTCAGCGAAGATTTGTTTCATGGCTGACGAACTTGCTGAGCTATGTGTTTCTGAGCATGCTGACCCTTCCATTGCATCTGACGATGAGGAACATTCAACTGAGGTAATATCACTACCCTTGCTCAGAAATGAAATGGTTAATGCCCTGAGTGACCTCTACACACTTGTCAAAAAGTGTAATAAAAAGGTTAGAGCACTCACCAGGCGATGTGACGAGGTTGAGGAGGTCAAACTGAGTGACCTTCGATATCTTCTTCAGGACAACTCAGATTTGCATAGTAACATTGGAATTATGCAAAAGCTTGTCTCTGAGGTCCAATCAGATTCTAAGAAACTGAGAAAGGACGTCACATCTATTCAGAACCAACTAAAGGTTCCAAACAAAAGAAATATTCCTCTGAATACTCAGTACCGAAGTACTGGTCAGCAGAGATGGAATCCTCAGTGGAATGTCCAGTGTGACTTCTGTGGGAAGAAAGGACACACCACAAAGGTGTGCTGGCACGCTCAGCACTAGGGTGCTGACCAGTCAGTGAGACATCCTAAACGGAAAGTCAGTTGTGACTTCTGTGGAAAGAATGGCCATACTGTCCAAGTATGTCGCCATAAAATAAAACATGATGCTTTACCTGTTGAACCTAACAAGCAAGGACCCAAAAAGAATTTGGTACCTAAAAGTAACTAGTCACATTGCAGGTAAGCCTGAGATGTGCTGAGAAGTCAAAGATGTGGTATATTGACAGCGCATGCTTGAGGCATATGACTGGTGATGAAACTCAATTCATCACATTTGAGCGTAAACGAGGAGGAAGCGTAAGTTTTGGAGACAACAAAAAGGGTAAGATAGTAGGGTCAGGAACCGTTGGAGGTAATCCTACTATTGAGTCTGTCTCCCTAGTCAGTGGACTCAAATATAACTTACTCAGCGTAGCTCAACTATGTGACAATGGGAGAAAAGTTATATTTGATGACACTGGATGTAAAATATTCGAGGGTAAGACTAATGAGTTAATTTTAACTGCCCCTCGCATTGATAATGTCTTCATGCTGAACTTAGAGAAAAAGTTTTCAAAAACTGTATGCTTAGTATCAAAGGAAGAAAATTCCTGGCTATGGCAAATGAGACTTGGTCATGTAAGCATGGACCTCCTGGCCAAATTAGCAAGAAAGCAATTGGTTGAGGGACTGCCAGAACTTAAATTTGAAAAAGATCAATTATGCCACGCTTGCCAAGCTGGAAAACAAACCAAACAATCTTTTCATAGTAAAAACATTGTCTCAACTAAGCGTCCATTAGAGTTACTACACTTGGATCTCTTCGGTCCAGTCCAGCCGCTGAGCTTGGGTGGAAGAAGATTTTCCTTGGTCATTGTAGATGACTTTTCTCGGTACACTTGGATCATCTTGCTGAGTAGCAAGGATGAAACCTTTGAGACATTTTCAAATTTGGTAAGAAAACTTGAAAATGATAAAGACCTTAAGTTAGCTCACATCCGAAGTGATAATGGTGGAGAATTTAAGAACCAACAGTTTGTTGAATTCTGTGAAACCAACAGCATTGACCATAATTTCTCTGCTCCTAGAACGCCTCAACAAAATGGGGTTGTTGAAAGGAAGAACAGAACCTTGGTTGAAATAGCCAGGACAATGCTGAGTGAGCATGGGCTTCCAAAGTACTTTTGGGGAGAAGCTGTCAACATAGCGTGCTATATTCTTATAGGGCTCTTGTTAGACCTATACTAAAGAAAACTCCTTACGAACTTTGGAAAGGACGAAAGCCCAATATTGGATACTTTCGTGCCTTTGGCTGTAAATGTTTTATTTTGAATACCAAAGATAGCTTAGCTAAGTTTGACTCAAAAGCTGATGAAGCTATCTTTTTAGGTTACTCAACAAACAGCAAAGCATACAGAGTTTTCAATAAACGAACTCAAGTTTTAGAAGAGTCAGTACATGTAGAGTTCGACGAAACTAACCCTGCAGGTAGATATCAGCCGCTGACCGAGGATGATCCACACTCAGTACCTGCTGATCAAGATACAGCCGCTGAGTCATTCCCTCAAGGGCTGACCAAAGGTAAAAGTGAACCTCAAATTGTTTTCACTGACCAGTCTACACCTGCAGAGATTGTTGAAACACAGACAGCATAAGACATCAATCTACCAAAGGAGATAAGGATAACAAGAGGACACTCAGAGAGTGCTATTCTTGATGTCGTTGAGAATACCCTGATGACAAGAAATCAACTCAGGAGATACCTCAGCAACGTAGCCTTCATCTCAGTTCAGGAACCAAAGAACTTCGCTGATGTTGAGCACGATGAATTCTGGATGAGCGCAATGCAAGAGGAACTTGATCAATTCAGAAGAAATGATGTATGGGAGTTAGTGCCACATCCAATAAGTCAGAAGACCATTGGAACAAGATGGGTCTTCCGTAACAAGCTGGATGAACAAGGAAATGTAGTAAGGAACAAAGCAAGACTTGTAGCTCATGGCTACAGTCAGCAAGAAGGTATTGACTACGGTGAGACCTTTGCCCCTGTGGCAAGGCTAGAGGCTATTAGAATTTTATGCGCTTATGCAAGTTATATGAACTTTAAACTGTTTCAAATGGATGTTAAGAGTGCATTCCTTAATGGAGTTATAAACGAGGAAGTTTATGTTAATCAGCCTCCAGGGTTTGAGGATCCTAAGTTCCCAAACCACGTTTATAAACTCAAAAAGGCTCTGTACGGCCTCAAGCAAGCACCACGTGCTTGGTATGAGAGGCTGACCAGTTTCCTGCTGACTAGAAATTATGTCAGAGGCAAAGCTGATACAACCTTATTCATTAAGAGAAAGGGTAAAGACACCCTGCTGGCTCAAATATATGTTGATGATATTATATTCGGTGCTACTAATGAGTCAATGTGCAAGGAATTTAGCAAGAAAATGCAGACTGAGTTTGAAATGTCAATGATGGGAGAACTCAACTTCTTCCTCGGACTTCAAATCAAACAAGGGAAAAATGGCATCTTCATCAGCCAAGCTAAATATGCCAAGGAGATATTGAAGAAATATGATCTTGAAAATTGCAAGCCAATATCTACTCCTATGGGCACTGACACTGTCCTCTGTGCTGACGAGAATGGTAAGTCGGTAGACAGCAAATTGTATCGAGGTATGATAGGCTCTCTACTTTACTTAAACAGCAAGTAGACCGAACATTCAGTTCTCAGTATGCTACTATGCTAGATATCAATCTAACCCTAAGGAATCTCATTACATAGCTGTAAAAAGAATCCTTAGATATTTGCAAAGCTCAGTGAACGCAGGTTTATGGTATCCCAACATTCATGATTTTACACTCATTGGATACACTGACGCTGACTATGGACGAGACAAGCTTGAACGAAAAAGCACCTCTGGAGGATGTCACTTCCTAGGGAGCTGTCTTGTATCTTGGTTCAGCAAGAAGCAGGCGTCAGTAGTCTTATCTACCACTGAAGCTGAGTACATTGCTGCTGGGCACTGTGTTGCTCAAGTCCTATGGATTAAGCAACAGCTTGAAGACTATGGTGTTCAAACAAAGACAATTGAGGTCAAATGTGACAACAAAAGTGCAATTGATCTATCAAAGAACCCAATTCAGCACAGCAGGATAAAGCATGTCAGCATCAGACATCACTTCATTAGAGACCATGTACTCAAGGGTGAGATAAAGCTGACCTATGTCCCTACGGATGAGCAGCTTGCGGATATCTTCACAAAGCCACTGGCTCGTGAGCAGTTCAGCATACTGAGAGAAGCCATTGGTATGTTTAATCCTCTTCAGTAAATTCCAGTTCTAAATATAGATTCATGCTGAGTGAATTGACATGCTAAATGATCTATGTTATTATTTGCTGAGTGAATAGATGTATGCTGAGTGTTTAATGCTAATTGAAGAATATCACATACTGAGCAAATATGCGCACTGAGTAGTTATCTCAAACTGAGCAACCAATTACTTAAGTCATCCATTTGTATAAAACTGACCACTCAGAATATAGAACGATTAAGATTCTCACACTGAGTAAATTGATCCGTTGCATTGAATGCAAAAGCACGCGTATAGCCACCTAGGATGACGTATGTGCCGAATGTGTCATAAATGCCAGGATTCTTGTCGGTTGAATATCCCAAGGGCAAAACTGACACATGGATTCGATAAGATCCATCTCTCATGTCTATAAATAATGGGCAAATCCCCATTTTTATCTCTTTACGCTTACAGAACCTTCTGACATAAATATTTTCTCTCTCAAAATCCTCAAATCCTTCAAATCTTCTCTGCGAAAATGACGAACGACTCTGTCAATATCTCCGATGCCGATCACCAAATTGCTAGAAACCCTAAGTCTCCTACCCAGCATGATCAAACCAAAGCTAACACACCAAGCAAGAAAACCCAAACTGAGCAAGGTACCTCCTCCAAGGGAAAGAAACCTAAGCAACGAACCTACACCAAGGTCTATGAGAACGTCAGGGAATACAAAATTGACTACTCAAGGTGGTTCTCAAAAGATTTTGTTGAAAAAGAGCAACCATTCTGTGAGTGGATTTCAAAGAATGGCTGGACCGAGCTGTTCTCAATAAGCTACAATACCTACCCTGACTTGGTAAGGGAATTCTACCACTACCTGTGTGTCGCTGATGACAACCAGGACCACTTAGCCACCAAGGTGAAGGGCAAAACCATCTTCATCAATCCCACCTACCTAGCCAGCCTTCTAAAACTCAAGAATGAAGGAGCCATTCTTAGGAAGTCTAGAGATCAGGACGTTACTGGATACTCCACTACGTTCTGTAAACCGACTGGACATGCTGGCGAAATCTCCAGCACTTCAATGGGACAACACCAAAAGATGGCGCACTACCTGCTGACCAATTACATCTTCCCAAAGATAAATTGCACCAGCTCAGCAACAAACTTTGAGCAATGCTTCATATGGCATATGCTGACCTACAAGCCCATCAACATGCCAATATTCTTGATTGCCGGTTTTCAAAGGAGCACTGGCACTCTAAGGCTGGGTTCACTCATTACCAAGATCCTCCTTGACCACCGAGTAGACCTCACGGGGGAAACTAAAGGCAAAGGATCAGAGATAACTGTTGCTGCTCTGTTCGCCTTGAAATTTGATCAGCCAATTAAGAAAGGAAAAGGTGCCGCTGATCAGACCGCTGAGGGAACAGTGGTTCAAAAGAGCAGAAGAACCAAAGCTCCTGCTGACAGGAAGAGAAAAGCTGTGCTAAGCACCTCTAAGGACACTGTTCCTGCTCCTAAGAAGATAAAGATTGTGTCCAAAGGAACGACTGCACACGCTGAGCCCAAGTCAGCTGAGAAAAGACCTAGGCAAGATGAGCCTGAGGCAGATGAAAGGGAAAACCTTGATGAAGAACCTCTGAGTAAGAAGCAGAAGAACTCTTCGGAGTTAAGTCCACTCGATGCCATTCCTGCTGGCTTCTTTGTTCCAGACGACTCACACTATGCTCAGAGTCAAGGTGTTGCCGCTGAGCAACAGAACGATGAAGTTGAACTGGATGATTAGTTCATTGAACAGTTGGAAGAAGAGTTAGATGAGGAAGATCAGGATGACGAGCAAGAAGAAAAAGGAGAAGAGAGTGGTCAGGATGACACTGAGGAGACAGCTAGTGAAGAAGATGCTGAGCCAACTCACACTGAGTTGACTGCAGAAGAAGAAGCTGAGCAAACTAAACAGCAGGACGCTGATCAAGGAGTAAATTCTCCATCTCATTCAATTCAATCAATTCACGCTGATCCCACTCCTCCAAGGACTCAGGGAAAGAGAAGAAGACTTGTCAAGGCACACCAAACAACTGTGCTTGACGTCATGGATAATTTAACACAGAAAAGACCAACCACTGATCCATCGACTATAAAGCTGAAATTTTTCAAGAAATCTTCCACTACTCTGCCAGAGCACACTGAAAAGCAAGCCTCTGTTTCTCTTCCACAGGAACAAGCCAACTTAGATGCTTCTGTGAACCTAACCAACACCGAGCCAATTCTAAATGCAGATGTTGAACCTAGCCCTCTGTCGGAAAAGGAAATTCCTGCTCCAGTCAGCACTGAACCTATCCAACCTTCAACAGAAAGTCAGCTTCAGCCTGACTCTGAACCTGCATCCTATGATGCTACTCAATCACCTCTCCATCCTCAAGAACAAGTGCAGGTTGATACACCAAGACTAGTCACTGACCCCACTGGCACTATAAATGATGCATTAAATCTCACTCCTCCACCAGCTGGTCAAACTAATAAAGACTCATTCAACTACCTCACCGCCACTGAGTCTGGTCGAAGGATAATTAACTCGGCTCAGGCCTTGATCCAAGACATTCACCAAACTTCTGACACTACTGCTGGGTCTGCCGATAATGAATCCACTCAGCTTCCATAAGTCACTCAACTTCTCAACGAGGTTCGAGGTCTAAAAGACTTGCTGAGTATAATGATCAATACCCAAGCCCAACAACCAAAGCAGGCGTCAATAACAAAGCTGGCTGAACTCCAGCTGACCATGGTTCAACATATCAACTCCCTTCAGGGACAATTTCAAGCCTTGTCAGCTTCAAACTGAGCAAGAGAAGACAAACCATCAGCTTTCCTCTTACTCCCAATGCTCAGTAGAATAGGTCGGCGAAGCTGTTCGTCTTCTGAATCTAAACAAGGCTGAGATGGACACTGACCAGATGAAGCAGAATGAGATTCTTCAGTATACACATCAAATCTTCACCCATGTGCGTCACTCCAACATTCAGCGTCAGTTCTATGACCCAACTTTGCTCAAGATGTTTCATCAAGCTTATGCTGCGCTGACTGATACACTTACTTGGATGGGTAAATCTCAAGCCTACACACTGAGCATCCTCAGCGCTGCTGAAATTGGTGTGCCTCAAGAGGTATTCGACAATGGTGTTGCTATCTTTGATGGCATAAATGAAAGCACTTTCAAGCTTAAAGCATTCTCAGCTCAAATATCTGAGGCTGCTCAAAACAACACCTTCAGGCCTCCTCCTCCTCCCGATGCTGCCAAAACGGGGGAGAAAGAACAAACAGGAAGAACTCAGTAAGAGGCTGCTGGAAGTAGTCAGCCTAAGGGAAAGGGAAAACTGATATATAAGAAGAAATAGCTTAGGTAGGATAGCTAGGTTCTAAGTCTTAAGTATCCCTGTTATGTATAATGCTGACTACTTATTAATACTATGCTTGCATCAAATCTTTCAACTTGATTAAAATCTTATGTGATGCTGAGCTATTATGTGTTGCATACATCAACTATGTTTATCATTCTTCATGTCTTCTGATTGTATACTGTTAACACTGTCTTGTATGATTAAAACATTGTCTTATAAAACTCATTGAACAACAAAATACTCAGCGCTATCTGATAGCAAAAATCTTCCGCTTAAAACTGAGTTAGTAGAATATGTTTCATGAGCTGACCTTTTTTTTTTGAAAACTGACCTAGGACTTACTCGATTAAACCTTAAAGTGTTTTGAGTAAAACTGTGTCAGTAGCTCAACCCTTACGGGGGAGTTTATTAAGTTATAAAAGGTCAACTATCATGGGGGAGCTCAAAACTGAGTTCTTCACTGAATAGTTTTGCCAACATCAAAATGGGGAAGTTTGTTGAAACACCTTTCCACGTGATTTTGATTTGACAAAATTATTTAAAGAATATTCTAAAACACACTAAGTTTAAATGCTTTGATTTATTACACTAATGTGGTTGTTCAATGTTGAGCTAAATTGTTTATAAGACATAAAGACTAAAAGGATAAAGGCCCAAAGGAAAGTCAAAGGCCCAAGACAACTCGGTCCGTGTAAACAAAACGCTGTCGTTATGGACAAAACGCAGCTCAGCATGAAGAAGGATCTGGAAGACCTTCTTTATCTACCTCGGAATGAAGCTGCTGAGTTGGACGACAAGGAGTACAAGACAGCAGCTGAGCAAGGAACAACTTCAAGACAAAGTATTTCTACTTTGGGTAAAGTTCAGAAGACACAGAAAGCTGTCTGGAAGACTTTGCCATAAAAGGCGAAACATTCTGCCTGTCTGTCTAAAAGCTGCTCAGCACTGACCGAAGACAGAAGATACAACAATCTGATTGGCTAACGACACTGAGCGTGTACTGAGTGACAACGACATCAAGCCGTTTCCCTCCAACAGTTATTTCGAAATTTGAAATAACCGATACCTCAAGTGTCACTACAAATAGGCCTTTCAGTTGCTTCATTCGATGCAGATCTTCAACAAGCCATTACGCTGACCAAATTTCTACTTGAAGAATCTGTGTGAAAAAGCAAAGCAAATACTTACACCAATTTCCATATTACTGTGTAAAAGTCTAGAGTGATTATCCAATCATCTAAAGTGTCTTAGCAATTGTTGTTTAGGACAATCTTTTTATCAATTCTAGAAATATAAAGGAGAGGCTGAGTACTCGGTTATAGTACTCAGCAATAGAATAGGAGTGAGTAGAGGTATAGAGGAAGGTACTCTTGTTATACTCAGCTTCTTGTTGTAAAAGGTTTGATGCTCAACCGTTAAAGAGCTCAGTAGAGAATTCGAAAGCTCGGAATGTGTTTCGGGGACAGGACGTAGGCATAGAGGCCGAACCTGGATAAATCTGCTGAGTAACATCGTTCTAACCTTAAACTCCTTCAATATATATATTTCTTGCTTAAACAAAACTGACCAAGTAAAGAGGTCACGCTGAGTTGTGTGCATTGAGTATCTGAGTTCAGGAATAAACTCAAGTGCTATCTCCTGACTCAAAGAAAGAAGCTGACTTAGTCACCAGTTGATTAAGCCAGTGTCTTACTTCACTCAGCGTGCTGTGTAATTCCTTTTCAAAGTAAAAGAAGTCAGCCTTAACGTACTAAAATTTTAAATAGTTCCTATCCCCCCCCCCCCTTGGAACTAACTTGTTACGTTATAAGGGACCAACAATTCTGGCTTACCGATCTTTGGAATGAGCACAATCAACGTATCATTAAGATTCAGCGGGATCCTGCCAGAACGGAGAATAGAGAAACATACCTCATATACATCAGGTCCCACTATACTCCAAAAATGCTGAAAGAAAGCCGGATTTAATCCGTCAGGGCCCGGACTTTTATCCGGATGCATAAAGAAGCAAGCATTTTTTACCTCATCATTTGAGAATGCATGAGATAGCAACTCATTTTCCTCCTGCATGACCCTTGATTGTACAAACGGTAGAAGTGCAGAATCATTATTACCCATACTCGTGAATATCCCGTTAAAATATTCAGATAGAATATTGTCTAATCCATTACCTTTTGTGCACCAATTACCGTTAGAATCCTTGAGACTCGAAAAGCTATTCTTCTTTCTTCTGTCTGTTGCGTAGGAATTGAAGTATTGTGAATTTGAATCACCATCTCTTAACCAAAGCAATTTAGCTCTCTGCTTCCAAAAATCTTCTTGTTTCTTTAATGTTGACATATATGCTAATGAGGCATGCTTGAATCTTTCCATTCCATACTCGTCCCTTCTTCCTTGTACGGCTTCCATCTGCAATCTGTACATATTCAAGGATTTTTTAAAATTTGATTCCAAAGAGGAACTCCACTCTTTGAGTGCATCGGTACAAGCTGATATCTTAGTAGATATCGAACAATTTTTATCAGAGATCCATGCTTGACAAACAACTGCTTCACAATGAGACTCCCTTAGCCAAGCATTCTCGAAACGGAACCTATTAATCACAGGACAGCGTATCCACATCTTACTCTCTAAAAGGATAGCCGAGTGATCCGATGAAATAGTAATAAGATTCCGAGTTCTAGATTCTACAAATAATTCTTTCCATTTTGAGTTGACAAGTGCACGATCAAGAGTTTTCTCAATCCATCTATGAGTACCTGGACCGACTTCCCACGTGAATGGATATCCATCCATGGGAACTGACCCTAAACCACTCTCCTCCATGGCTTTTTTGAATCCTTCAATAAGCCAATTCGGTTGACTTCTACCTCCTCGCTTCTCCTGCAAACTCATTATATCATTAAAGTCCCCTATGCAGCACCATGCATAACCCTCTTGGTCTTTGAGGGATCGCAGCAAATCCCAAGAGGCTCTCCGGCGATGTCTTTCCGGGAAACCATAAAATCCTATAACACGGCAGGTTGGTATATTTGGAAAGGTAATAAAAGCATTAATATGATTAACTGAAGATGACTGAATTGTAACTGTGACATTATCTTTCCATAATAGCGCAATACCACCCCCGTGACCCGAGCCGTTTACAATAAAATATCCACTGTATCCGAGCTTTCTACCAACCAAAATCACTTTCTCCTCCTTAATCATAGTTTCCATTAAGAAGGTAACCATAGGCCTATGAACCTTAACTAGGTCCATCAGAACATTAATTGTACGTGGGTTACCCAGCCCACGACAGTTCCTACTAAGGATACTCATTGGGCTAGGCGAATCTCGAGTCCGACTTCTTCATCATCAGCCAGATATAATCTCGCATACGCTTCCATCATACCCTTACCTTTATCCATAAATGATCTGCTAATAATGGATCACAGCGAAAAGAATAGAGAAAAATTCATAGAAAACGATCACAAACCCTTCTCACAGAGAGAAGACCTAATACCACTCCATGCGGAGAGACAAACTGCACTCCATGCGGAGAGACAAACTACAGGCTATTGGGTGACTTAAAATAGAGCGAAAATTTCGCCTTTAGAGCAAAGCAAATTAATCTTTCAAATTACAAGAAAGCACAAATTCACCAAATAGGATCGTGAAAAAACCCAATCATACATAGACAGACAATCAAACAATTCAAAAGAAACCAATAAAAACAAATTTCAAACGAAAGCATTACGAAACCCCAAATCAGAGTCGGAGCAAAACCACGGTAACAAAGACCGAAAATCCACTCGTTTCAGCGAAGCAGAGCCATCACGGCAGCAGATCCGCGAAATCGAGCGAGCATCATTGAAGATCCACCAATCCTCCACTCAATTCAGCCAAAATTAAAATTAATTTACTTTCACCAGTTTTTGCGTCGCCACTGCAACAAACCCTACATCATCAAAAACCAAATCGCCTCACCGCCGCCCTGCATCATCGCCTTTGAGTAATTTGAAGTTTAATGACTATAGATCTATTCATGGTTGGACCAGGCTGGGCTCGGACCGGATCTAACTGGGTTTGACATGTAATTAGTTTGTCCAATCTCAACTCAATCCATACAAAATTTGCATTGGGCTCGGGTCGGGCTGGGCCATATTAAGAGAACTGATTTCCAAGCACAGCCCAGCCCGCCCTGCTAATTTATTTTACATTAAAAAATTAAAAATTAAAAATTAAATTATGATTAGTATAAGATAGCAATCAGCAATTTAATTAAATATAGACTTCTTTTATATTTTTTATATTATTTCACGAAATATTAACAGTATGCAAGATTCTATTTTGTATTTCAAAAGAAAATATAGGTGTTGTACATGGTGTATCATATGCATTATATTTTATTAAGTTATATTTTATTGGCCCAGCTACTACATCTCCTATCACTTTTAATTCCCCGCCCCAACCTTCTTCTTCTAGCCCTCCGCTAACAACTCCCCGCCAGCCCAGCCCAGCCCTAGACCAACAGACTCTCCTCTCGCCCCCGGCCCACCGAGCCCGCCAAGCCTTCTAGCCTCTCCCTTACTACCCAGCCCCACTGGGCAAACTCCTACGGCCCACTCACTTGATCCCGACCTTCCCCCCCCCTTCTACCACAAATTCCACCACGCCCCAAGCAGCCTCCCCTATACCACAGCCACTTTCTCCTCCTCATCCCATGATGACCCGAGCCCGTTGTAGACACCGGGATTGGAGAACCGATGAAGAAAAATTACAAAAAGGGATCCAAATCAGTCGATTAAAATAAACTATGAGTCAATAAAAATAACAAGTAAAAACGTTGTTCGAAGGAACCGTGGAGGCCGGCTTGATTGAATTCGGAAATTAAATCGAGCGACGGGCGAATCGGTTCCGCGAATAAAATCTTAAATCGTCTCGCCGAGTTCGGGGTATTTCATGCTCTTTTCTTATTAATTTTATTATTAATAAAATCTCGGGTCGATAGGGTTTTGTTTTGGTATTCAAGCAATCCAAAATATATTTTATAAAAGCTAATTTTATAGAATCGGTTTTGACAAAAATCATTTTCGATAAAAATAGTTATTCTTTTAGTTATCTAAATATTTATTTTTATTTTTATTTTTTAATATATATTTAAACACGGCCCCGTCAGGAGCCAGTATTTACGTCACGGGCCGTTGGACGACCCGTGATGGGGCTGGGCCACCCAGGCCAGCCCCCCTGCACTTGGCATTCGGCCAAGTGCATTCTTTACTTTTTTATTAAAAAAAAAATACAAAATCATAATAATAAACAAAATCATAATAATAATAATAATAATAATAATAATAATAATAATAATAATAATAATAATGATGCCTAGGAAATTTCCATGGCTAATTTAGCTTATCTTTGGCTCCAAGTTGGCTTGGAGCCAAAGATAAACTAAGTTTGGGAGCTCCATGCCCATAAATAGGATAAATAGGATGGAGCTCAATGTACAAAAGAGGAAGAAATTAGACCCGAACCCCTGGCAAATTCTACCGAGACCCGAATTCTCTCAAAAACCCACAAAAACGACTCTAAAACACTAATCAATCGACTTGATTTGGAATCCTTTACCAATTAAGAGGTAATAATCCGAGGAACTAGACCCATTTAATTCTTTATTGCATTTTTGTTGTTTAGATCCATTTAATCCGTTACCAATACACTTTTATTGTTTAGATTTGTTAAGTTAATTTTTCGTTTTGCATTTGAACAAGTATTTGGTTTTGGTTTTGAAATAAAAACTTCGTTTGGATCCCAATACGAACCGTGACCCGATTTAAGGGTAGTTCGGGATCCAAATGTCGTAGATCCGTGTGTTTACAAATGTTTTGAACCATTATTTTCAATAAAACGTCGTTTTAGAATCCTCCGTTACAAACCATGACCCGATTTGGGGTAGTTTGGGGGCTAAAATGATGAAATAAAGTGGATCTAATAAGTTTTGATAAATCTGGAATTTCAAAGGGACTGTTTCTGTAATGTCCCGTTTTCTGTCAGTAAATACAGGTTAGTGACGGATTTTCCGTCACTAACTCTGCTGGAATTTTAAATTGGTTATTTCTTTGAGTTTTTTTTTGGCTTTTGCTTTTTTTTTATTATGTTATATATATATGTATAATTATGTGATCTATCTATTAAAATTATTTTGGGGTTATATGACTAATAATTATGTATTATATACCTATTTATTTCATATTTAAACATCTTTTATACTAATTTGGGCTTTGTAAAGTCACATGTATATATATATATGGTTTTGGGTTTTATTCAAGCCATGTTAGTTATTATTTTGGGAGATTATTAGTTTGGACATTTGGGATAATTAATTAAAAGGTACTTTTTGGGCCATTAAGTGGTGTTTTCTATTATCTATATTTAATATGTATTTTGGGGAGGGTTATTTTCTATACATTCATCATAAAAACTATTTTGGGGTTAAATACTATTTTCTTATTTACGAATCTTATTCATTTTTTACCTGTTTTCTTTATTAAGATAAAAAAATAGATTATACTTAATATTATTTTCATTATCATAAACAATTATACCATATGTTATTCTTTACTTCCTTATTTTTTTAATCTATAGATATACCCATTATTTTTGACCAAAATGTATACGTATATGTATATTTACCCCTCTTTTTGACATCTATATGTATATACTTCAAATTTGTTTTATTGGGTGAATTTGGGTTTGATTTGTTAGTTGTTGTAATCATATTCAAGTAAAGGTTAATTGAGTGAAAAAGGGAAAATAAACCACAAAAAAGAGAGTTTAATTTGTTCATTTAAACTAAAGTTTTTCTAGATATTCCTAAAGAGTAAATAAAAGGCTTTTTATCATTTTAAACCACTTCCTAAACATCATATTTTAAAACCTTAATTCGTTCCAACGACGGATTAAGCGAACCTTGTAATTAAAATCGTTTTCCTTATAAATGATAGAGTTTTGAATCGTTTTCCTAATTAAACGGTTTTGTACAAAAATAAATGGACTTGTATGCTTAATCACGATTTTGGGTTAAGACTTCTTATTCCACGCTTTCAAACGCTCGAGTCGTTCCAACGGCGATTCAAGTGAACATCATGTAAATTAACGGGTTTTGAAACGTATCTAAATCGTTCCAACGGCGATTAAGGTACGAACCATGTAAATAAACTCGTTTTTGGGGAGTGAGATTAGTGTATATTTAATCTATAATATAAAGCATAACTCACGTCGTGAATAAACTAGTCCTTTTTTCTATCTCCCTCTTTCTTCCATATACTCTAAATTCATGTAAATGGGTGATTTTTTACTAATATGGCTTTCAATAATATATGCTCAAAACGGTTTCCAAAACGAGAAAGAAAAGGTTTCAAATGAATTTTAAACTTACAGAAATATGCAATTAGTCCGTTAGCGTCTAACATGCTAAGTAGGAGGCCGGTGGTTCATAACCGGGCGATGTCGGGGTGTCTAGTAGCCTTTCTCCGGAAAGGAGCTAGCCTTCTCGGCTCGTACCTAAGTTTCCCGAACCCTCACCGGTCTCCCGCAAGGGATCGGTGTTCATTTCCCATTCGTGGGTGGCGACTCTTCCATACTTCGAGCTCCGGCCCTGCCGAGCAGCTTGATTCCGCGATTGGTTGCTTTCGGCGCCAATCACAGCATCTGTCGTCAACGGTGTCCACCCCCCGGTCCGTCCGGGCGAGGCCGCGGCACCTACATCCGTAATGGCATTTTTAAACCTCAATGCAAATTAAATCTCAATACCACCACCCTTTCTCCCCTACCTTTGAACCCTTCGCTTGCGTTACACGATTCCAATTGAAAAAATGCCATGTCCGATGAATATAGGGCTCTTATTGAAAATAAGACGTGGGTACTTATACCCTGTCCTCCTAATGCTAACATTCTTCGTAGTTGGTGGATTTTCAGGCACAAATTTAATGCAGATGGATCCTTTGAGAGGTACAAATCTCGTCTCGTTGGTAATGGTGCAAACCAACTGGTTGGCATTGATTGTGGTGACACATTTAGCCATGTGGTCAAACCGGCAACCATTCGGGCGGTTCTCAGCATTGCTTTATCCAAGAACTGGAGCTTACATAAGCTTGACGTGAAGAATGCATTTCTTCATGGTGACCTAACTGAGACTGTATACATGCATCAGCCCTTAGGATTCCAAGATCCTACTCATCTAGACTATGTTTGCCTGCTCCAAAAGTCTCTCTATGGCCTGACACGGGCCCCTCGGGTTTGGTATCAACGGTTTGCTACTATTCTATCCACCTTGGGTTTCTCTCACAGTAAATATGATCATTCTCTGTTTGTGTTTCGTCGGGGGTCCGAGACTGCTTATTTACTCTTGTATGTTGATGATATCATTCTGACTACTTCTTCTACTGCTTTAAGAGAATCCATCATACAGAAACTTAGTTCAGAGTTTTCTATGAAGGATTTGGGTCCACTAAGCTACTTCTTGGGTATATCAGTTTATCGGACACCAGGGTCTCTCTTTTTGTCTCAAAAGAAATATGCTTCTGAAATAATTCACAAGGTTGGACTCTTGTCTTCCAATTCATGCGCTACACCTGTTGACACTAAACAAAAGCTTAGCCTTTCTTCTGGTTCTCCTTATCATAATCCATCCGAGTACCGGAGTCTTACCGGTGCCTTACAGTATTTGACTCTCACTCGGTCGGATATCTCCTATGCAGTTCAGCAAGTCTGTTTGTTTATGCATGACCCCAGGACCCAGCACATGGCCGCCATCAAACGGATACTTCAATATGTTAAGGGGACTCTTGATTTTGGGCTTACACTTACTACATCTTCTATTGATTATTTAGTCTCTTATACTGATGATGATTGGGGCGGTTGTCTTGACACTTGACGATCCACATCAGGCTATTGTGTTTTTCTTGGTGATAATCTCATTTCTTGGTCAACAAAACGCCAACATACTCTCTCTCTCGTTCTAGTGCCGAAGCTGAGTATCGAAGGGTAGCTAATGTTGTCTCTGAAACTTGCTGGATTTGAAATCTTCTCCTTGAGCTCCACTGTCAGATTCGGAAGTCCACCCTGGTTTACTGTGACAATGTAAGTGTTGTCTACCTCTCTAGTAATCCTGTTCAACATCAACACACCAAACACATAAAGATGGATATTCATTTTGTGCGTGAAAAGGTTGCCAAAGGCGAAGTACGAGTTTTTCATGTTCCTTCCCGACATCAAATAGCCGATATTTTCACTAAAGGTCTACCACATATTCTTTTTGACGACTTCAGATCTAGTCTCAACATTCGACCTCCTCCCGCTTTGACTACGGGGGAGTGTTAGATATGTAAATAATCCTATTATTTAGGAAAATCCTATTGTTTAGGAAATAGATTATTTCCTTATTATTCCATTGATTGTAGGCTTAATTGTGTATTATGTATATAAACACTTCTTACTCAATGAAAACCTCAAGGGTTCCAATTATAACACTCACAACGTTGCCGGACGGCGGTGGAGAGGAAGGATACGGTTTCAAGAAACCCGACGATGGCGGAGAACTATTTAGGTTTTTTTTTGGTGGCGGGGGGTTCTATTTTTTATCAGATTAATTTATCCTGTATCTTTTTATTTTACCAAACTTAATTCTTAATATGTCATTATTCTCTATATATTATGATACTACACCATAATTTAAAAAATCTAGACTCAAATTCATAAATCATAAACCCTAGAAAATATATTCTAGACTTCTAATTTATAAATTCCAATCCTTAAAATATATTAAAAGTACTGATTTTACTAGTTTGACATAATCTAAAACTATGATTTGATATAGTTGTAAATAGTTTTTAGAATATAAATTTTTGTGTAATTTTTTCTAATATTATTAGTGAATTTATATATTTATATAATAAATATTTATTTTAAGTATCAATTTTATTTTTATAATTAAAAATAATATATATATATATATTTTTTTTTTTATAGTATCGTAGACCAAACCCATCTGAATTAATAGCAACTTAGCAAGTTGGGCTTGGTATTTTTGAATAAAAAACCATTAGATTCTGCCCCAACCTCGGGAATATTCACATGGACCTTAATGACCAAGTGATTTTGGTCATTCACCGTTAGATCTAGGCTTATTAAATCTAAGCCGCAGGATGCTTTGAATCTCCACCTTAGGATTCTAATAGCCCTAGATCTAATGGTGAATGACCAAATATTGTATGGTCATTAAGGTCCATGTGATCAAAACCGGCCCCAACCTAACCCGACTGATGAACATGTATGATTCACTCTCATACAATTGATAATTGGGTTCTTTACACAGAAGTCATATATACTAATAATATTAGTATTTAATCAATATTGATAAACTAATTCTTAATATATCAAAAGTATCAAAATTTATTCCACAAATATCAAACAGTTACTGATTTTTTTATTTTTTTAGAAAGCAGTTATTTATTTTCCAATTCATATTAAAACGTGGGAGTTAGAGTTTGACAAAATGACAAAAAAAAAATTCTCCAATTGATAATATTAAAAAATAAAGGTGATTTAATTCTAAATGTTTTTTTAAAACTTGTAATTCTATGTAAATTTCTTTTGATAATTCCAAACAAAAAGCCTAATACATCATTTGTGCACTGAACTTGTCTAATATGGTTGATTGGCTCCCTGAACTTTCAAAGTATCTCGATAGCTTCCTGAACTTGCATAAAATATTCAATTAGCCTCCTGAACTTGCATAAAATGTAATCAATTAATCACTCGGTTGTAAAAAAGTAAGTTAAATACGGAAGATATGTTGCACGCATCTTAAAAAAGTAAAACGATCAAGGTCCGGGTATGCGATTATAATATTAGAGAAGAAAATGTTTTATAGTTGAATAAGTAAGAAATTCTTTTTTAACATGTTTTAATCTATTTTGTGAAGTATGTAATAACATTCTAAGGCACGTGTAACATATCTTCTGCATTTGACTTACTTTTTTACAACCGAATGATTAATTCATTACATTTTACGTAAGTTCAGGGGGCTAACTGAATATTTTATACAAGTTCAGGGGGCTATCGATACACTTTGAAAGTTCAGGGGGCCAATCAACCATTTTGGACAAGTTCAGGGGGCAAATGATGTATTAAGCCCAAACAAAATTATTAATTTTATAAAACCTATTTATCCAACAAAATAATTAATTCACTACTTATTACTATTTTCATAAAATTTAATAATTAAATAACTATTATTATTTATTGAACATTTTACTTAAATATAAAATATTTATCAATTTATTTTTTAAAATATTGTCATTTTTTTTAACCTTTTGTATTGATTAAAAAAAAAGTTTCAGCAACAAGATTAATATTAGATTTGGCAATTTGTATTCCAATCGTATTCATGTTGTGTTATTTTTTGGTTCGTGTTAAAAAGAGTAAACCCAAACTCAATCTAAAAACTTTAATGTCACAATCGTACTAACCTGTTCGGGTTAGTGTCGATTTCATATCGTGTTTTCGGGTTACATGTAATTTTTGTATGCATATATATGAATGATAATGTTTAAATATATAAGAAAATATGGTAATGTTTTTAAATAATCTATGTCCGTTTTAGATTAGTATTTAGTATGTTAATACTAACCATCAAAAAATATGCTAACATCATGTAATATGTTTATAGAAATTTAGGAGGTCCGAATTATATTTACAAGTAATAATTACAATTTTATTATCTTTATTAATTAAGTGACATATAACAATACGAGAAAATATAACAATAATTTTAAATATTCATATCATTTCGTGTCGTTTTCGGGTTAGCATATCAACATTATACTTGCCCATGGGCTCAAGTATCCGTCCAGACCCATGTTCATTGGATCGGGCTTAGACAGTAAAAATTGATTTTAGGTCCAGTCCGGACCAGGCCCGCTAAAGCCCATCTATTTTTTAAATGAGCTTGAGATTGATAAAAATAGCACGGACTGGCTCGCCTATTAATATTAAGTAATAAATTCATATATTAAATACATAATTTTAAGTATAATTTTTATTTTTTATAATTAGAAATTATGTATATATTTTTAGGTGGGTTTATATGGGTTGGGCTTGAGATTTGATTTTTAAATCCGAGCCCGCCTAAATTAACAGTGGACCGGGCTGAGCTTGAACTGAAAGCCTGGCCGACCGGACCTTTGACAGGTCTAATCAACACTAACCCAATCCAAAAATTTACGTGTTAGTTTCATGTTAATCCAAAAACAATATATTATCTACTAAACTCAAATATTAAAATTACATATGGTGTAATCGGGTCGTATTACTCTTACCATCTCTTAATATATTTTCAAATGAATAAAGAAAATAATATTAAAACAAGACTTAATGTATATTTACATGTTTCCATTTATCTCAATTAATAGCTTTGAAAAAATATAAAACCCAATGAGGCCCACAGTTTGGTCCACTTTTTTTTTCCACGCCAAATGCACCGTATCTGCCACAAGGTGTATCTGCCGCGTGTAATGCGTGCATTACTCGTACCAATCCACTATCTTTACTTTTTTCAGCTTGTGAAATCGATGTCTGCCTAAACTAAGAATGAATGACAACGGATGCGGACACTATCCGACTCTAATGGAACTATCCGTATCCTGTATAAAATGGTATGAGATGGATATGAGATTAAAACCATTATCCTAACAGGTAATAGGACGGATATAGAAATAGCTATAGAGTACTCGATATCTGTCATAACTCTTTTATATATTAAAAAGTATTACTCCCTCCATTCCTTTTTATATTGGTAACATCCATTCGACATGCTTTTACAACTTAAAACGGACAACGGACAGTTATTCTTGATATTAGTAAGTACACACGAATAAGAAAGTATCCTGTTCCATTATGTTTTATATAAAAATTGTTGTTTTTTCACCAAACCAAATTGGATTCTTTGATAATGCTGTATATTTACATCAGTTGGAAGGCAAACAGATATAATAAATACAACAATCTTCTAATTTCTCAAAATACCAACATCTATCACATGTTAGGAAGGCCTCTACTCTTCATGATATAGATACAAGCCAAGGCCGAAACGGGCACAGGCCCTGCAAAAAGCTATTTCCTCCGCCGCAGCAACAGGGTCAACAATGTTCCCATCACTCGGTGATACCGTCCCAATTGACTCACGATGCGCCTGCAATGCCAACTCATATCGGTGAGCTTTAGAATGAACAGAGTAAATCATGTATGTCTCTAATCTACACACGCAGTGTTAGGAATAATTGAAATTACGATAAGAAAGAATTGTTTACCCAGTTGGATCGCTGCAGTTGGGCCCATCGCTTCAGTTAGGCCTATATATATTAGTCTCCATAAGCCCAACACGCAGATGAATGCAACTAAATGTACAAACATCAAGCAAAGGAATGTAATATTTTTCTACTTCAATGAACATTTTATTTCATTTCAGTCTCTTCCTTACGCATTGCCGAACTCAAATACACTCATAGAAAACAATCCTATGAGCGAAGATGTCTCATAACTAGTAAGGTTCAAAATTAAAACAGAAATTAATCTACACACAGACAAATGCAACTACATGTACAAACATCAAGCAAAGGAATGTAATATTTTTCTACTTCAATGGACATCTTATTTCAATCTCTTCCTTACACATCTCTAAATGCCGAACTCAAATACATTCATAGACATGCGAATGTAAATGTGCAGGGAAGAAGATGATTTTACTTAGAAGTCTGCGAGGTCTGAAATGTGACGATCTACGTCGCATATCGATGCGTTCGCGCAGTCTGCGAGTGAAATCATGAACTATTCTACTCGCAGACTTCGCGAAATAATCGATTCGTCAAGAAGATCGTCCCGTTTCAGGCTCTTTCTCATCGCAGATCTTCGCGAAATCATCGTTTCGTTAAGAAGAACGTCCCGTTTTAGGCTCTTTCTCATCACAGATCTTCGCGAAATCATCGACTAAGCGATAGTGATTTTCTGAAAAAACGCAGAGAAAACAGTAGATACTTACATTTTTCCCATCTTTCACCCTTAAAACGACAATAACAATATGATAAACTGGAAAAAATGATGAAAATAACGTAGAATAACCATTTCTTCGATTGTCACAAGAAGAAAGAAACCAAGGAACAAGTAGGAAAATGAAGATGAAGAACCATAGCTCCGTTTTCTAGGATTAGGAAGATGAAGAATCAAGAGATGAAGAGAGGAAGAAGAGAAATACATTATGATGTGGAAAATGGTGCAGATTTCGCGCAATTTAAAGGAAGAGAGGAAGATCAAAGGTGTGGAAATCATTTGGGGAAGAGCAGCGGGTTCGCATAGCCGAAAAGGAGAAGGGGGAAGATGAAAGGGTAAGAGTATTTTGGGAAAGTCGCATAAAAATAGTCTAGATATGTAGTAGGTTGAGTAATTGAGTTAAATATGTAAATGGATCTCCCATTTGACCAATTTTGTAATTTTTCCTTATTTTTGTTATTTCCTGATATTTTTGTTTAATTGTGTTTAAACTCTAAGACATTTCTAATGATATAGGTTATAGGGGTAAATTTTATTAATGGTGTACAACTTTTGCCTCATTTCACATTTTGGTGTACAACCTTCAATTTGTCTCACTAATGTATACGACCTTATAGATGACCTCCCACTTTAGTGTACATCCGGTAAAAATGACTGATCAACGTCCGGTCAACGCACCACCTCATCATTTTCATTTAATTATATTAGTAAAGTGGGACCCACAAATAAAATAAAAAAAATCAATTTTATCCTTTCCCTCTTTTACCCTTATCCCTACAAATCTTTATCTTCTTTTCTCTCTTTCTTTCTTGCTCTTCAAATTTATTTCTCTCTCTAACCCTTCTCTCTCTTTAATTTTTTTTCTCTCTCAACCTCACCTCTCTCTTTCTAAAAGCCCACCAATCTGAATTCCATTATATATATACAGGAAACTAAACAATAAACTTATTTTTGGGTTTTTGTTTTCTTGAAGTTGGTAAATGGAAGTTGCTGAACTTTATGTAGCAGGTGGTAGTTTGCCAAGACCCTATTCTTTTATATGGAGAAAATCGAAAGTTTTCTCGCGGATGATCTTGCTGCTTTTAGGAGTCAAATTGAGAGTTCCCGTCAATCTACCTCTTCTCCGTCGCTATTTCCGTATTTGTTCTTGATTGGCGATTACGATGAAGCTTTGATTATGGAGGAGGAAGTCGGTGCCGGGACTGCTCCGGACGCAGAGGCTAAGAAATCGGAAATCGATAGAAAAGCTGGAGGAGGATGTAAGAGTCAAAAAATCTATTTGCTTGGATGATATGTCTAGGTTCAGGAGCCAAACCTTTGCCATGATCTCATAAAATTAAATTAAATTTAGAAATCTTACTCCATAAAATAGTTGTTCATCTGGAATGATAAATATGGTTATACAAGTTGATTAATTCGTACTAATTTGTTTATTTGCTTAAAACAAGAGTATTTATATATAGGAATCTTCAAGAGAAGATGGAGATGATGAACAAGCTTTAAAATGGGCTGCAATTTAAAGACTACCTACCTATGATCGTCTCAGAAAAGCTTTATTCACCACTTGCAAAAGTAGAGCCACTTAAATTGATGTTGCAAACCTTGGATTTCAACGAACAAGTTCAAGTTCAAATGAACTGTAAACTATATTTTATTGCTTTAATTGTCCACATCCTCTCATGGATTTTTTTGGCCGTAACAGTCAATTGATCCACACATTATATGTTCAGACTGTCAGAGAAAGAAAGAAATTTAAAGAGAGAAAGGTTAGAGAGAGAAATAAATTTGAAGAGTGAGAAAGATAGAGAGAAAAGAAGATAAAGATATATAGGGATAAGAGTAAAAGAGGGAAAGGATAAAATTGATTTTTTTATTTTATTTGTGGGTCCCACTTTATTAATATAATTGAATGAAATTGATGAGGTGGCGTGTTGACCGGATGTTGACCGGTCATTTTTACCGGCTGTACACCAAAATGTGAGGTCACCTATAAGGTCGTATACATTAGTGAGACAAATTGAAGGTTGTACACCAAAGTGTGAAATGAGGCAAAACTTATACACCATTAATGAAATTTACCTAGGTTATAAATATACATGTTTTCTATATTAAATCATTTTATATTATTATTTTAAATAATATAATACATAATTTAATTGCATTTATATAATAATTTGTTGATTAACAAATAAGAAAATATAAAAAATACAAATTCGATTAATCCTCCAAAGACCCTATCCGTCCGACTAGCGTCTAACGTCTTTTATAACCTTGTTCAACGCCAAATGCACCGCATCTACTGCGTGCATTACACATATCAGTCCACTATATTTACTTTTTTCGGTGCTACATGCACATCATCTACCGCGTGCATTACACACGCCAGTCCACTATCTTTTCTCTTTTCAACCCCAGATGCACCACATCTGCCGCGTGCGTTACACACGTCCATCCACTATCTTATTCTTATTTTGTCGTGTGTATCTGCCGCGTGCATTACACACGTCCATCCACTATCTTTTCTTATTTTGACGCCAGACATCTGCCGCGTGCATTATACGCGCCAGATGCAACAAGGTCTGGCACCTTGCAAACTACACATTGCCTCTTCATCCAGTTTTTCTTCTCTTAAACAAGAATATAAAGCTTGTAAACAAAGTCATAAACATACTTAAATTGGTAACATCCATTAGACATGCTCTTACAACTTAAAACGAACAACGGGCAGTTATTCTCGATATTAGTAAGTACACACGAATAAGAAAGTAATCTGTTCCATTTTGTTTTATATAAAATTGATGTTTTTTCACCAAACCAAATTGGATTCTTTGAGAATGCTGTATATTTACATCAGTTGGAAGGCAAACAGATATAATAAATACAACAATCTTCTAATTTCTCAAAATACCAACATCTATCACATGTTAGGAAGGCCTCTACTCTTCATGATATAGATACAAGCCAAGGCCGAAACGGGCACAGGCCCTGCAAAAAGCTATTTCCTCCGCCGCAGCAACAGGGTCAACAATGTTCCCATCACTCGGTGATACCGTCCCAATTGACTCACGATGCGCCTGCAATGCCAACTCATATCGGTGAGCTCTAGAATGAACAGAGTAAATCATGTATGTCTCTAATCTACACACGCAGATGAATGCAACTAAATGTACAAACATCAAGCAAAGGAATGTAATATTTTTCTACTTCAATGAACATTTTATTTCAGTCTCTTCCTTACGCATTGCCGAACTCAAATACACTCATAGAAAACAATCCTATGAGCGAAGATGTCTCGTAACTGGTAAGGTTCAAAACTAAAACAGAAATTAATCTACACACAGATAAATGCAACTACATGTACAAACATCAAGCAAAGGAATGTAATATTTTTCTACTTCAATGAACATCTTATTTCAATCTCTTCCTTACGCATCTCTAAATGCCGAACTCAAATACACTCATAGAAAACAATCATATGAGCAAAGATGTCTCGTAACTCACAAGGCTCAAAATCAAAACAGAAATTAGAACCTATGTTGCACGGAAACGGAGACGCAAACTGAAATGGAAACAGAAACAGGGAAACTTTATTTCTAAGAAAATTTAGCAAGGAAACGGTAATGGAAACGGAAAAGAAACAGAAACGGACATGAACCGCTAATGAAGAAGAGTCTCCGTGCAACATAGATTAGAACCAATGTTCCCACAGAAAAAGAAAGGTGTAAGTTCAAAAATCAGGATATTTGAAAGGTATTGATTTTATCCACAAAGGATTGTTATCCAAAGGTTTGTATATGAATCTGCATAAGAATAAAATCAGACTTGACCAGAAGTTATAACTTTAACTAGATGCTAAAAAATAACTTGTTTTGAATTGACATTTGTAAGAGATCGTAGAAAACCTCCTAGAATATAGGCACTAAATTGGGGAATCAAAGATGTCTTAAATAAATGTTCTTTAACTATGACCATGAACATGGATGGATGACTTTATAGTCTCATAGGGAAGCAAAGATGTCTTAAATAAGTGTTCCCGCATTCTATCCTCTATATTCGAACTATAAGAATTTGTGAAAAAACTTTAAAATATAAAGGTGCAGCTAGAGTTATCAACTGTATGTCACAGTAACTAAAATGCAGTACTAATTCAAGCTCAAAAATGCAAAAATATCTGGAAAAGACATTTGAGCTGCTGAACATGAAGAGGAAAAATGACATTGACTTCAAGTGACTGGAGCAAGAAATGGAAGACACATATCTTAAAGGGGTAACAATTTGGTGATCTCCTAACTCATGAATAATTATCAGGGTAATGTAAATTTGTGCAAGGAAACTCGATTTCGAACAATCAACTAAACAGCCAATATAAGAAAAACACACAAAAAAAAGAGGGTCAGAAATGGAAGAGTTTACAACTCATCTGATATATCTCAGTAAAGAAAAGAGAGATACAGACAATAGAAGTGCAGAAGCAATGCTCCAGGAACAGTCCCCCTATCTCTCAAAGATACAGCAAACAACCCACAAAATGGAAGAATATCCTAAAAGTTGCCTCTAAAATCAGCAACACCTGCATATACAACTACCAGCCAAGACTCATACTCATACGCTCTCTTCCAAGAGTATCAGTTTCTAGCTCTTTCTTGTAGAGTAAACATGCCACATTTTTTGTCTATGAGATAGTTGGGTTACAACAGTCATATTACTTCTATTAACCTTCTCTATCTAATTGCTATGAATATTATGGAACTTTGATTAAAGAAATCACTTAATCATGGAATCAGAGAAAGATGATGAAAAGTTGACTGACTGGAAATCAGCATTAAATAATTCCAGAGAAACTTCTTCAAAATCATTGGTGTATTATTATATATACGTTTATTTCACAAAAGTATCTTGTTCAAAGTCAAGTCAAAGCAAGATATGCAAGTATACAATTGCATATAACTTGGAAACAACAGACATCAATTCAGTTAGTCTGCTCAACTGAACTGTACCGAAGAGTTAGTTCAGAAAAAAAAAAACTGTACCAAGGAGTGATCCTAACAATCAAATCGCCTCTTAACTCTCGAAACCAAACTAAACACAAAATTTACTATAGTTATTTTAGTTATTGGGATTTTTGAAGAGGTCATTCTTCTTTCAATTTGATCATTGGTCCAACAATGAGGGAAAAAAAATATAGATCATTGAAGGCCTTAAGTAATGCAAGTCTGCATAGCCGAATCTTATCTAAACATAATTCCATCTTACAAACTGTTGAGGAAGGTGGATCAAGGTCCACATTCCTACCAAATAGACCCACAAAGACCAAGTGAAGAAAAAGAAACTCTAACCCATCATACATCCTATATATAGCCCCCAATAATGGACAGGTACAGGGGCTCTCCTCTCACTCACTCTCTCTCTCTACTTCGTCTCTCTACTTCGTATACTCCTACTAACTTTAGGATCGGAGTGTATCCAGAGGGCCACCCCAAGCGCAGGACCGGCAACCAGAAAAGCACCCCTAGTTCAGGTACCCAATCATAAACTAATAAAAAATCTAAACCTCCATAGAAAATAAACATCACAATCCAAATCAACAATATATTGAGCAAACATATCAAGGTATTTGCACTACAGGTATTCTTTTTTTAGGTATTAATTTATCAAAATTATCAGTAAATATTGATTTATAGTAAGCTAAAATGTTATCAAATAACCCAGAAAACCAAAGTAAATAAGTTGAGCTACCAAACTCTGCTAGTGCTTGTCCTTAAAGATGAAATGTCTAAGCATGATGTAATTAAAAGATTATGAACATACTAAACAGAAACAAAGCTAAAGCTTAAATAAATATTGAGGCATGATCCACCGGGTGTCTGACCAGCCAGAACCGTAACCGGATAAATTATCAACATAAATAAATCTTGACACAAGTTAATAGTTAGTATCATTCAACTTAATTCATAATTCTACAGCTTCAATAGCAAGGTACACACTGAAAAACAACTTGTAAAAAGAAGTACAAAGATCATGAGACACACCTCTCCATCTGATCCTCGTACGGTAACACGATACACCACAGACACACTTCCATTGTCAGAGAATATAACATCACGTATTTCACCGCACCATCCTGCCAAATGAGAAATAGCTTACTAATTATAAAATAAAATAAAAATTGATTCTGTAATATAGAAAATTATACACAAGGAAAGTTCAAGGTGATTTTTGCACAGCCCAATACAGTTGCAGTTGCATTACAAACTAGCTAACTCTGGTGGCATATTATGGATAGTAACTATCTTTATAAGCTTCAAGTTGGGTTTGTAACTCACATCCAAACACACAGAAACATGTATGTTTAAAAGAAAGCCAAGCAATCATCATACATGACACCAATAGTATTTTGGAAATTCTCAGATAAATGAGATAAGACAAACTGATGGCTAAGGTTGGGCATGGAGTGGATCGAGAAGTGAGAGTAGCTGGAAACAGTTTGTTTCCAAACAGCAATAGATTGTACGTAGATGTTATTTGTTAAATTCTCAGAAAAATGAGGGTATATCAGGATAATAGGATGTGAAGTGAAACCAAAACAAATTGAGTTTCTGTATTCAAATTGCATAAGTTAAGATTCATATTATTGATAAATCTTACATCATTAATACTAAATTTTCTCTGTTGATGAATGATGAATCCACCTCATAAAACACATTTTATTATTATTATAAAAACACCAAAATTCTTGTATCCAAACAAATTACAATGTATCCAACTAGGTATGCAATGATGGTAATGCGATGGAGATGAGCATAGCAAAAATCCAGAGTAAAGAGCTCGGTAAGGTAAATTTAGAATGAGATCTTGAGATCACACCGTTTTTGCGTGTATATAGAATACTAGAGCAAAAGAGAAAAAGAAGGAAGAAACAAACAAACCAGGAGCATAGAAGCTTAGCATACGATTGGCATGGTACCTAGAAAACAAAATCATCAATAATCGAAATCAGAAACAGATCAATTTAGGCCTAGACAATTGAAATGCATAATTGAACAGAAATTAGAAAAAAATGAAATGAAACAACAGAAAAGCACAATTAATAGCACATACCATGGATGTTTCAAAAAAAAAAAAAAATAGCACATACCATGGGATTAAGGTAGTGGCGGGGGACGATGGCTTGATGATGTTATCAGGAATTCTCTTGTTGAGATCACGCAAGATCTCAGCAAGAGGGCGAGTGATACAGGAAGAGTAAGAAGAAGAAAATGATTTATCCAAAGGCACAACATAATTGGAATTCAGTACGCCTTTCTTCTTATCACCATCGCTTCCGCCTCCGCTACTACTGCTGTTAGCATTATTGTTACTGCTTCCGGCAACAGCACATAAAAGCCGCGTTGATCGCCGCCTCTGATTATTCCACAAACCTACACCTACACCACTGTAGTCAAAACTAATAGTGCTCATTTCAGATGATGACAACGGAAAGTCGACGACCACCGGAGAAACTGATTTTGCGAGAAAGACGCTGCTGTTTGGCAGAGCCATTCTTTTCACGTTCCTGTTACGCAGCCGACGACGACGCCGCCGCCCAAAAAGGAAAGAAAGAAAAAAAAAACTAAACCAAATGGTAGATGTAAATGATATCAAATAGACCACCACCACCACCACCACCACCTACCCCTAAACTCGTACTATTCTTTGATAATTACTCCTCATAGCTGCCACCATTGTTCACGTGAACCTTAACACCGTTAGATTTACCTTCTTATTTTAATCTCGACCGTCGATTCTAATGAACTCTTTAATTTGTTTTGGCAAATAGTAGTTGTTAGGTGATTAGAACGGAGGGAGTAATGCCGTGTTCTTTATTGTTTGTTTTTACCGGTGTTCGTCGGTCGGTTCGGTCTGAAAATCGAATCGAAATAACCAAAAAACCGAATAGTCATAAAAATAAAAACCGAATCTAATTAAATAATAATAAATAACCAACCCGAATTGATCGAATTATTTCGGTTGGTTCGGTTCGATTATTCGGTTTTCTTATATTCATTAACAATTATTTTTATGTAAGGATAATATTATACCGTCAACGATGTTGTTGGGTACAACAATTTTTATTTTTCTTTTTGGATTGAAATAAAAAAAAACAGAAAAAAAAAACATACAAGTTTTATATAGAAATGAAATCAATTTTAATTCCAAATATGAATTAGTGTACAATTGTACTAAATTAGTAGATAAACATTAAATAGACCAATAATATAATTAGTTTCAGGCAATCCAAAAACTATCATGCTTAACAAAAATTCTAATAATACAATTCTAAATCAAATATAACTTAGAACAATAAATAACATACATTAATTATATAATAAATCTAATTTTAATTTATTTGGGTCTGTTCGGTTAATTCGGTAATTTTGATTTAAAAACCGAACGGACCGAAATTACCGAAATATTATAAAAAATAAAACCAAAACCGAACCTAATAGACCAAAACTCGTACCGAAAAATCTGAAATTTATCGGTTCGATCGGTTATTTTGGTCTGGTTCGGTTTTTTAGCACCCTTGTTTGTTTCCGCTTAAAAAGGAGCGTCGTTTCACTCCAAATCGCATTAAATATTGTATTTGGTTAGGTTTATATAACCGCATCGTTTAGTATTTTTTTAGAAACCGCAGTCTTTTGGAGCTTTTCACGACATAAACAGTTGTTTTTAGTTATTTGTTATTAATAAAATTATCCTTCTTATTTCATACAATATGTTTGTTAATTAATTTAAAACATGTCCATATTAGACATTTTAAATCCGAACACACACAGTTCAATATAATTTTACCAAACACTAATAATTAAACAGCTAATAACAAACAACTAACAGTTTACTGCAACGGCAAACAGCTAACAGCAACCGCAACAGTTATTAGCTAACAGCTGAACTAAACAGGCCTTTAATTTCAGTAATATTCAGTTCAGTAGCATTCAGTTCAGTATTCAGAATTAGTTCAGTTCAGTAACTTATCATTACTTATTATAATTAATTTTTATAAATATTTACTATTATTATTATTAGAACCATTATTATTTTTATTTTTATTATTGCTATTTTTAACGGACTATATTATTATTTCAGTTTCAATAGAATTCAGTTCAATTCAGTTTTTTTTTTCAACCAAAAAGAACACTGTTTATATAAAATACAAGGTTGTAAGAACCAAACTGAATCGGCCGATTCAACCAGAACTAGTCAGTATTCTGGTCCGGAGATAGCTTAATATGGTTAAAAACCATTCTGATCAAGTCATCTTCTGGTTGCTATTTAATTAAAAAAAATAAAGAATTTCTACATATAAAGGGGCTCGAAAAGAATGCAAGGTTGTAAGAACCAAACTGAACCGGTCGGTTCAATCGGAACTGGTCACTATACCGGTCCGGAGAGAGCTATATTTTAACATGGCTAAAAACCGGTCAGAACCGCTTGAATCGATCCCGGTTAAGCGGTCTGATCAGGTCGTCTTCTGGGTTGCTATTTAATTAAAAAAATCTGCAAATAAAGGGTTCAATCGGAACTGGTCAGTATTCCGCTCCAGAGAGAGCTATATTTTAACATATCTGAAAACCGATCCGGGTTAAATGGTGTGATTAGGTTTGTAAATGAACAGAGCCGCTCATGAGCGGTTCGGTGATCGGCTCGATAAAAGCTCAGCTCGACTCGGTTCGATTTGTAAACGAGCTGCTCGTGAACGCGATTTACTGGCTCGGTTCGTAAACGAGCCAAGCTTGAGCAGGCCAAAGCTCGGCTCGAAAGCTCGCGAGCAGACTCGATTAGAACATTTATGAACAAATTTTAGTTTTGTAGAAAACTATATAGTTTTGTGTTAGTTCACAAATATCTAAACTTAATATTATTTCATTTGCTATTAGACGAGTTCGTTCACAAACATAATAAATGAGTAATAGACGAACTATTTGTACGCATCTTGTTTATTTATTCACGAACTTTGCTTGTGAGCTTGTTTATGTACACAATTAAAGAGTTATTTGTGAGCAAACTTCACAAATATAATTAACAATTTACTCACAAATAATTCATGGTTAGATAATTTTCTTAATGAACCAAGTCCAAAAGAGGATTTTGGGCTCGAAACAAGCTCGAAGCTCGGCTCAAGCTTGTTGAGCAAGCCAAAGCTCGGCTCGGGCTCGGCTCGTTAATTTTATAGCAAGCTTGGCTCGGGCTCGAGCTCGTTAATTTTATAGCGAGCCGAGCTTGAACAGGCCAAAACTCGGCTCTGCTCGGCTCGATTACAGCCCTAGGTGTGATCAAGTCATCTTCTGGATTGCTATTTAATTAAAAAGAATCTACAGATAAAGGGCTCGAAAAGAATGCAAGATTGTAAGAATCATACCGAACCGACTGGTTCAACTAGAACTGGCCATTATTCCGGTTCGAAAAGAGCTATATTTTAACATAGCTGAAACCGGTGAGAACCGCTTGAATCGATCTCAGTTAAGCGGTTTGATCAAGTCATCTTCTAGATTGCTATTTAATTTAAAAAAAAAGTCTACATATAAGGCATTCAATCGGAACAGGTCACTATTTCGCTCCGGAAAGAGCTGTATTTTAACATAGCTGAAAACCACTCCCGGTTAAATGGTCTCATCAAGTCATCTTTTGGATTGCTATTTAATTTTTTTTAAAAAATTCTACAGATAAGGGAGCTCGAAAAGAATGCAAGGTTGTAAGAACCAAACCGAATCGGCCGGTTCAACTGAAACTAGTTAATATTTCGGTCCGAAAAAAGCTATATTTTAACATAGTTGAAAACTGGTCAGAATCACTTGAATAGATCTCGGTAAAGCGGTCTAATCAAGTTACCTTCTGGGTTGCTATTTAATTAAAAACAAAATACTATAGATAAGGGTTCAACCAGAATAGGTCACTATTCCGCTCCGGAGAGAGCTATATTTTAATATAGCTGATAACCACTCCTAGTTAAATGGTCTGATCAAGTCATCTTCTGGGTTGCTATTTAATTAAAAAAAATCTACAGATAAGGGGGCTCGAAAAGAATGTAAGGTTGTAAGAACCGAACCGAATCGGCCAGTTCAACCGAAACTAGTCACTATTTTGGTCCGAAAATAGCTATATTTTAACATAGCTGAAAACCGGTTAGAACCGCTTGAACTTATCCCGGTTAATCGATCTGATCAAGTCATCTTCTGGGTTACTATTTAATCAAAAAAATCTATATATAAGGGGATTCAACCGGAACTGGTCACTATTCCACTCCGGAGAGAGACCTGTCCCGGTTAAGCGGTCTGATCAAGCCATTTTCTGGGTTGCTATTTATTATTTTATTTTTAAATCTATAAATAAGGGAGCTCAAATTTGGGACATCTTAATCTCAAACATGCTTCTCAACCACCACATTAATATACAACTTATGATATTTATCAATAATTAATAAATGTATAATCATATTTTTCAAAAAAACAAATAAATGTATGATTAAAAAAAAACAAAAAACAAATAAATGTATAATCATATTTACAACTTAAAATATCATTTAATACTATTTTTTCCTATTTTATGTTTTGATAATTATTATATAAAAATTATTTTATTTTTCTAATATTAATAAAATTCTTAAACTTTATATATTTATATAAAAAGGAAGCGTAAGTTCGGTCTACATTAAAATTTATCTAATTGGATGATTAATAATGATTTTGACAATACTTCAATACAACACTCTAAAGTGGGTTTAAAACGCATGGAAAACGGTAAAATACTAAAGCAAAGATAAAATTACATATAAATCAGTAGCTGAGAACAGTCGGTCGAAACAGATAGAATAGTTTGCCACAGACAGACATAACAGTTTGTATGAATGCTTTGAAATTAGTATGAATACTTTGAATTTCAATTCAAACCATGTTGAACTTTGAACACCAATTAAATTTGTCAAAGTTCACATTTATCCCTTTTCTTTCCCTTTGTTCACACATTATTTTTCTTTGTATTCACACTCCAAAATTTGCCTATAAATACCATGCTTTGGCATAGGTTTTGGGCATCCTAGCAATTGATATTAGATTGCTAGTTTTGAGTGATATTCTCTAAGAGAGAATTGTGAGGTTTTGGATGTATTGGGGTTAAGGGTTTTGAGTGTTATTTTCTCTATTATTTTGTACCACTTTTGTCTCTCTAGTGGAATAATTTTCGGTCTCCTTCGCCCGTGGAGTAGGCACACCGTCGAACCACGTAAATCCTTGTGTCATTTACTTTATTGTTCTTCTTTTATTTTGTTGTCAATTTATTTACCCAGATTAAATATTTCGTTCTACTGCGGGGTTTTCCCTAACACAATTGTTGCATGCAGACAGAAAAATCTGCAACATAAAACAAAAAAACATAAATTATTAGTTTCAACTACAAATTTTATTTCCCTGGGTAAGACAAAAACTTAGAAAAAAGTAATTTTATAGTTCGAATGTCCTTGAAAATGATGGTCTTCTTTTAGCTTCATCTCTCACTTCTTCTACCAACCTGTTTGACTAATCTTTCTAAATAGAGAGCAGCCAAAGGTAAAACAAAACAACATGCATTATTAAAGTAAATTATGAGCTTTAAGACTAATAAAAGTCATAATTAAACTCTGAGACATATATAAACACTATAAATAAATAGGTATCGGGCGCTATCGCCCAAACCTCTAATGTGACTGTCCACAAGTAGGCGCTACTGCCTAGACCACTTCTGTGATCGCCCAGGGGCGGGCGACACCGCCCAAACTACTTCTATAACTGTCTAGAGGTGAACGCTACTAACTAGACCCTTTCTATGATCGCTCAAAGTAGTCGTTGCTGCCAAGAGGTCTTTCGCGACTGCTTAGGGACTCGCTATAGCGTAGAGACGACATGAGATTGAGTATTCACATTCCCGAATTTCAAAAACTTATAAATTCATATTTTTATTCGTTTTATTATTTTAACTCGCTTATTTGTGTGTTGTAAGATTGATTTAATTACTAAATAGTGATTCGGGAGTATGAAGCACAAAGTGAAGATGCATTATGTAATTTTGTATTTATCTTTCTTTTCGGGCTTTATGTTTTTGGGGATTTCATTTTTTTTATTTCGCTTTCCATATCCTTTGACCAGAGACCATGCATGCTAAAGGATTTACTATTAATAGGTGATTTAAACTTAAAATGCTAATTGACACAATAATATGCACGCACTTTCACATAAACTTAAAAGAATTCAATAATGCATGACAGTTTATTAGGGTGTAGAGTATGAAGTCTGAGGTTTACTGAGCGATTTAGAAATGCTTAATATTTCTTTCTGAGGGGATATTGATCTTCCCCAAATATACCATATTTTTCAAATTCTCGCTAGTTTTTTGCAAGAAATCTTTGTAAGATTTTTGGACCTAGTATAGGTGGCGACTACATTCTTTATCTGCGACCTTACCAAGATGATGGAGCGTTCCAAATGAGTCCGAGTCAAACAGTATCGTAGGCGTCATGACGGATGTCTCGTAGGCAAAGCTTGGTCTAAGGCGAGCATCCGCCGAGAATAATCAAACTTTTTCTGTTTTCCGTAAGGAATGAGTAGGGAATAGCGAACCAGTTGAGGACGTGGCTTTAGAGGAATGAAATTACCTTAGACACTAAAATGATGGACAAAGCCTCCACCTTGGTCCCTTTCGTTTGGTTTATTAAGAGCAATTGTGAAATGATACCTTCAAACGTTGATCCCCATGACTTTGTGGCAATGGCATGCATTTGGAAACTATTGCACTATTTCTCCATGACGATGGCATCTGTGGTTCGCCACTAAAGTCCTTGTAGAAGAGCCTATTGGGCTAGGTTTTCATCCCCTTTGTGTTAACCGCATACCCCTTCGTGTATTTTTCGGAGGCAGTGATCACCTTCTTCTTTGGAAATGCATTTCATTCAATCACATTTGCTTTCTTGATCATAGTGAATGACATATACCGTTCTATTCTAGGCCCACCGCACCAAATGATGAGGTATGGAGATTATATATGTAAGTCCTTTTGAATGGTCTGACCTGCGTTGAGAGTGGTCTCCTAAATACACTCTAATAATCAAGTTAAAGAGAGATACGAGAAATAGTCTGTAGAACTAGAGAGAGACTGGCCCCTTTACTTTGAGGTTTAAAAGTAATACTTATAGACTTCGGATATGGTGGAATGTTCTTAGTACCCCTAGGATCTGACCTGTCTGGATAGGACAAGTTTGGGTCGTCTTGGCACCCCGTTTGGTTTAGGCGTATGTAGGAATTATGGGTTTAAATCTACCTTTTTACTAGACTTGATGGCTTTGAACTCATTTGTCTTATCACTATATTACTAAAACAGTTATAAATAATCTGTCAAAATGTCAACGACTAAGTTCATACATATAAATTAATCACAAAAAACTTATTAAAATATCTAAAATGTTTATTATATTACTAACACATTTACAAACAACCTATTAAATTATACGAAACCGATTCACTTTATCGACAATTTTATTTAAAAAGTCGATATAACAATCAAATAATTATCAAAATACTACATTCAAGAAATACATTTAATCTTATTTAAAAATGTTAAAAATAAATTTATATCATTTTATACATTGGCAAAAGTACACACGACACGAGATCGACACATAATTTTAGTGTTTGGGTTTAGGTTAGTAGGTAATATGTCATTTTTTAGTTGATACGAAATTGACACGTGAATTTTTGGGTTGGGTTAGGATTGACATGCTAACCCAAAAATGATGACACGAATATTTAAAATTATTATTATATTCTCTCGTATTTTTATATGTCATTTTATTAATAAAGATAATAAAATTATAATTATTATTTACACATATGATTAGAATCTCCTAAATTGTTATAAACACATTACATTAGGATATTAGCGGACTTTCGATGGTTAGTATTAACATACTAATATAAAAATGACACATAGTATTTAAAAGAAAAAAAGTAGGGGAAAGTTCAAATAAAACTCATGTGGTTTCACTAATTTTCAGATAAAGGACTATGGTTTACTTTTTGTCAAAACGATGACTGAGGTTTCGTACTTTTAATAATGCTATTAAAACCATCTTTAACGACCTCAAAATGAAAATTTTCAAGAATTAAAGTTGTTCAATGTTATATTTTCTATGGAACTACATTTTCGATTTTAGAAAATCATCTTTTTTGGAACTTTCTCTCTCTAAACATTAACTTTCTATCTCTTTACCAAACATCATCTAAATAATCTCGAAATAAAAAAAGTTGAAGAATTAAAGTTGCTTAGAATATTAGTACTGTAGTTCTTAAAATATGTCATTTTTGAAGTTGTTAAGGGTGATTTTAATAGTATCAATAAAAAAAGTCCTTATTTTGCTAAAGTTGAAAACCTCAGTCCTCGTTTTGACAAAAAGTAAACCACAGTCCTTTATCTGAAAATTAATGAAACCACAGAGGTTTTATTTGAACTTTACTCAAAAAAGTATTATATCTTCTTATATTCTTAAAAGTTATCATTAATATATATGCATAACAAACTTACAGGTAACTCAAAAACACGAATATCCTATTTACCCCTTAAACTCCATAAAAGTGGTATTTCTCACCCCCTCAACTTGTCCATTTATCCTCTCAACTTATAGAATGTTCTATTTACCCCCTTAATTTCATAAAAGTGGTATTTTTCACCCCTTACAATCTGTTATCGAAGCCTAAATTGATAACTTTTTTTAAACGTTAAACCTATATTTATGCTATTTTGTAAGTGGAACCTAAATTGATACTTTCCTAAAAATCATAGGCCTATTTTGGTACATTATCCCTACATATAATGTATTTAACTTCTTTATATTGATGTTCTTGTTATTTGTATTTTTTATTCGTTCTTTCTCTTTTCCACTTTTTTTACTACTATAAAGGATAAGAAATACTATTTTTATGGAGTTAAGAGAGTAAATAAGATCATAAGTGGTGAGAAATACCACATTTATAGATTTAAGGGGTAAATAGGACATTCGATGAGTTGAGAAGGGGTAAAATGACAAATTTGGACAAGTTAAGTGGGTGAGAAATACCATTTTATGGAATTAAGGGGGTAAATAGGACATTCGATGAGTTGGAGGGGTAAAATGACCAATTTGGACAAGTTAAGGGGGTTGGAGAAGCATTAAGCCATAAATAATTTATTAGTCTTCAATTTTTTTATCTAACACATTGTTTAACACATTGATTAGTCTCTCTATTTAAAAAACACATCATAAAGTTTTTATATTTTGTCAATATTAACTCTTTGATCCTTCTGTTTATTTTTTTAAATTTTTACCGTTATATTAGGCATAAACAAACAGACAGAAAATAACAGAGTAACATTATCATTTTGTATTGTACTATGGTTGTCCTCAAAGCTAAGATATGTTCGGTTAAAAATGTAAAAACTAGACAAAATGATCAAAGGGCTAATATTGACTTTATAATGTGTTTTTCAAAATTTGGGACTAAACAATGTGTTATGTAAAAATGTGAGGACTAATAAATTATTTAACCTAAAAATAATTATAGTGATCTTCAATACAAATAAGTAATAATATTTGTATTTAATTTTAGGGAAAACTATAAAAATACACTTAACTTTTATAGTTAGGAGCGAATTTATCTTGGAAAATTTACATATAAATTCACTTTTAAAAAAATTATTTACAATTATGTCAAGTAATGATTTTGAATTATATCAAACTAGTAAAATCAGTACTTTTAATATATTTTAAGGATTCGAATTTATAAATTAGAAGTCTAAAATATATTTTCTAGGGTTTATGAATTATGAATTTGGGTCTAGAATTTTTAAATTATTGTGTAAAATCATAATATATAAAAATAATGACATATTAAGAATTAAGTTTGGTGACACGACTTAGTTGTAATTTTGTACTTAATTATGATATTCACGTGTTTGACCATTTTATCTTTGACGTTTAAAATATGTAATTTGGCTTCAAGAGCAATTTTACTCTTAACGTTGACAAGTTTGGTCAATTTGAGAAATAATTCATCAAACTTCTTCTCTATCAAGAATCTTGTCATTTACACTTCACATGTGTGTCATTTTATCAATTATTAGTAATTGATCACAAATATAAGATTAGACATGGAAAAAAAGTTACTCTTCTTTACGAGTTGGATACAAAAAAAAATCAAATATTTCACCAAATTTATAAATATTAATCTTCAATTTTATTATTAAATCGTAAAAAATATGAAATCTTTCTTTTAGAACAAATTGATATGCAATTTGTGCATAATAAGAAACAAAATATGTGTTTTATAATAATATCTGAAATTTTAAAGGTAAAATTGCTCATTGCCACTGTTAGGGGTAAAATTGCATCAGTTTAAATGTTAGAGGTAAAATTGCTCCTGACTGTAAACGTTCAGAGTATTTTTGCATCTTATCCCTTAATTTCTATATTTACTTCTTCCTTAAGCCTAAGTAAAAGTTGATTTATTTACTTTTCTATATTATAAATTCCTATTCGTAAAATGTAACACTGCTTGGGAATTTATTTACTTTTCATATTACATGTGTTTTTAGAGAGTTGTATAGAAATTACGAATATTGAAAAAAAGACATTGTTGCCCCTTATTTATTGATTCCAATATTTATTTATTCTATAATAAATCCATTATTTTAATTAATTTCCATAAACCCGCGTTTTATGACAGAGAAAAAGATAACTTAAACGTATACTGATCATATAAAATGACATGTAATATGAAACAAAAAAAATCTCTAAAAAGATATGTAATATGAAATGGAGGTAATATATTATAAAAACATATGTAATTCTTTTCTATTATAAACTTCATTTTTTCTCTTAATAATTACACGTTTATATAAGATCCATCGTTCATCATTTAATATTATATATTCCTATATAAGAATTTTCTTTTATTGTAAAACTTCCTTTTTATTTTCTTTTGATAGACAGATGGAAGCCAAATAATTATCAGCTTCATTTTATCCATCAATCTATTTAAGAATTCATTGATCATTTTTTTAATTTGGTTAATCTTTATTTAGATCAGTTTATTCATTTTAAAATTATTATATATTAACTAATTATTGTATGAAAATATTAAAATTTAATTTCCATTAAAACATACTTACACAAATTTTAAATTTTTTTAATTTAAAAATCAAATATACATATTTATATATAAAATAATCAAAATATTAACTTGCTTTTTTTTTTATCGCATTCAAGTAATAAAAAAAAATATTACTATTGGTCTTAGTCTTATGTCGTAAATTTATAAAGTGTCTAAATTTAAAACATATGGCTACAAAGAAACATATTTATCGTTCTCAATTTATAGATAGAGGAGAAAAGAGGATGATACAAGAAAATGATTACTATAAATGGAAGGAATATCAATTATAAGAATGAACTTTTAAAAAAACGTTTATTATTACTTGTTTATGACAATAAACCATTAATATTGTAACGTTAAAAACTCATTATTATAATGGTTATTCCATCCATATATATTAATTATTTTCTTTTATCATCCCCTCCCCTCCTCTATCTATAAATATAAATAGAGAATGATAAATATATTATTTTACTTGCAGCCATCTGTTTCAAATTTAGATACTTTTATAAGTTTACAATATAAACTAAGACCAACAATAATATGCGATATAAAAAAAAAAAGTTAATATTTTGATTATTACAGACTATTTTATACATAAATATGTATATTGTAAAATTACAGGATGATATGCCACTACTCGGACTCGAACCAAGACCTCAATCCGATCAAGGAAAAGAAATCCTGAAAAGCGGGTACCCACGTGTGACGAAAATTCGCCACCCATATTATACAACATAGATACTAAAACACCAAACAAGATTAAGCTAAAGTAGATGCAATATGTATTTTAATTTTTAGAGTAAATAATTTATTAGTCTCACTTTCTTACCTGACATACTATTTAGTCCTCGTCTTTTACTAATATTTTGTTTAGTCCTTAACTTTTGTTTTATTCAAAAGTGTAACCCCTTATAGAGACCAAACTATAGGAGACTAAACTGTTTAATAATTCAAATATTTGAGGGACTAAACTATTGAATATAAAAAAAAAAAAAGTTAAAGACTAAACAATATATTATTAAAATACAAAGACTAAACAGTGTATTGAGTAAAAAATTAAGGACTACAAAAATTTTTAGCTTGAAGAGTTATGTATATGAAACATAAAAGGAAAGAAAATAATTGTATAATTGCATAATATAGTTATTCTTCCAAATAGTTGTTGAACTATGATTATATATATATATATATATATAATATAATTAATATCTGAGATTTTCGGGAATCCCGGATTTATACAGAGGCAGGGCAAGGATCCCCACGATTCAGGGATAATACGCTCTACCCTATCCCAGTTTCGGCATTGGGAGGAAAATATCCCCCACCATCATTCCCATCCCTGAAAACCCCGAATGTTTCAGAAATTTCAATTGTTCCTTCCCTAACAAGATTTTGTTTCTCTTTTCTTTTTCCTGGTCAGCAACCCAATAAAAAACGATATTGCATCAGAAGCAATTTACTGATTAAAAATACAACTCGTTACGCAGTTATTTATAAGACACTTATACGAGAATATTTTCCAACATTATATAGACAGTAATTAATTCCTAGGCGCAACCAACTCATTCGCATGACCTCTTTCGTCATCTACCTATCTATTTATCTATCTATCTATCTATAAAAAAAAAAAATTGCAGAGAGAGATGGAGATTAACTTGCACGATTGAATTTGAAAGTGAGAGGCACGGTGCTTCCCATTATGTAGGAACTCTGATCACCTGTAACAAAATCTTTTTATCAAATAAGAGTACACAAAATTATAATCAAACCCAGAGAAAGCTCTAGTTCTCACCTTGTCATGCTTCCTATGGAAAATCACCTCGACTTCTCGGCGAAGGATTTCCATGTCAATTGCATAATCTCTATGGTATTCCACACTCATCAAATCTTGCAGCTGTAGCCTCATCCTTTCCAAAGCACCACCCAAGTCCTCAAAAATAGAAGCTTCAGTTGTTTTGAGTTCCAAGAGAGACTTGATCGCAACAAGAGCCTAAAAACGAACAAATTGTCAATCAATATGATCAAAGATTAACAATTGGTTAATCACACTTATGTATCAGTTAGATAAAGTTAAAGTGTTGGCTAATTCTTTGGTCAAATGTAAGAGACTTCGTATCTTAGGCGGTTACATTAAGAGCTTATAGTACATTTTGAGTTTTCCCTTTACACACGTTAACTAAAGCAATGCTGTGATAGGAAAAATGCAATCAGACACTCATTTGAATAATTAAATTGTTTGCATTAGGTTTTCTGTTGTTGGCTTGAGGCCCCCGAAAATCCCTACTCGGCTGAGTCCCACGAATAAGGGTATACTTCAGGCTTAAAGTTCACCAAAAGTCATAGATTTTCCTTGACCATCACCATATGATGCTAGCAAAAGAGATAAAGGTGCAGGAGGAATTTGTCATCCAATCTGATTTCCTTCCATCTAAAAATTGGAGAAAGGGAGGAAAAGTGCAGAGTTGGATGCTTGGTAGCGATCCGCATTTAATCATTAATTCATAGTGTATGTAAAACGATTTCTATATATTAATTATTACACATACTATATGCATATTGTCCGCTAGTATTTGGGGTAATGCATTGTACAAAAGGCATATTTTAAAACAAACTTCACATTGCTTGCTGCCTTGCCCTACCTATTGCAAGGTTGAAATTCTCTGTCAGGCTTGGGTTAAGGAGGATCAAAAACATGTATGGTAACATTATCATCTATGCAATGGTGAGTGAGCAAAAGAAACCGAAGAACGGGAAATTAAGAATGAGTACTGCAATATGTAGTTGAGCCTGTTGCATATGATGCATTCTCAACTGCACATCACTGTCGGTCTCAATCGCATATTGACCATGCTAAGCACATTCAAATGTCATTGCAACCCCCAAATGGGTACCCATATTAATGATTTTGCAAAAACTAAATCCAGCTAAAACACTTTGTACTTGCTCAAAAAACTTGCCTTTTCCTGGAGATCAATGTCTGTTGTTGCTGTTAGATCAACTATTGACTTCAGCAATACAGGATTGCTGAAGAAAAAGTGATCAGTTCTTTCCACATCTTCTAATTGATATTCAGCCAGATCCGCAATCAAGGAAATAGCCTTCCTCTGGAGTCTGATATCAGTGCTCGAGTTGATCAGTATGTTCTGCAAAGGAATGATTTAGAAAAGACACAACAATTGCAACCAGCAATGCTTTAAATAAGGACTCGACCACCTTACTTATTTAGGTACCTGAAGCATTTGATCTCCAGCTTCTTCATAGAACAATCGCTGACCTGCTAAATTGTTCCGTATTAAGGATGAAAGAGCAAAGAATGCTTTTATGGCTTCCTCTGGAGAAGTTGAGTAAACCATTTTGATTAGCTTCTGGACTCCCCCGAGCTCCAAGACCTTACAAGTTGAATATAATAAAAAAAAATCAATAAACATAACGCATAAATTTGAAACCAATAATCAACCGTAAACAAGAAGAACAGGTAAAAGTTAGAAAATTATATGCCTGTTTCTGGACAACAGCATTATTTTGGCAAGCTTTCCCAAGAATCCAAGCAGAAACTCTTCTTATATCTGAATCAGGATGATTAAGCTCTTCCATTAACACGCCAAGACCACCAAGTTTGTTCAAATCTGGTATGCACACAGTAGTAGAATGAGCCACTAATATTGCATGAAGAAACAAAACCAGATACTTCTAACCATTAGCACACAAGAGTAGTGAAGTATCACACGTGTATATTTACGATCATCAGTTCAATATCCTGGTTACAAGGATGTCTTCATTATCCACGAATTAAGACCTAATAGCATCATACATCCCAAACTTCAATCAAATACATCCTATACTTTCTTTTAGCAGTTCTGCTTACAGAAATTGCATTCTCTTCTCATTCCAACCTAACGATCTTCGGTGAAGTGCCAAGGCATTGCTTATACTCAAGAATTTAGTGACGTAATGACATGACAGCAAGACATGTTGAAATTCATATTATTATCTGACCTAGACCACAATAAGTTGCATATATAAACATGTCATGTGAGTCTTGGCACAGTGAAAAAGTTCTGTGGGCAAAATAGAACCAAAACACAAACTTCATGGAGCAAACCAACAAAAGATAGTAGAGAATAATGATGTCCTATATCTTAATGGTAATTGCAATCAAGGATCAGATCATTCAGTAATTTCATAAGTAAATATTTTTTTTTGAAGAAGTCCACCTAGTTACTTATGGTTAATGCAAACCTCCATGAAATAGTTTGTACAAAATTCTATTATGCCAGTCAGAACCTCAAATCAAATGCAAATTGTTCTGGTGAGATCAAAAATCATGAGACGAAAGGAATAACCGGGTTATAATAAATAGTAGCTAGCTGCCCCAGGTTATCATGGACCTGAGCCCAAGCAACGTGAATTACGTAGACTGTATGTCTAAAACTCCTTCCAGATGAACTCAAAAATGGATTATCAATAATCTGTTGAGACTTGAGAGATATAGACTTGGTCAACTCCTTATTTAACTTATCCGTAAATCATCTAATAATTGTAATTGTGATCCAAAAAAGAACTTGGAAAATACGTTAAGGCAATTTAACAGTTCAAAAACTTGTCTTTAATTTCCCAGTGGTGGCAATTTGCATAACAAATCATTCCAGTAAATGAACATTTATCCTCCTTCAGAATCTGTTCCAAGCATATTAATTAAGGTGGATAGATTCATACTTACCATTTGCATTATCAATTGGCTCAACAAGAATCAAAAGCTCCTGCAATGCACGGTGGTGATCTTCTAAAGGTAAAGAGGAGTTATTCAAGTCATCTATTGCAATCTGCATCAACTGAGCATCTGATGGCATTTTCAACTTGTCAGTCAGTTCCTGAGTCACACAGAGCAATGCAACCACTTCAAAACAAAAAAAAAAGGATGAATTTGAAGGGGCTAAAAATAACATGCTAGGGAGAGGTGTATATGTAAAGATAAGTAGCTTCAATTCATGTAATCAACGATTATTAGCAGTAGATTACAGACACAGGCAGAATACTAACTTTAATTTCCATTTGACGCTTCTCCAATTCGTCAGGAGATAGACTCTGTACACTTTTTGCGGTTTCCTTCAATTTATCAGTATCGGAATGACCTGATGCATTAACAATGAGGATAGTTAATGCACATATGGATTTGGTGTTGACATTTAAGTAAAATAATCCAATCAAAACCCTAGAAATACCAATTTGGTACTATTTACTTCCATAAGTTAGTAAGAACCAGGAATCCAAGTTCTCACTCTGTATTCATAGTCAAGAATCACAAAATATATAATTGGAGAAGCTGAAAGATTAAATAGACAGAAACAAACGATGAGGATAGTTAATGCACATTTAGATTGGTGTTGATATTGAAGTAAAATAATCGAATCAAAACCCTCATAGTTATTAAAGGTGCGCCATAGGCGCAAGCCTTAGCGCCATGACACCCCCATGGCATGGCGCAACCGCCATGGCGCGCGCCTGGTGCACCATTTTGCGCCAAGGGGCAGTTGCCAAAGGCGTGTCTTGGTGAGTTAGGGGCAGTTTTATGGGTTTTTTGACAGTTACATATATGGAACAAGTGTTCTGAAGGGTCCAAAATGAGGGGGGGGAAATAAATATTAAAAAGGAAGAGAGAGATTATACATTTGAATTAATTAAAAGATGCTACCACAAAATCTTATTATAAGAGAAAGAAGTTTAGTAGAACAAAACACAGAAAACAAATTCAAACAGAAACAACGCAGCCAAGGGAATAAAAATTCAATATAATTTGGAGGGTTTTGATGAGGACTAGAACTTAGGATTTGGTATTCAACTTTAGCTTTCTAAATCCAAGAGCCTTGGCGCACGGCGATGGCGCATGCCATAGCGATACAAGGCGCACTTACAAAAATAAAAATTATAAAACTAACATAAAAATGCAATGAATACTAAATCACGGCAATATTCTTAAGCATAAATAAATTTTAAAATGCAAAATGAACCCCAAGTTAGAAAGCTAAAGTTGAATACTAAATCCTAAGTTCTATTCCTGATCAAAACCCTCAAAACTCATCACTCATATTGAATTCGAATTCCCCTTGGCTGCTTTGTTTCTGTTTGAATTCGTTTTCTGTGTTTTGTTCTACTAAACTTCTTACTCTTATAATAAGACTCTGTCTCTTCCTCTTCTAATTACTTCAAACGTATAATCTCTCTCTTCCTTTTTAATATTTTTTTCTCACTTGGGACCCTTCAGAACACTTGTTCCAGATATTTAACGGTCAAAAAACCCATAAAATTGCCCCTATGTCACCAAGGCGCGCCTTGGTGTGCCTTTGGCAACTGCCCTTGGTGCAAAATGGCGCACCAGGCGTGTGCCACAGTGGTTGCGCAACACCATGGGGGTGTCATGGCGCTAAGGCTTGCACCTGATGCGCCAAAGGCGCGCCTTTAATAACTATGACCAATTTGTTACTATTTACTTCCATAAGTTAGTAAGAACCAGGAACTCCAAGTTCTCACTCTGTATTTATAGTCAAGAATCAGAAAATATATAACTGGAGAAGCTGAATGATTAGATAGACAGAAACAAACGATGAGGATAGATAATGCACATATAGATTTGGTGTTGATATTGAAGTAAAATAATCCAATCAAAACCCTAGAAATACCAATTTGTTACTATTTACTTCCATAAGTTGGTTAGAACCAGGAATTCCAAGTTCTCACTCTATATTCATAGTCAAGAATCAGAAAATATATAATTGGAGAAGCTGAAAGATTAGGATAGTTAATGCTCATATGGATTTGGTGTTGATATTGAAGTAAAATAATCCAATCAAAACCCTAAACTACCAATTTGGATTTGGTGTTGATATTGAAGTAAAATAATCCAATCAAAACCCTAGAAATGCCAATTTGTTACTATTTACTTCCATAAGTTAGTAAGAACCACGAAGTCCAAGTTCTCACTCTATATTCATAGTCAAGAATCACAGAATATATAATTGGAGAAGCTGAAAGATTAGACAGACAGAAACAAACGATGAGGATAGATAATGCACATATAGATTTGGTGTTGATATTGAAGTAAAATAATCCAATCAAAACCCTAGAAATACCAATTTGTTACTATTTACTTCCATAAGTTAGTTAGAACCAGGAATTCCAAGTTCTCACTCTATATTCATAGTCAAGAATCACAAAATATATAATTGGAGAAGCTGAAAGATTAGGATAGTTAATGCTCATATGGATTTGGTGTTGATATTGAAGTAAAATAATCCAATCAAAACCCTTGAACTACCAATTTGGATTTGGTGTTGATATTGAAGTAAAATAATCCAATCAAAACCCTAGAACTACCAATTTGTTACTATTTACTTCCATAAATTAGTAAGAACCAGGAAGTCCAAGTTCTCACTCTATATTCATAGTCAAGAATCACAGAATATATAATTGGAGAATCTGAAAGATTAGATAGACAGAACCAAACGATGAGGATAGTTAATGCACATATGGATTTAGTGTTGATAGTGAACATTCCTGTGATATTGAAGTAAAATAATCCAATCAAAACCCTAGAAATATCAATTTGTTACTATTCACTCACTTCCATAAGTCAGGAAGTCCAAGTTCTCACTCTGTATTCATAGTCAAAAATCAAAAACTACATAATTGAGGAAACTGGAAGATTAAATAGACAGAAACAAACCAATTGCCCAATGTAACATTCCATCAAGAGAAGAGAAGCCGCCATCAAGCTCGTCGTGGTCGTTGACGACAGCAGCAGCAGCAGAAGATCCGCTGCCGGATTCAGCCCCTTTTGAAGAACTCTTGTTGAAGCGCTCACCTTCTGCTACAGTAACCACTGCCGACAACATCATAACCGCAACAAAGACTGCTCTTAAGACTCTGAGTAGAGCTTGCCTTGCTGCGGATGACCCCATCCTGTAAGCCGCTCTCTGCCTGCCTATAAATCGCGATTCAAAAATCAATTACGCGAAGTTCGCAGGAATCAAAGTCTAGAATTCCGGGATGGATATAGTTCCGGGAAAGGAAACAAATACTAGTAATTAGAGGAATTTAGGGTACAATTCAAATAAGACGTCATCTCCTATGATCTAGGCCGTTGATTGGTGATTGGGAAGAAATGATTATATGTCGTTTTTTAGCATTTGTAGCTGCGTTTTATATTTTATACACTTAAGTAGTGTTTGGTTGGGTAAAAAGTACTGAGAAAAGAAATGGGAATGGGAATTTAGATTGTTTGGTTAGCTAAATTTAATTATGGAAATGTGATTCCTGTAAATAAGGAAATGATTCCCTCCATAATATAATGTTAATCAAAATTAATAGAGGGGAATCAAATTTAAAAGGGGTGTTGTTAAATTCAGCCCTAATTTTCCATCTCTAGTCCCGTGAAAGGACGAAAATACCCTTTCAGGCTTTGAGGTGGGAAATTGGCGGAAAAAACCTCTCCCGGCACGCGGGTGTGAGGTAATCACGCCTCACCCTGTGGTGAGGCGTGAGATAATCACGCCTCACCACAAGGTGAGACGTGGGACTATCACGTGTGCACCTACGGTGAGGCGTGATAGCCTCACGCCTCACCACAGGGTGAGGCGTGGTAACTCGAATTATCCGTTTAGAAATAAAATTACGGCATTTTAACTCGTATTATCCTTTAACAAATAAAATTTAAAAACATTAAAATAAAAATTAATAAACATAAAAAAAATTATAAACATACAAGAGTAAATATAATATCAAAAGTGTTAAAATGTATGAAGTTCTACAAAAAAAAATAATAATCTAGTTCGCCCGAGCCACGCATCCATAAACTCATCCATCTCCCTCTTAATGCGTGGAGCATCCTCGTCAGATCGGTGGGTAGCCGCTAGTTGGGTGACACGCCACAACCAGCTAACCCACTGTAAAAAAAATTAATAAATATTAAAAATTAAACACATATAAACTAATACTAAATAATAATATTAAATAATAATAAACTTACAAATTCGTTGTTTGCACGAGCATGTTGTACCGGTCCAGCCTGTGGTGCATGAAGGAGATAAGGATGCGAATATCGCATATACCAGTCCATATAAGCAGGATCACAGGCAATGGGATCGTATCCAACTGGTCGACATCTCCTCCGATCAATTCCCCGAGCCGATAGAAATCTCCGTCAGGTATCCTCAACTGTGACTAAGGAATGCGTGAGCTTATACGCTAAAGATCTCCATGGTCGTACTGTTTTATCAGGTCTAATACGCTCAGCTGGGATAGACTGAGTATATCCGACCTGTCGCAGCGTTCGATCGGGCATATACGGCTCGACGATGTCTCTACACCGTATCCAACCGGCGAAAGTTTAGGACGTTTGCTTGTCCCTGAAAGTTATAAAATTATACTAAAATACTAAAATTATAAAATTATACTAAAATTATAAAATTATCTAAAATACTAAAATTATACTAAATTATACTAAAATTATAAAATTATATTAAAGTATAATTAAAATACTAAAATTATACTAAAATTATAAAATTATACTAAAATTATAAAATTATACTAAAGTTATTATAAAATTACAATAAATTAATAAATTTGTAAATAATGTAAATTTTTTTAAAAAAACATTGGGCATAAGGGAATCACGTCCAGATCACTGGTCGGGCGTATGAACATCACGTCCGACCAGTGGTTCAGGCATAAGCGCATCACGCCCGACCTGTGGTTCGGGCGTTCGAGCATCACGCCCGACCAATGGTGCGGGCATGTGGCTATCACGCTCGACCTGTGGTTCGGGCGTAAGGGAATCACGCCCGACCAGTGGTGCGGGCGTGATAGCCACATGCCCGCACCATTGGTCGGGCGTGATAGCCACATGCCCGCACCATTGGTAAGGGAATCACGCCCGAACCACAGGTCGAGCGTGATGTTCATACGCCCAACTGCGATTCCGACGATTTTTTTAAATACCTCACATATCACAAAATAGAGCGAAAATCAACGAAATAAAACCGTAAATCTTACCATTTTGTCTTTCTCTTTACGGGCTATTTCACGATCCATGATTTGGTTCACAAACGAGTTCGGATTTGATCGAAGAGTGTATAGGGTATTTGAGAGGTTTTGGTTTTTTTTTCAATTTTTGGGCTCGGTTAATTCCCGAGGCTAGAAGTAGGAATTTGTGGCTAGGTAGAGTAAATCACATTTAAAATCAGTTTATTTTTTCCTACCCTCACTTAGAGGTGGCAAAATGACACACGACCCGATTACACGACACGAACACGACACGGATTTTTAGTGTTAGTGTTGAGCTAAATAGGTAATAGGTCATTTTTGGGTTGACACGAAACTGACACGCTAATTTTTGGGTTGGGTTAGTGTTGATAAGTGAACCCGAAAACGACACGAAATGACACGGATATTGAAAATTATTGTTATATTCTCTAGTGTTTTTTTATGTCACTTTATTAATAAAGATAATAAAATTATAATTATTAATTGCAAATATTGATTTGAATTTCCTAAATTGTTATAAACACATTACATGACCCTCTAACATGATATTATCGAACTTTTCAATAATTATTGTTAACATACTAATCTAAAAATGATATAAAATGTTTAAAAACAGTACCATATCTTCTTATATTTTTAAGAGTTATTATTAATATATATGCATAACAAAATTACATGTAACCCGAAAACACGACACGAAATCGACACTAACCCGAACAGGTTAACACGACTTTGACACGAAAGTTTTTGGGTTGGGTTTGGGTTTACTCTTTTTGACACGAACCCGAAATGACACGACACGAACACGACTCGAACACGATAATTGCCAGGTCTACCTCACTTCCACTATGTGCATGTGGAGTATGTGGATGGAGATTTCTTTTTTCTTTTTTCTGTTTTCTTTTTCTTTTTCATTTTTTTCTGATAGTTTGTATATATAATTTTTTTCTTTGTTTTCTAAATTATATGTATCAAATTTATATTAATGTTTTACATAATAAAAATTAATTTTTATTTTTCATATTCACTAATTATTAATAGTTGATATTTTTTATTTACGTGTTGAATATATTATTATTTAATTAATTTTAATTTTGTCGCATTTTGATCGATTCCAAAATTTGAATCAAGAGTAATTGAATTCTGATTCTAGGTTAAACCAAACAAAAGAAATAAATAAGCATTCTGATTCTGATTCCATAGTATTCCGATTCTAATTCTGATTCCGAAGTTTGAACCAAACGCGCCCTTGGAGAATCCTCAATTTATATGAGTAATTCTAAGATACTCCTTATACTTTCGAATCAATCAATTCATGACATGTGTATATATATTTTGTCTCTAATTTATATTTGGACATGTGTATTGTGCCTACACTTAATAATTAAAATAGTAGACATCTTATAATAAAAGGTAAATAATTTATTAGTCCCTATATTTTTACCTAACATACTGTTTAGTCTCCCTATTTTGAAAAACACATTATAAAGTCCTTATCTTTTATCAATATTAACATTTTGGTCATTTCATCTATTTTTTTTTATATTTTTAATTGTTATATTTGACATAAATACACAGACATAAAGTAACATGTTCATTTTGTATTGTAATATGGCTGTCTTGCAAGCTAACATATATTCGGTTCAAAATCTTAAAAAAATAGACAGAAGGACCAAATAGTGAATATTGACAAAATGTAGGGACCTTATAATGTGTTTTTCAAAATAGAGGAACTAAACAATGTGTTAGGTAAAAATGAGGGTAAATTTCATCAATGGTGTACAACATTTACCCTATTTCACACTTTGGTGTACAACCTTCAATTTGTCTCACTAATATGTACGACCTTATAGGTGACCTCCCACTATGGTATACAACAGGTAAAAATGACCGGTCAACGCCTGGTCAACGCACCACCTCATCGCACCACATATAAAATGACTAAAATATCCATATCCCTAAAAAATAAAAAAATAAAAATAAAAATACACCCCTTTTCTTTACCTTTCTCTTTTTAATACTTATAAAAAATACTTCCTAATCTAAAATCATCTATCTCTCTCTCTAAAATTTCCCCAGCAAGAAATCATCTCTCTCTCTAAAATTAAAATTTCCCCGGCAAGAAATCATCTCTCTCTCTTAAATTAAAATTTCCGCAGCAAATTCCCCAGCAATTCAAAGAAGTTCCACCATTTACAATAAATTTTGAGAAGCTCCTGCAAATTTTCCCCTACCTCAAATTCAACGTCTATACTTTCGACGACTCCTCCATTTTAGACCCATTTTTACTTCAATCCATTCTTTTCTCGATTTCCTTTTGAACCACACTCGGAGCTACTTAGCTCTATATTCTCCATCCCAATGCCAGATTATCTCGACTCAGATATAGTCCTCGTTGATGATATTTCGAAACTCGCAGCTAATTACATGAAATTCGGTGAGATACTGAAGGAAATAGGGAATTACAGATATTGGAAACTTTGTTCCTTCAAGTGAATAAACTTTTTGGGCCATTAAAGGAGGAGTTGGGGACATGGAATACCTAGAAATCCATGGATTTGAGGTTTTAGATCTTTCTTCAAACTATGATTACTCTTAGCAACTTCTTTTTACCTCTCGGTTCCGACCGCACATTTAGAGAACGTTGTCGAATTGACCTCCGGCCATTGAAGTCGGAATCGCCGCCTTCCTTGAAGGGAAGAGGAAGAAAAAGAAAAAAACGAGAACAAAGGTGGTGGAGGGAAAAGAAATCGGCAGGTGACAGAAAGAGGAGGTTGGGTTTCACGTTCTCTCTTTGTTTCATATTCTCTCAAAGAAAAGAGAGATGGCTAGAGGTGGAAGAGAGAGCTGTGCAACTAGCCATAGAGAAAGAAAGAGAGGAGAGAGTAAGAAAGAGAAAGGAAAATTAATAAAGAAAGAATATTAATAAGAAAAGAAGTATTTTTTATAAGGATATATAAGTAATTTAATTTTTTTTTCTTTTACATTTTGACTGGTGAAAGCTGAGGTGGCGGGTTGACTGAGCGTTGACCGGTCATTTTTACCTGCTATACACCATGGTGGGAGGTCACCTATAAGGTCGTACATATTAGTGAGACAAATTGAAGGTTGTACACCAAAGTGTGAAATAAGGTAAAAGTTGTACACCATTGATGAAATTTACCCGTAAAAATGAATGGACTAATAAATTATTTACCTTATAAAAAATATAGGTACATGTTACACATGATAAAATATGTATGAGAGATCCTCCATTTGATATGGAGAACCGAATGCTTCTAATAATTCCCCGTTTAGTCAAGTTGGTTGAGATAGTGACTTTGAACATCTTCAATGGGAGGTGCTTAGAATGGTGTTTGATGAGGTGGATGATGCTTGAAAGAGTTCTTTGCATTTGCATTGGAGTACCAATGGTTGCTTAAATGATTGTGACAATGTTGTTTTATTTTTTTGCACCTATTTAGCACCCTTACTTTTTCTTAATATAAAATAATTAAAATAAATTATATATAAAATAATGGGCTTAATGCATATTTACATCCTTAAACTTGTCAAGTTTTGTCTATTGGCACCCTGAACTTTTTAAATAACTTGTCACAACACTTATAGCTGGCATTAAAAATCTATCACACGCCTATAGTTGATTTTAAAAACCTATCACATACCTAAAGTTAGCTCACTCGGACCTCTTGCACACAAAATCGTTGATCTGTCATCTTTGACAGACGAGGTCGTTGTGCGTGCTATAGAAAAAGAAAAGTGTATTAATACAAAACGTATTAGTTCGTTTTGTATGTTACCTCATATGTCAAATATGACAGATCAACAATTTTGTATGCAGAATGTCGGATGTCCGAAGGAGCCAACTATAGGTGTGTAATAGGTTTTTAATGTCAACTGTAGATGTGTGATAGGTTTTTTAAGCCAACTATAAGTGTGTGATAGGTTATTTAAAACATTCATGGTGCCAATATGCAAAACTTGCCAAGTTTAAGGGTGTAAATATGCATTAAGTCTAAAATAATGATTTGTCGGACCATAACGACAACTTTTAGAATTGCTTAGTGGTATAGATTTTCTTGAAAACTTCACTTTTGTATGTTTATCGGTGACTTGAGATCACAATAAACTTTAGACAGTCAAACAAGACTTTTTAAATTTTCAATAACGTCAAGATTAAAATTGCTCTTGTTTAAAGTTAAATTTGCATCATTTTTGTACGTAAATACTAAATTTATACTTAATGTTAGGATTAAAGTTGATTATTATTCCGTTAAAAAACATGTGTAAAATAAGAATAATATTTTTTTCAAAGTTATCTAGATATAAATCACTTTACATTAGAAAAAAAAACCCTAAAGAATGAGCTTTCAAAAGGCTCTAAAATGTTACTATTTCCAAATAAAATAATAATAATAATAATAACTAAAATCTATCTAATTAAACAAGGCAAAATGCATAATTAAACACATAAAGCTGTATTATTTTCGCATTCAAATTTTCTTGATAATTGATTCTATTATGGAGTTGGCTCTTATCTAACTTTTTCGTCGAATTTGGACCTGAAAAAGTAATAAGAATGAGGAGCGTTAAGCTTTTTTCATTGACACGCATCGTTAAGGCGAGTCGGCATGTTGATGTGGACAAATAAAAATAAGAGTTCTTTTACTAGGAGGCTTAGAGAGTAAAAAGTAAAAATCAGTTACAGAAATCAATTTCTAGTAGGATCTTCCAACCTCGATCTTCTCCTTTCACATTTCACGATTTTCATCATCAGAATGCTAAATCGATTTTCTTTCTTAACATCAAAATCCATTTTCAGCAGGTTCTTCCAAACTCGAGTTCCAGCTTGGAAGAACCTACTGGAAACCGATTTCTGTAATTTTTTACTTTTTATTCTGTTTTCCTTAATCAAGAAATTTATTTTTTATTTGTCCAAATAACAGTGAAAATATCCACATCAACAGACCGAATCCTTTAACAATATGTGTCATCCAGACTCGATAAAAAAAAATTAAATAGGATTAGATTCATAATAAAATCAATGATCAACAGCTCAACGTGAAACGTGAAACGCCTCACCCACACCTCTCTTTCGTTCCCCCAAACCTCTCTTAATTATGCATTTTGACATTAAACAACTAAAGGAAACACTAGTCGGCCATGACAACAATCCAAGGAAGAAACTCCATTTATATTTCTATTTATTCACCTTAAATCAAGGTACTAAAATAGGTCTATGGTTTTTGGAAAAATATTAATTTAGGTTCCACGTACAAAATAACACTAATATAAGTTTAACGTTTAAAAAATGATACCAGGCATCGGTAACGGAGCGAGATACGTCATTAATATTACTCCGTTAAGTTTTGTCAATTGTACGTGGAGGGAGAAATCTGAACTTAACGGAGTAATAGAAATGACGTGCCCAATCTGTTATCGATGCTTAAATTGATATCATTTTTTAAACCATAAGCCTATATTAGGGGGTGTTTGGTTGCTCCTTTTCAAGCCCCTTTTGCCTTTTCATTTCAAAAATGAGAGTTTTAAGTGTTTGGTTAGTGACCTCCTGTTTGCCTTTTACAATTGAAAAGTAGCATTAGGTGTTTGGTTAGCGATCTCCTGCTTGCCTTTTACACCCGAAAAGCAGCTTTTTACAAAAGCAGAGAATCTCTGTTTTTTGGAAAAGCGGATTTTTCCAATAGCAAACAGCAAACCGTAACAGCAACAGCAACAGCAAACCGTAACAGCAAACAACAAACCGTAACAGTAAACAGCAAATAGCAACAGCAAACAGTAGGTAAAACAAACGGGTCCTTAGTGTTATTTTGTATGTGGAGCCTAAATTGATACTTCCTCAAAAATTATAGGTCTATTTTGGTACCTTATCCCTTAAATTAATAGGTAATAGATGAGTAAATTAATATAAAAGCCACTAAACTTTAAATTTTTCAACATTCGTGGTCACTCAACGTCTCAAAACGAAATTTGACGGTCTCAAAAAAGAAATTCAAAAATTAATGATATTCAAAACAACTTTAATTATTGAAATTTTTTATTTTGAGGTCATTTAGGTATTGTCTGATTAGGAGATCGAGTGAATTTTTAGAAACAGAAAGCTCAAAAAAATGGGAATTCTGGAAAATAAAAAATATGATTTCATGGTAAATGTTGTTATGAACAACTTTAATTCTTAAATGTTTTTATTTTAAGTTTATTAAAGGTCATTTTGAGGAATTGATTAAAGTTCAATGATCATGAGTGAATTTTATATTAAGTTTTAAAGTTGGTTATACCTTTATAAAAAATCAAAGTTCAATGGTCATAGAGTAATTTGCCGTTTATATTATATTTTTTTTGAAGCACCTCAATATTATTATTTAGGCATAACACCCATTTGGGTCCTTGATCTCAGGCTTCAAAACCAATAAGGACCTTAAACTATCAAAATCATCAATCAGATCCCTGAACTAGCTAAAAATCATCAATTGAGTCCCTATTCTAAACAAAAATCTTCAATTGAGGCCTCATCGAAAATCATTCGGTTGAACAATTTCATACCTTCTTTCCCAAACCTATTTTGAATCAACGTAAATATTAATACAGTTTATATCAAATAGTCACAGTTTCTGATTTTAGGACATGATAAGGACTCAATTAATGACATTTGCTTAGTTCAAGGACCTAATTGATGATTTTGATAATTTAGGATCCTAATTGATTTTAAAGCTTTAGTTTAGAGACCCAAATGAGTGTAATGCCTATTATTTAATAGTACCCATATTAAATTACTAGATAGTCCATGGCTGTGGGTGAAACTATACCAGACAATTATCATGTTCATGTCGTGTCACAATCATGTTAATCTATTTGGATTAGTGTCGATTTCATGTCGTGTTTTCGGGTTACATATAATTTTATTATTCGTAGATATTAATGACAACTTTTAAAAATATAAAAGATATGATATACTATTTTTAAAGACTTCATGTTACTTTTATATTAGTATGTTAACACTATCGTCGAAAAGTCCATTAATATAATATTAGGATGTCATATAATATGTTCATAAAAATTTAGCAGGTTTTGAATAATATTTGCAAGTAATAATTATAATTTTATTATCTTTATTAATAAAGTCACGTATAAAAATATCAAAAAATATAACAATAATTTTTCAATATTTGTGTCATTTCATATCGTTTTCGGGTTAGCATATCAACCCTAACCTAACCCAAAAATTTACGTGTCAGTTTTGTGTCAAGCCAAAAATAATACATTACTTGCTAAATTAAATTCAAACACTAAAATTACGTGTCGATTTCGTGTCGTGTAATCGGATTGTGTACTTTTACCACCTCTAGACGAAACAATATTAGACAATTAATATTGTGGCCACTGAACTTTCTTAATTTTCACGATATGAGTACTGAATTTTAAAACGTAATATAAAAGCCACTAAACTTTACATTTTGTTACACCCGAGACCACTATGACCGTTAGATCCACCTTTTCGCCTACGGGTTTTCTTTTCTCTGAAAATGTATGTAACAAAACATAAAATTTCACAATTTTTATATTACGTTTTAAAGTTCAGTAGCTATAAATGTTATTTACCCAATTAATTTGTTCCATGTCATCTTAGTAGCAGGGGCAATATTGTCCAGTTAATTTTGTGTCGCATCGCATGCTATATATAATAATAAATTCGGCGAATTTTTTGATTTTTATTTTCCAATTCGTACAAAAAAAAATATTTTTTTTATTTTTTATTTTTTTCACATCCAACATATGTTTATGATTTGTTAGTGATAAAATAACGTACGTGTGAAATGTAAATGACAAAATTCATAACCGAGAAAACAGTTTGATGAATTATTGCTCAAATTGATACAATTTATCAACGTTAGGGGTAAAATTGCTCTAACCTTCCAACGTTAGGAGTAAAATTGCACCATTTTAGACGTTAGAGGTAAAATTACTCCTGACCCAAAACGTTATGAGTATTTTTTCACCTTAATCCATTTATATTTATTCAACAATTTGGTTGCTTATAGAAACTAAACTGTTTAATAATTTAAATATTTAAAAGACTAAACTATTGAATAAAACAAAAATTAAATATTAAACAATATATTTTTAAATTACAAGGAACAAACAGCAACTTTACTTTTTGCTGGAAACTTTAAAACAGCTCTCAAAATCGGATTAAACTTCTGTTTGGGGTCAAAAGTAGAGATTATTACCTAGTTGGTTATAGTTGAAATTTACTTTCATCAAAGGGACTGTTTTTAACGGTGTTAAAAAATAAAAAAAATAGAATAAAAAAATTAATGACTTAGAACCTCTAAACTACAAGAGCTGCTAACCGTATTTTACTCTAAAATACAAGAGTTGCTAACTGTATTTACAAAAAGGTTAAACCTCAGTGTTTTTTGTATTTTACTCTAACAATAATATAGTTGCTAACTGTTTCGTCTTCTCTGTAAATTATCCTAAAAGTTTGATTTTATTTAGTTTTTCTTGGTTCAGTCAAAAATTAATTTTAATTTAAAAAAGAAAGAATATTAAAGCGCTCTAAAACTTCTAAAATATTGGAGCTGCCCCTCTATACGGATAATTTGATACCATTATATTTTAGAATTTGAATGGGATGAATAGTTTAAAAAATAAATGGGTAATATTAATTTCATAATCTTACCCATTAGAAACCTGAATAATACAGATAATGTGAATTACATACCATACTTTAAAAATATAAATTCATAACATAATCTATACTATAAAAATAATTTTTAATAAAAAATAAAAAAATAATATATTATAATTTTATTTTTATATATTATTGTAGGGTTGGTTGCTGCTTTTACTCCATTACAGCGTCTGCCCCGCCGTAATGGGGTAAAACAAAATATCTTTTTATCCATTACGGTGGATAAAGCATCGTAATGGTACTATTTTTTAACTAAAGTTTAAAAACAGCTCCTTCCAAAGAAATAATTTTTAACTATACCTAAACAAGGAATCATTTTAAAATTAACACCATTTAGAAGTTTAACCTCTCAAAATAAATCACCGACCCACTTGGTTAGACAAGTAACTTCCTTGTTACTTTCGGTGATTTGGTTGTTCCCACGAAATTTTGAAGAGTCTAGTGGGGTGTTATCTTTGGTTTGTTACCGATACTAGGTTTTTATTGAGACAAAAAAGTATAATTAAATTCTTGAATTTTATCTGCTTTAAGGATCAAGCTCCTAATCAATTATTTTTCCATATTAAATCCTTCATCGTTGATTTTGTTATGGATTTGACCATTATTTAACTCTTCCGTCGATTTTAGAAGGGAAGAAAATCGATTTGACAATTCTAATACTGAAAATCACAAAATGGAAGTGGAGAAGATTGAGTTTGGAAAAACCTACTGGAAATTAATTTCTATAATTTCTTCTTACTTTTTACTATCTATCTATCCTAAATAAACTCCTATTTTTTATTTGTCCACATCAATAAGCCGAATCTCTTTAACGATGCATGCCGCCCAAACTTGATATAAAAGTTAAATAAGGACCAAATCCATAACAGAATCAATAATCAAGAGATTAATGTGGAAAATTAATTAGGCTTGATCTTTAAAATAGGCAAAGTTCAGGAGCTTAATTATATTTTTGCCTTTTATTAAAAAAGGCACTAAAGCTACTCTAATAGATACAGACATCTTTTGAAACAACATCAACAGGTGAACAACAGGTGAACAACATGACCCGGTCTATAAAAATGGAAGCAGGGTTTAAAACTAGTCAGAATTGCCAACAGATAATCTCTCTGCATAAAGTGAAAGACGAAAAAGATATTTCGGAAGATGATCAGCTCTTCGGACAATAAAATACAACAAATGATAGATCGAAAATTCAAAATTGTGTTGAAGAGAATCAGTTTAAACCTAGGATGTCCGCCACTAGCTTAGGAAGTAATCGATTACCCAGTACCGAGAAATTTAGCATTCTAAAGCGAATTTGAAAAGAGGAGTTAAAACCGAACCCGCAAGTCAAGCTACATCTACAGGAAAACAAAATACGTTTGGGGGAATACTGCACATTTGAGGTTCCACAGTGAACTGATTTCGAATTCTCAGTAAAACTTACTAAGAAAAAGACATTTCCTCATTGATTGCATCCAGATTCCTATCCTCTTTTACTCCTGAAATAAATAACAAAAAAAAAATTAATTAATAACAAGAATCGCCTGCCCAAACTCAAAAAAAATAAAAAAATAAAAAATTGCACTAAATGCAAAAATTTCCAAATGCTCAGCAATTTATCAATGCTAAATTTTAGGCTTAAGGTGTTATTGAGACGCTGTCCTATTCAAAATTCTGTCATTTGGCCCCTGATCTATTATTCGATCATATTTGGCCCCTGAACCATTCCCAATTTGTGAAATTTCACCCAATTTAGATGGAAACTTGACAAAACCGTTATTCTCCCTCATATGTAATGATATTTTGACATATGAGCTTAACATGTTACACGTCTTGAAGTCTATTTGTCACATAAATTGTCTTATGTCGAAATAATTAATTAGATTAAAAAAGAAAAACAAATAAAAAAACAAATTTCTAAACTAAAATTTATCAAATTTAAGTGTCAAAATATCGTCACGTGCTAATGAAATAACAATTATGTCAAGTCTCCACTTAAATTTGGTGAAATTGCACCAATTGGAATAGGTAGGGGCCAAATGTAACCAAATAATAGATAAGGGGCCAAATAGTAGTTTAAGCCTAAATTTTATAACCTGAGATCTTTGCTTGAAACGATTAATTTTCATGTTTGATACTGCACAACTTACAACTTGAAATAGAAAACCGAATTGAATTCCACGAACTTATACGGGATTGAACAAATAATTACAGTTTATTTAATATTATTTTGTAAGGGTATTTTCATTTTTTTATAAAGTTAACTAAGCTTTGTGAAATTTATTCGCAAAGTTCTACCTACTTAAGTAGAATTTGGTTTAGACTTTGTTCAATTCTTCCACAAGACAATGAACTGAAGCTAGCATCTGACCGGGATTGACTTTTCGTGCCAGATGTTTTGCCTGGCCGAATTTAACACAACCAAGATCATAAGGAAGGAAAGAAGGGCAGCAAAAAGAAAAGGAGCTAGATTCAAATCCCCAGCTGGCTTGTGAGAAACTCCTCTTGCTGCTTGATAATGGTACAGCCCGTTGAACTCCCTTTCCTTTCGAAAGAGAAAGTCCAAGGAAGGAGGCATATTCTATGATGGACCTATGCCTACTCCTACAATGGAAACATCCAGAACTGTAGCTCGGGGAAAGCAACTGGTAATATGCTATTATAGTACAGAATCCCGGAAAGACCCTATACTTGTACAGGGCTAGAGACTACAGGCTCTCCAGATAAGGGAGAATAACAAAAACTGGCATTGGCTGAAATGGAGCTTGCCCCAGGTACGAAATGCCTGCAATGGAAGAACGAAGTAGCTCGACTCCCCTGAGACTTATACAGCAGATGGACTCGTTAGACACGCTATTAATGGTATAACTAGCCCTAGACTGCAGCACATTATTCACAATATATTTTACAGCTTCTAAACTCATCCCTCGTCCACGCACACAAAAACTAGAGAAACTACTGTTATAGAACCAGCGATTACAAAAGGCTAATTAATATAATAGCAAAAACTCATATTTGCAGAAAATTTAAATATAGAACAGAGCCAAAACTAAACTAAACTAATTACAAAACAGCACAAAATGCTTGGCTAGCAGCTTATAGCATCTCTAGCAGAAAGAAACATGAAATTATTGGTATTGTTGAACAAAAAAAATTTAAATTTTTTTAAATATAGTATTATATTTTGATTTTATTGGTGATTGAGGAAAATATGTTAGTGGATAGGACAGAGTGGATGGAGAGAATTTGTGTCGCTAACACGACTTGATTTCACGGTTTTATACGATGGTTCATGTTAGCCGACCCCGAATCATTTCGGGACTAAGGCTTTGTTGTTGTTTATAGTATTATATTATGAATATTTACATGTTCCCCACGTTTTCGTTTCCTATGCTTTTTAGAAATTACATTTCCTAGCGTCCGTTTCCGTTCAACATAGAGAAACATCATTGCAAACTAAATAAGGATACAGTAAATGAAATAAGAAAGAAAAACAGTAACTTACTGTAGTCTATTTCCCTAGTCTTTGAAAAAACTCCACGGTACTAAAAACACAAGCAGGGTCAGATCAAGTGAGAATTATACTTGTGAAGGGAAGAATATTGCATTTCTTTTTTCTTGATACTAGAGAATAGGAAATTTCTCAAACACTAAATTCTAAAATCCCGCAGTAATAATTCTAGATAGATAAACTGTTACAGACCCAAAGCCTAAACCTCTTCAAGCCTACACCTCTTCAAGTATACAGCCCTTTCAATCATGGCAGCAAGAAATTGAAAATTTCCTAAACCGAAGGCTGTTATTTATTTAATTCTACTTTGTGTGTGGCGTGTGGTTTGTTTAAGTCTGTATTGTTATAAACCCTGCAGCTCTAGTTGGTTGTTTGGTAGTTTCTTAGGTGCGCAGTTGTATTTTGTTTATTTTATCTAATGAAGTTTCAAGGGATAGAAGTTAAGTTCCTTTTCATAAAAAAAATACAGAAATTTGAAGTTCTCTATAATGATTTTCAACTAGTAGCAATCATAGGTACCAAAAGAAAAAAAAAAAAAAAAAAAAGGGGAAAGTTCAAATAAAACCCATGTGGTTTCACTAATTTTCAGATAAAGGATTGTGGTTTACTTTTTGTCAAACCGAGGACTGAGGTTTCGCATTTTTAATAATGCTATTAAAACTATCTTTAACGACCTGAAAATGAAAATTTTCAAGAATTAAAGTTGTTCAATGTCATATTTTCTATGGAACTACATTTTCGATTTTAGAAAATCATCTTTTTTGGAACTTTCTCTCTCTAAACATTAACTTTCTCTCTCTTTACCAAACATCATCTAAATAATCTCAAAATAAAAAAGTTGAAGAATTAAAGTTGCTTAGAATATTAATAGTTCTTAAAATATGTCATTTTTGAAGTTGTTAATGGTGATTTTAATAGAATCAATCGAAAAAGTCCTTATTTTGCTAAAGTTGAAAACCTCAGTCCTTGTTTTGACAAAAAGTAAACCACAGTCCTTTATCTGAAAATTAATAAAACCACAGGGGTTTTATTTGAACTTTACCCAAAAAAAAATCGAAGAAAAATAGACCCGATTTAGATTGGAGTCTTCCTACCAATCTACCCATAACTCAATCACAGACTTTGGGTCATAACAACTTGGTACCAAAGCCAAATGTTTATGGGTGATCTTCACGGATTACAGGAGGGCTTTATGGCCATGTATGGGGAGGACAGGGCTAGGGATCGGGCAGAGCAGGAGGCTACAAAGCAGTAATTGACTCAGCAAATGAATGATTTGCAGGCAAATTTTCCTCTGCTCGCACAGAACCTTGAGACCAAGGAAACAACAGTGTCAATCGGGGTAGAATAGATCGGGAACCAGTGAGGATAGAATTCCAGACCGAAATACAGTAGGTCCTCGATATTCTCGAATCGAATTTCCTAAATTTGAAGGCAGTTGTGACCCTCTACCTTGGTTAAGTCGTGATTATTTATTTCGCCATCAACATATTCCAAAGGAAGAAATACTACCGATGGTGGCTGGTCATCATGATGGTGATGCTCAACTATGGTTTGAAATTAGATAGAGGCAAGCTTGATCTAATATGTGATGAATTCAAAACACTTAGCCATTCATAGTTTGAGCCGGTTTCACATGGAACAAACTTGGGGGAATTATCTAAATTGCGGCACACAGGTTCAATTGGGGGAAATATCTAAAAATGGTGATGCTCAAAAATTTATGGTTGAGTGTTGTGCTTCTAGTAGTGGAATTGGCACTGTTCTTCAACAAAATACTCATCCTATAGAGTATTACTCTCGGACTTTCGCTATTCATCATCATAAGATACCTGTTATGAAAAGAATCAATTGGATTGGCTAATGCTATTAGACAATGTAGACACTGTCTTTGGGGACATGCTTTTGTTGTCCGCACTGATCATTACAGTCTCAAATACTTTCTAGATCAGTAGGTTGTTACTACTTCTCCTCAGCAGCATTGGTTAAGTAAACTTCTGGTTTTTGATTTCACATTGGAGTATCGGGAAGGTAAGGGCAATGTGGGGGCAGACGTTTTGTGTAGGCAACACGATCATGAAGGGACTTTAGTTGCTATTTCAATGCCCCAATTATTTTTGTTTGATGATATTTGGTCCCTTAATTCTTCTTCTTCAGAATTACAGCAACTGTTGCATCGGATACAGAATGGGGATTTGAATGATCAGTGGACAATTCGTGATGGATCAATATTTGTCAAATAAAGAGTATCTTCCAGCTGACTCTCCCTTCATCTAGACTATATTTTCAACCTTGCATAATCAAGCCCATGAAGGGTATAAAAAGACCGTGAAAAGAGTGGCTGTGGATTTGGAGGGGGATGAAATCGGATATTCAAGCTTTTGTTCGTTCTTGCAATGTTCGCCAACAGTATAAGGTTGAGCAGATTCACCCTGCTTGGAGCCTTACAACCACTTGAAATTCCTCATCAGATTTGGTCAGAAATTTCAATCGATTTCACTGATGGTTTGCCTCATCTCGATCACAGACTTTGGGCATAACATAAACCTAATTTACTCCCAAGTAATTCACAGCACAAGGTGCCCTTAAGGAGATGAGACCTCCAATTGCACAAGGTGTTAGGTGCCACCCCAGGCACTTGCCCAAGAAAATGAAGAACTACTTAAAATTAAAATTAAATCAAATAAAGAAGATAAGGAAATATACAAGAACAGAATTTTAGTTTCAAAAAAAAAAAAACATACAATCATACAGAAGATAATTATCAAGTAGAATTCTTCTAAATTGTTAATCGTCTTCTTAAGAAAGCTTTTTTCTCCCTTGCGTTTTCTAATTCTTTCCCTCAACCAGGGACGAGTTCTGAAACTTGCTGGGTTTCTGTAATCCCGTTTTGAAACTTTTCTTATGCCTCCTCTTAAATAGGTTTAACTTGTCTAAGAAGCTTTTTTTTTTTTTGTGAATTCAAAATATTATTTATGATGTTACCTTAAATCGAATTTACCCAAAAACCCTTTTAATTCTGTTTTTCCTTTTAACACAACGATTAAATATTCAAGAAAGCCTTATATACAAAAGACATGTTTCTTTTTTCTTTTTTTGCATTGGAACTGGCAGAGGTGCTCGCCTGTTGCCTTTAACAACACTAATTCTTTCACAAGTTAAAAGCCTATCCACAAACTCCCATCCTATCACCAATAGATTCACATCCTGAGCAAACATCAACATGCATGATGCATGTGCTTGACTTTTCCCCTAAGTTCGAGCTTTCACAGAACCCTATTATTCAGAGTTATATGTTGAGTAAACGGACAACCATGGACCTGCATTAACACTTCCCATTCTCATATGCTCCCAATGCCACTGAAAACCATTGCTACCTTAGCATTTGAAGCAAGTCACTTCAGTGATCAGTACAGATCTATCTAGAGTAACTCAGCAAGCACAAAATAGATAACAAAGAGAGCAAAGCAATCCGGAAAACATAGTTCTAAATGTATAACATAGATGATACCTGTTCCATAGGCTCAGCATCATTCTGGTCTCCCAGATTGCTTAATTCAGCTTCAGTCTCGTCCAGATTTTCAGTGATCATTTTGTCATCTTTTTCCATAACACTATTGGACCCAGGATTAGTTTCCAATATCTTCAGATCTGCAGGGATCTGGCCAGAACTCAGTGCCTGTCATCCAAAGTCCATTTAAAACTGCTTTATTAGTATCAGCAATAGAAATTATGCAAAGTGGAAAACAGCAAAAATAATTACCTTTTCAAGTCTGGCAACCTCTTCAAGAGTTTGGGAATTGACAATAGCAGCCTGCATGACAATAATACAACAAATGAAATTAAAATAACCCAAAAAGTATCTACACCCACAAATGGCAAAAGGTAAGGTAGTCATGTTTAAATTCAAGCATCACCACTGAAGTAAGAAACAACCCAGCTAGAAAATAGAGAGAAAATACCCTATCAAAAGTAAAACCTGTATTTTGAACAAGACATAGCTGGAATGAGGACTATTCCATCTCTATAATCCTTATCGTATCCTTATCTGTAGTATGTATTTTGACATCTACCATACTATGTCAAGTGTGCCCTTAAACTAATCCTTATCTATATGTATAATATGTTATATGCCTGCGATCTAGTAATGAGAGAACGATTTGATTTATTCGCGTTGTTCTTAGAACTTATTATGACTAGAAACAATACTCATTTAGAGAGAATCCTCTGCTCTCTCTAAAATAGATGCCTTTCATGCAATTATTATGTGTAACAAACGGTTTAATTACAATTGGGAAGACTTAGGACACATAAGACGCATTAAAAAGATTATTGGCTGCTGCTGGCCCATAGCACTACTCCCTGCCTGAAGCAGCTTGTCCTTGAGTGAGAAGACCGGTAAGCATAGCAAGGGAGACACCCGCCCTTTAGATCAGAACCTTGTCGATTTCCATGAACCACCCTATGACTCCCCTTGACATCCGAAAGTGATTGAATTCCCAATTCAGACTCAACAATGCCTTCCATCCAAAAGAGGCATTTGCAGCAGTGGCGCATGATATATTGCTCATCACAATTAAAGTAAGGTTTTAAGACCGCATTTTCTCCATCTCAGCCTGTGCTAGATATTTGATGAGTGGGCTTTTGCAGGTTAAGCTAGTACCACATGTCTGACAATGATATTTTCAATCGACACCCAGAAAAATCTGATGGTTCTGTCAATATTCTCCTCATTCACAAAGGCACGCTAGATTCATTACAGTAATAATATCAGTTGAGCAAATACACTTTGCAATATTATTCTTGTAAGTTGTAACCCTCTAAGAAAATTTTCAATTTATTACAGTGGAGTCGAATCAATCGAACAGGTAGAAAGTTGTTCAAATCAGCAGTAACAGGTCTGCATGAGAAACCTGGAATTGCCCAATTGCTTGAGTTCTTCCCGAGTTAAATCATACTTGTCCCTATCCAACTTCACAAACCATAGTTGCACATCTCCTTCCGGATGAGGGGCGACTGTCAACAGTCTTTCTACAACTGGAATTCGCTGATACCAAAAGAAATAATTACAATATCTTGGCCATGGCAAGGGATCAACACTGCTATCAGCAAGGGGGAACTCAATTCTGGTATTTCAAGGTGCAAAAGCATTTCATTCTAGGTTTGGGTTTTTGTCCAGCGGCAATTCTTTCTTTCTCTTTGCTCCATGTTCATGCTGTTATTCCTTGGTTCACAAACATCCAATCAAGATGCTGTTTGTACTCTTAATACATAGCCATGAACACTTCAAACTACTGCTGTAAAATGCGGGAGTCTTCCATAGCTTTCAGCTTAGATACCAAGTCATTACAGGCCTAGGATCTACTTATAGGACAGTGGGAATTATTTCATTTTCTTGTGAATCTTCCGTTAGAACCTACAATGACTAGAAACAAGGGTTCATTCAAAGAGATCCTTTGATCTCTTGAATATAGATTACTGAAATTCTTTCTCCTTGCTTATTCATTCTGACATACACATGGTACGTACAAGCCTTTATCAGGAATTGTAACTGCAGCATAAATTCCTTTCATGCAGTAACCAAATGTAACAGTCCGGTTTTATCATATGAGAAAGACATAAAATGCATACTTAAGTTCAATAAGGTTTCCTAAGTTCCCTATAGACAATAATTACTACATAAGCATAAGCAATAAACTATAGATTCATTAGAAAAGATAATGACATTAATATTCAGCATCTAATTAGTCCCCAGAAGCATTTGATGGAACCATAGGCTTCAATATAGACAGCCCCTTTGATTTTTTGCAAATTGTTCTACTTCCAGTTTCATGATGTATCAAAATTCTATCTCTGAAGCCCAACCACTCACTTACTCTTCAACCACACAATCCAACAAAGAAAAATCTCTCCAACCTAACAAAGCAAGATATCGTCATCTTGCATTCGATCACCTACAAAATCTCCATGCTAAGTAGTCAAAGTCCCTCAATTTCACGAAATTAAACTAAGATTATTGAACAACAATATTATTGTCAAATACCCATGTCTAAACCTGTAACAGAAAGCATAACTAGCAAAACATATGAGTGGATTATCCATTTAATGGTCACAACTCTAATGTAAATATTGATTGAAAGTTTAAAAGAGTTTTACAAGCTATCTAGGGCTCTTCTGCTAATCAAGAAAGAGATAATTATTCTCCTTTAAGAAGTAAGTCACAATAATTCTCATATATGATTGATAAGCAGGGCAACCATGACTTTCTCTAATTTCTTAAAACAGATTACATAGTGAAGTAAAGAGGTGTGTGTGGATATATATACTGCATCATCTACCAAAGTTCCACATGCTAACATATCAAGCACCTAGCTGTACTCAGTGCAGTACCTTAAAAAAAAAAAAGGGCGGCCCGGTCGCATTACGCGTCCCCGCTGAGCGAGGGTCCGGGGAGGGGTCCCACCACAAGGGTGTATTGGGGGCAAGCCTTCCCTTGCCAATTTAATTGGCAAGAGGCCGCTCCTAAGACTCGAACCCGTGACCTCTGGTCACACGGCAACAACGTTTTACCGTTGCGCCAAGGCTCACTCAGTGCAGTACCTTAATTGCAATAATTTGCTGGGGTGTGGGCGCGACCATCTTTGGATTCTGCTTTTCTTCTGCAACTTCTTTGACATTTACAACCTCATCTGGAGTGAATGTCTTGGTGGATTCTTTTTTAGCCTCTTCCTCAACTTCTTTGGATGCAAACAAATTTTCAGCTTCCAACCTCTCCTATCATTATTGAGAATAGGGACCAGCCAATTTGAAAGATGAGACAAATGCATGACAATAATCAAAACTACAAATAGTTCTACTAAAAGAAGGAACAGATAAACTATTATACAAAGGTATTCCACGAAAAGCAATTGAATTTGCGAAGTCAAAGGGAAGAAGCAAAGCTTGGAAGGAAGGCAAGCATACAGAAAGGTAAAACTAACAGGTATGAAATGTCATACAGTACTATACACTGTGTTTCTAAATCTAGCATAATACTGAACCATAACAAAACAAATCATGCTTCGTGCATCACATGTGGAAGGCTAATAAACATCACCAGGACACTCCAACTCTATGTAAATGTTCATGGAGTTTGTTAACCACCCGTAGCAACCAAAAAGCATGCATAATCAGTACCACACATCCTACCATGTCCATAAATCAAGAGACCAACTAAATGTTGTCCTTAAAATGACTTCCCTATTTTTTAGTATATCCATATAGCTACAAAATTTCCATGCAACAGCTTTTGTTTACAGGGTTAAAAAACTTCCTCATGTATAATAGTCCATATTAGCTTCACTAAAATGCAGCAAGTAGCGCATGAAAACAAAACAACAAAACAAAACAAAAACACACACACAAAAAAAAAATCATACGACTCTCACCTTGCTTTTTACTTTCTTGAAATCAAGAACCCGGAGTGACTTTAACTTGTATATCACATATAGTCTATAGTTTGGTTTTTTGGTGATGTTATTATCCAAGAGACTAAGGAACTGCAGCTTTGGAAGAGAAGCTAGAGGATCAATCTCAACCAAATTGACAAGCCTGTTGTTTGTGAGAACCAATGAGTGTAATTTTGGCAAGAAGTCTGCAAAAATAATAATAATAAGAGAAAGGAAGAGCATGAATTAGTTTCAAGTGCTACTCAACGTCTTAAACTTACCTCCAATATTTGGATTGATACGAGTAATTCTGTTGTTATTGATGATCAAAGTGCCCAACCGAGTGAGATATGGCATGTTTTCCAGTTTGACAATCTCATTATCAGACAAATCGACGGTATCAAATTGGTCCTATGGACAAGCCAATATACAATGTTACAAAATTACAGTCAGCCAGTGCAAATTGAAATAGATTCACACAACATTGCAGAGAGAGAGAGAGAGAGAGAGAGAGAAGTACCTCAGTAGCACCTATGTTTTCTATTACAGGGATTTTGTTACCTGCAACCAAAGGGGAAAAGAGTGAAACCAAAGAAATCAATGAGTAACAAGCGAACTATACTAGAAGGAGGGAATGTATTAGGGTTTCATGAAAGAAAAAAGCCGAGAAACTCACCTCGAAGATCCAATTCGCGCTCTTTAACGGCATTGAAGAAATGAGGACTTTTCCAAATCAAGTCGGCGGTGAGCCTTACCATCTTTTTTCTTCCTCTAATCTACAGAGATGCTGATAAGAGGAACTGTAAGGCTTCTTCTTTACGTACTGCAATGAAGCTTGCAATTCCAAAGTATTTACTCCGGTTCACGACGGCTGTCTTCTCTTCAATAGGGGCAGTCGTAGCTTCGGCCGCCTTCTATCCAAATCTTAACCTTAAAATTTGGGCTTTAAAAAACTTAGGCATAATACACTATTGACTCCCTAAACTAAGATTTCAAATTCAATTTGTATCTTAAACTATCAAAATCATTAATCATGTCCTTGACCTAACCAAAAATCATGGATCGACTCTCCATTCGAAACAAAAATCATCAATTAGGGTTTTATCAAAAATCATTCGATTGAACAGTTTCAAACTCTCTTCCCCAAACTCATTTTGAACCAACACACATATTATTATAGTCTATATCAAATATACATAATTTTTTATTTTAGGATAAAATAATAACTCAATTAATGAATTTTATATATTTCAGATACTTAATTTATAATTTTGATAGTTTAGGATTTTAATCGATTTTGAAACTTTAGTTTGACAACAAAATGAGTGTAATGCCAAAAACTTGTGTATTTTTAAGATATAAATTTACATTGTTTCATTTTAAAAAGGATAAAGATGAAAAATATCTCTAACATTAACAATGACAACCTAACATCTAAAATTTTATTTCAGAAATCATTATAATGATATATATTTTATCGGTATAAGATGTAAAAATGCCTCTAACGTCTAAAATTGTGCAATTGTACTCCTAACGTTAGCAACCAATAGCAATTTCACTTAACGTTCGCAAGATGGGTCAATTTCTTTTTTTTATGAGGAGAAAGATGGATCAATTTCAGATATTATTGTAAAACACATATTTTTTGTTTTTTTATTCTACACCAATTGTATATCAGTTGCTTCTAAAAAATATTTCATATTTTATATGATTTAGATAATAGAATTGAAGATTAGTATTTATAAATTTGGTGAAATATTTAAATTTTTTTGTCCAATACGTATAAAATACAGTATATTTTTTTAACGTCTAATCATATATTTGTGGTCTGTTATTAATGAGTGATAAAATGACACATATGTGAAGGGTATATGACAAGATTCATGACCGATAATATAGTTTGATGAATAATTTCTCAAATTGATCCAACTTATCAATGTTAGAGATAAAATTACTTTTAGTTGTTAACGTTAGGGGTAAAAGAAATTGCACAATTTTATACGTTAGGGTAAAACTGCTTCTAACGTAAACGTTAGGGGTATTTTTGCACTTTATTCCTATTTTGTTCATTATTCCGTACCAGTTGTCTATTAATTAGTTCTAAATCAAAATTCACATTTTTTGTGATTTAATAGTAGAATTTGAGATTAATATTTAAAAAAGTTACAAAATTGGCCCAATGATAAGGCTCATTACATATTTAGACTCATTCATAGATATGCTACCAAACTAGACTCTTAATCTACCAGAATATCCATAACATCTCACATGCTACCAAGCCTGATACTTCCACCCAAGTGTAACAGATATTTTGATATTTTGGATATGGTAACTAGTGCACCATAGCAAGAGATTGCTTCTAATGATTGTGAAGTCTTTACTTGTATTTTTGCACAATACTTGTTCGAAGGCCGTGAGTTTGACTTCACCGTACCGGACGGTGTTTATTTTAGGAACATATAGTTATAGAGTTGTTTCATGGACCCTATTAGACTACTGACCTTATGATATAAATATATGACTTTTGTGCAATTGAATGAAATTGAGTGAAGTTTAATGATAGTTAGTGAAATTATGTGAAATTTCGCATTTTTTGTTATATATTTCGCATTCTACACAAGTGTTATTCGCATTATGTTACCTATATCGCATCTGATTAAAAATGTGATTCGCTTTTAAGGTTATGTATCACGTTTGATTAACATGTACGACTCTTTATGGATACCACATTGAGCTTCTAATGTCCAACTTCTTGCTCTCTTAGGTTGCATGTAAGAGAGGTTAATTGCGTGTTCTTTCTCAAAATCAAAATTAATGTCCTTTGGCCGATAAACTCTATCATCTTGATCAAACTTATTTGCTAGTAGTGTGCCTGCAACACGTTTCCCCGCTTGCCTGTGATGTGTAGAATTTGATCTATGTTGAGCCTGTATTTTTGTAGTTTGTAGAATTTTTCTTTCGTTCTAACCCTTATTTTTGCAAACTATCACTTAGTTTGTTACCTAACCCAAGTTTTTGGCAAAGCTCAAATTGAGCCTTTGTTTTCTTCTAGCGCTTTTTCTTTGTTTATGGCATTATAGTAGCAAGCCAAAAGGCTAAGAAGTGAATGAGCATCACTATCCAAAAAAAAAGAAAAAAAAGGGAAAAAGAAAAAAAAAGAAAACAGAAAAAGAAAAGAAAAGAAAAGAGACGAACTAAAAGGGGAGAACTTCATTCCCCAGTTCTTAAAATCAAAACGTCTCAAGAAAACGTCCCAAAAAGAGAATAATGGATGAATAAAAAGCTCAGTCACTTCATATTTGCTAAAGCCATTTGAACCTTGTTTTTCTAGCGCTAGAACTATTAACCTTTGTTGCACCTTTAACCCTCTAACCACATTACAACCCCAATTCGAGGTTGTTTTTGATATCATCAGAGTCATATAGCATAGTAGAGGAACTCGGATGAACGTGCAAAATCAACGTAATCCTAAGCGAGAACATAAGCCGAGAGTAAACACATTAGCCACAAAAATTGTGTGAAATGAGTGAACTACCTATGGTGAGGTGTCTTACTTAGCGATCCCCTCAAGCTCGTTTAATTGAACATGTGTCCCTTGTCTTAAAACATATGACCTATGATAATTGAAATGCGGCTTTTGGATATCGTGTCTCTACTTTGTATTTCCGAATGCATGTAATTACTGATGCTCGAAATTGTGTCAAGCACCTAGTCAAACCAGGAGGTTTTCTAGCTTGCTTGTGATTGCGGGTTTAGTTTTTTAGTTTACTTGGGGACAAGTAAAGTTTTAAGTGCGAGGAGGTTTGATAGAGGTCAAAAACTCCTATCTTTGGGTACGGTTTTAGGACGGGTTTTAGCGTTATTTAGTTAATAAGCGAGCAATTCTCGCATTTAAATGCTTTTGTGTGAGTTAGTTAGAAATTGGAAATGTTTTATTTACTTTTCGTTGTTTAGGATCGTTTTATGATCGATTTAGGCAAATCCGGCCAAAATGGCATGCATATTATAATTCCGTTAATTTTGAAGCTAATTGATCCGTCAAAAGTCGCACCAAACGAAGCGTTTGCTCAAAATAAGCGATTGGCGGGTCAATTTAGCCTTTAGACTAATGTTGTTTGGAGTTTTTGTGCATGCGCAGGGATAAGTTCGGGCGAAAAGACACATTATTGGCATTTCGGCGACCGCGCGGGGGCGCATCGGGCTAAACTGCTCGACGAACTGGCCTATTTTAGGCCAGCTCGCCGAGCAGGCAATGCCTGCTTGCCGAGCAGGCCCTCAGAGGCCTGCTCACCGAGCAGGCAGTGCCTGCTCGTCGAGCAGCTCGCCCTGCTCGCCGAGCAGACCTGCGGGAATTGGTCAAAAAGATCAATTCCGCCCCCACGACGCCACGATGGACCCCACGACTTCCTACCTGTATAAGGACACGAAAATAGGTCAAGAAAATGGCCCGAGCCACGCCTATAAATAGGATTTTTCCAATGTAATTAGAGATCTTTTTTATCTTTTTGTAATTTTCTTAGCTTTTCATCTTGAGAAATCCTCTCCACCTCCTCCATATCCTTCAAACCTCCATTGAAGACACCTCCGAAGCTCCGCTCACCGAGGATTGCTCAAGCTCCATCCTTAAATCCTAGGAAGACGCCTGCATTGGTAGACAGGTTCCCTGAAAGGGATTTTTCTTCTTTTATATTCTGTCTAGCCTTTGATCCATGTTATGAATCCTAGGCTTATTGTATCTTCGTGACAATACTTTCATCTTTGATATATATTATAGTCTTTGTTCATTCAATTGTTTTAATGCTTTAATCTTTGTCTTATGCTTTGTCTGATTGGTTTAACTAATTCGATAATCCCAAAATTAAGTTGGCACATATTGCGAGCTGAATCTGACCTAGTCAGTGCCTATAGGATTGACGATCCTATAGAAGATTAAGACCAGATTGCTGAGCTTTAGAGCTAGTTTCGGCCTTACAAGGGAATCACGAACTAGGGACTTTAGGAGGATAGGTCGGGTTAATCGCCTCGGACACAAGTGACTTAGATTTTAATTCAATTGCTTAAACAATCTATTTTCATTATCATCGTATCCCTTCATGTTCCTTCGGATAATTGCATTGGTAAAAGATCACCTAGGAGTAGTTTAACTTAATTAGGGGTAGAGTAACTTAATTAGGCGTAGAATAACTTAGTTAGAATCAGATAACTTAGCTAGGAGTAGTATAATTCAATCTAGGAGTAGATAACTTAAGAAAAACCAACTCAAAACCCCCTAAGCCTAGATAACACCTGAAACCAAGTAACTCGATACTTGCAAAAATAAATCATGTGGACGATACCTGGACTTTTCCAGAAATTTATTACTTGATAACGACAGGGTACACTTATCCCTTAGTGAGTCTCGTGGTGCAAACGCAGTGAGACGCATCAGGTGGTAGGGAAATTTATAAAGAAAAACATCTTTACTCGGTTTGGAAGCCCTCGAACTATCATTAGCGACGGAGCTCTTCCACAACATGGCGAAACCACATTCCTCCAAACACCGTAAGCATGCACACATCACAAGAAAGTCAAGCTACTTCGACTCTAAACGTAGCCCCAGTTTGCGTTCTTCAAACCCTCTGTTTATATGTATCATAGCCGTTGTCGTTTTATGTCCATTTCTATTTTTATTTTTCTTCCCTTCCAGCTCATTTCGTTTCTTGTAAATCAAAAACCACGAAAAAACAAATCTCTCGCTAATCCAAAGTGCTTAGGCGGGGCGTACACACCCTTACGCCCCGCGTATCCGAGTCTCTGACCCTGTTGTAACTACTCACGTGGAGCATATACACCAGTGCGCCCCACGTAGCCAAGTTTCTGATCTTTTTAGTGTGTTCAAATGAATGGCTACGCGGGGCGTCGTACCTATTACGCCCCGCGTCCTTGGTCTAGCCGAATTCGCAACAAAAAATAACGGACACGCGGGGAGTACACACTACCACGCCCCGCGTAACCTTCGACTGTTAGGTCTTTTCCCAAATAAACGCCACGTGTAAGGACACGCGGGGCGCCCCCTAGGGTACGCCCCGCGTATCCTAGGGGAGTTGCGAATTGTAACTCCCCATGACAGCTTTTCCTCTTCCCCAAAAGTCTTTCTCACTTCTCCACTCCACCTTTTCTACCTTCCAATCACATCCCATCTTTTCAAATTCAAAACTTCTTCAACCTCCCTCCATCATCAATTTTGCTTTAACCACCCTTTTAATTACTCTTTAAAAAAAACAAAACATTAAATATTAATTAAAAACCATAAAACTTCCAAATATCCATGGAGGAAAAACCCGGATGAAAATGCAAACTCAAAGTGACTTCAAGTAAGTGCAAAGGAGAGTGCAAAAACACCGACCCACTAAGATTTGAGCGTAAGAGTGAAATCCCTTGGTGAGGTACTTACGGGTTCTCAAAAGATAATCGGCCCCCCGTTGATATTGTCTATTAAATTTGATCATAGAGGTTTCAAACAAGTTTTAGTCGCTCATTTGTTTGCGTACGTACTTACCGAAAATTTTGCATAAAACTTTAGCTTTGGAATCACGCACTTGGTAAAACTAACCGAAGGTTTGTTTCTTAATCATCTCAATCATTTGTCTTTCGACTTCTTTTACTTGAGGACAAGTAAAACTTTAAAGTCCGAGGAGGTTGATAGGGACGTTTCACCCCTATCTTTTAGCGTGATTTAAGGTTTAATTGAGGACCAAATAAATAAGTTTAATTACAAAAATAAGGGATTTTGAATAAAATAACAAAATAAAAATAAAATCCGTACTTTCGGTTTATTGTCTTTATTTTTTATTGAATTTAGAAAATAAAAACGTCAAGCTAACTCGGCTCTCGAGAATTGTCTTTCAGGTACAAGTAAGGAGCAAATTTCCACTGACATAGGCGGGGCGTGTCATCCAGTCAGAAATAATTGCTTAATCCACAGGCACCACGTGGGACTAACCCACCGATACGCGGGACGTGTGGCATCTAGTCAGAAATGATAAGCTCAATCATGGAAGTTAGACTGCATGGTCTCCCAAGTCAACTGCTACTACGCGGGGCATCCCACCTTGCACGCGAGGCGTATATGGGAGTTTATCAACCTAAAAGATCCAGGGACTCATATACGCGGGGCGTTCTTCAGGCTACACGTGGCGTAAAAGACCTAATTCAAGCTACTAAATCTCAGGAGCTCAACCACGCGGGGCGTGGTTGAGACAACAAGATCTGAATTTGGTCCACATGTAGGAATTATTAACGAAATGGGCCAATACACGGGGTGTCCTCTACCATACGCGAGGCGTGTCATGGGAATTCTGCAGAAATAATGTATCTCCATACTTGTATCTTGTGAATTTACAATTTTACCCCTAGCTTGATGTGTATAAATAAGAGTGATTAGCACTCATTTGGGCATTCAGATTTTACATAGCAAAACTCTATCACCTTGAGAGCTTGTTCGTTTATTCCGGCATTCCGTCAAAGTTCCGTTCCATCTTCGTTCACCAAGCTCGAGAGTTCCACTTCCAAGTCCTAAGAGACGGCTTTGAGTCCGGTTAGCTAGTTTCGAGGGCGGATTCTTCCCTTTTCACTTGCTAATTAGCTTGTACTCTTCCTATGTACTAGGCTTGGTTGTATTCCATATTTACATTTTCCATATTTATAACTTATGATTTACAATTTCTACTTCTTTATATGTGTTGATGTTTGCTACTTGTTTTGATCCTCGTAATTGATTATTGTGTATGGGAACGCGATTTCCGACGCCATTCGGGCTATCTTTAGGGATTCATATAGGTGTTGCCTTACCGTAAGTGACATACCGGAAACCGTAGGAATTGATAAGCCACGAAACTTACGGGCCCTAGTTTCTAATCCCGAGCATTAGACATGCCTTGACTAGGAACCACGTAGTCTAAGTACTTCACGGGTCAGTCATACTACACGTAGTCGTCATTGCAAGAGTAAATCATCAACCGTATATGTTCGGAGTCATTGTTTATCATATTTATAACTTATAACTATCTGTATCACTTCGTAGAGTCTTTGTTATATAAATCCGTCTCACCTATAGTTAGGAGTAGTTTGTAGTTGTTTCTCAAATCAACCCAAAGTATTCACCGATTAGATAACGTATAAAACCGAGTCGTTTAATACTTGTAGTTATAAATCCCGTGGATTCGATACCCGGTCTTAACCGGATTATTACTTGATACGACGGGGTACACTTTCCCCTAAGTAGTAGCGTCTAGTAGAGATAGAGCGTTTAGGAAGATCACATCCATAGTCATAACACACTTATCATAATATATTTAGAGCTCTACCCGACACCCATCAATCTTTCATTTGTGAAAGTATATTTACTTTATTATATGACTTGTATACATGATGTTCTTGAACTATTTTGTCATTTACGTAAACGATGATATACTTCACACATTCCCCACACAGCTCCAATAAACCCTTCCTCCCTCCACATATTCCTTTGTTTGTACTTTAAGAAACGATGAGAGGCGACCTCATCCATCTAAAAACCAATGTCAAGCACAACCCTCATAAAGGCCAGAAGCTCCATGCAGGACTTGGAAAGGCCTAGGAAAGATAAGATTGAATTCTCCCATAATTCCCAAACATTGCTCATAAAACAAAATCACCACCCTAACTTAACATATTAGGCATAAAAATACTCTATACATTCACTTGATAATGAAATAAGGGAAGAAGAGGCACATCCATCATTAAAAAATAACACAATCTCCTTAAGATCAATATGAGTAGTCAAGAATTTGCCACTAAAAAGAACCTTATTGTCATCAGAAGGCCAGAGGATGAAGCAAATAGATAAAGAGTGTAAGAAACACACCCGAAATCTTTCTCCTTTTATACTACTTAGAAGGAAAATGAATCAATAGACGCCATCATTACTAACAAGCAATGATTGAAGCGTATTAGATGCTCATGGCATGCTCTCTAATAAAATGGTGACACGTGGCAAGATAGAAGCGAACACCATCAACTCGAAAGGCGACCAGAAAACACAAGAAAACATGCCCTGACAGTTGCATTTTTTAGCACTAGATGAAGGGAAAACCAACCATCAGGAGCCTGTATAACCTCTTTATCAGTCCCTTATTTTTTTAAAAATTTCAAAAGACATCAATATCAAATCTCTCTCTCTCCCTCTTTCAACTTATCAGGAATCAACAAGTACAATAATTCCCAGAGCCAATAATTTCTCATCCTAAATAATGATAAATTAGACCTAAGGGGGACATCTGATATCAAGTGAATCTAACTCTATCACGTGGCACCTAAAAGACTTGAACCAATCATCGAGCGCCTAAAATTTGGTATATGGCCGCGTAAGTGAAATTTTGATAGGTCCATATTTATACATATTTTTATATCTTAATTCCTTAGGGTTTAGTTTTAATTTTATTGTTTAGGTGCAAGTTTACCTTATTTTCTATTTTGTAGGTATTTTTGAGACTCATTTTCAAATTGATGATTAAAATGGTAATTCTATGAAGTTTAAAGAGAATTTGAAGAAACTTGTCAAGTCATGTGCTGAAAAGGAGTTTCAAATGATGATCTGTCTTAACCTATGTCTGTGGATCAATAAGTATTTAATGAAAAATTGATGACTTATGTTATGAGATTCTTAATATATATAATATTTATAAGATTTTAACTCTATTAGGATTTTCTTAAATAGTCATAATTAGAGTTTAATCCTAAGTTGAGTTTCTTTTAGAGTTTAATTCTAAAAAGGAGTTTCTTTTAGAGTTTAATTCTAAAGGAAAGTTTCTCTTAATATTTTTATGAGGAATTAATAAGAGTCAGTTTTTCTCACTCCTGAAAGCCAATAGGCACAATTGTGAAAGCTATAAAAAGAGACAAACGGAACCATATTTGGGGGGAAGGACACACACATAAAAGAAGAGACATACATAGAGAACAATAAAAAATATCAAAGTCTCTTCATGCATCATCATTCTTCCATGGCTTCTTCTTCCTCCAATATAAACTAATTTCCAATTTCTAGCTAGAGGTTTTTAGGTCTTGAATAATCAATTGGGGAGATCATTTTGTACTTAATCTTTTTCATCTATTCAAGTAATCAATTTCTATTATGTTTTTGTTCGTATTGCATTATTTAATTGAATCCTTGATTTGATTATTTACTTGTAATCGTTTCGCTAATTAGATGTTTAAATACGTAATTGTTTAATTCATCTAATGCAAGTAGTAAATAACATAGTTAATTGTGGACAAACTTTTAACCTATGTTGTGAATGTAATTGATATGCTTTAAATAATCTTGCTTTAGTGATTATTGAGTAGAATTGGTATCTCTTTCATACTTTAATGCTTTCAATCAAATTAAATTATGAAGCTTGTTTGGAATTGTTTAATTGATTAGGGAAAATTAATGAACTTTTCTTAATTGTCCAATCGGTAAGAAGAGATAGGTTGTTAATGCTTTTTAATAACCATAGCTAATTTATTTGAAGGGTTGAAATTTATATTTCCTATGATCGATGATCAATTGTTCAATTCAAGACTCAAACCTAACCTCCAGCTGAAATCTTTTTCATACATATTTCTCATATATTTAATTAATTGTTTCTTGTATTTTATTATTACTTGTTATTTTCTATTTATTTTATTCTATAAACCAAAACCCCCCTTTTTACTTTTAATTGTTAATTTTGAAAAGTTACAATTCTACCAGTCTCTGAGGATTCGACCCTACTCCATATTTACTACAGTTTTTGGATTCCAAAAGTAGGTATTTTATTTTTTGTGAATTCGACACTCATCAAATTTCATTTGCCACTTTTTTGTTTTCGGTATACAATGACATTCATTTAACAGAGGGGTCATCTGTTGAGCGCATCAAATTTAACAAAAACGCGCGTTTTCTTTGAATGACAGTAGTGTGTAATCATAACGTCATATGATAATCGAACGCGTTTTTTATTACGCATTCAGATGATATAATGTTAAAATACTGTCACGAAAAATATTCAGACGACACGAAAACAAATGTCTGTCATGTACATTGTGTCATATGAAAGGGAAAATGGCATAGTATTTGTTGGATCTTTGAGATTGTACAAGAACGATCTGTATCTGTTTTTGTTGTTGTTATTTGAAATCCAAAGTCCCTAATTGTTGTACAATGTTGATTCCACCAAAATTGCAACTCCAATTGGATCGCATCTCGACTAAATTCTATCCCTACATGATTCTTTCAATACCATATTCAACCCCTTGAAGACTTGTTATGTTATATTGCTCTTCAAAACAGTATAAACATTGCTTCATTTGTTTTTAGATTCTGAAACCATAATTTTTTGAAGTCTTTTTTGTTCGGAATGTGTTTTTAGAGGGTTTTTGTTTTTTTTATTCAGCAACCTTCCAGGTATTCAAGTTTTTACAAGTTAGCTGCTCAAGTGTTGGATTGGACATCGCCACAACCATATGCTTACTATATAGTTGCATTTTCCACTTGATGAGAACACGATATGCATACTCTCTAATGTCCGTTTGTACCGAGGATTGGACTTGAGAGAGTAGATGATGTTATCGACATTGGTGGAACACATGAAAACATTAGTGGCAGGGAAAGAGCAAAGCTTGGAGAGTGCTTTCAAACATATATCCTACAATGCATCTATATTGGTAGTCTTAAATGCAACTTGTACCAAATCGAGAACTATCTATATTGGTAGTCTCAATGGAGAAGATAGTTCTCGTTTTGGTACAAGTTGCGTTTAAGACTACCAATATAGATGCATTGGAGGATATATGTTTGAAAGCACTCTCCAAACTCTGCTGTTTCCCTGTCACTAATGTTTTCCTGTGTTCCACCAATGTCGGTAACATCATCTATCTCTCAAGTCCAATCCTCGGTACAAACGGACATTAGAGATTATGCATCTCGTGTTCTCATCAAGTCGAAACTGCAACTATATAGTAAGCCTTTGGCTGTGGCTATGTCTAATCCAACACTTGAGCAACTGACTTGTAAAAACTTGAATACTTGGAAGGTTGCTGAATAAAAAAACAAAAACCCTCTGTTCTGCTTTCCTGGTTTTTGAATTGTTCCAACCGATAAAGAATTGGCCGATGATTTTCTGTTGAAGAAATTGATGGGAAGACTTTCCCGAATGAAGCCATGTTGATTCCTTGGTGGATTTGTATGGTAAAGAGGAGTCATGAAAAGTATTCCAAATTTTTGGTCCCAATCCTTCTTATGGTGGCCATAATGATCTTTATTTCTTTATTAAGCTCAAGAAACAAACCATATGCTAATTCAATAATTCAGAGGAAGGTTGGCGATGGTAGAACTTAGCATCGTGATGATTCTGGGAAGGAGATTGTGGTGGTGGTTGAGATGGATGGTCCGTTAGTTTTCTTAAAAGCAGTGAAGAAAGAATCTGAAGAGCATTGTGGTTGGATTATGTGTGAGTTTTCTTTTTCGGAATTTAATGATGAGATTGTCCTTTGTTAATTAAAGAAGAAGAATGAGTAATTCATATGATATAGTATTATAGATGCGATTAAGTCAAAGATGTCTGAATGATAACATGTAAGGAATATGAGAGAAAAATATGAAATATGGAACATGGAATAGAATAGGTATTACCGAGGAATAGAATATGAGAGAACGTAATATGTATTTTTTACCCTTCAAATTTAATTTTCTATTTATTTTAAATTTTAATTATTTCATAATTATTTCTATGTTTGGTGGATGCAATGGTAGTATATGAAATAACTAATGTTGTTGTTCAAACGACAACTTTACTCCTCAAATATAATTTTCTATTTATTTTAAATTTTAATTATTACCATGAATTATTTAAATATTTTTTTTGAAAGGAGAATTATTCAAATATTTAATATATATTATTTAAGGAAAACGTGAAAAACTAATCCAATCCATAATGATGTACCAAAAAATATAATATTTTGTTAACTACCACTCATCAGGAGAAGAAAAAACAATGGGTACACTAATCAATAAGATTGATGAATGTTTTTTATTTTTTTTGTTTTTTTTTTTTTGTTTTTCTTTGTTTTTCTTTGTTTTCTAATTAACTTTAAAGCTTAGTTTGAGAACTAAAATGGATGTAATGCCTTTAGAAAATGTTGAAAAATGTTATTATAAGAATTTTTTTTTCCTGGTAATTTGTTAATTTTTAAGAATAAAAATGTTATTTTGGTATTTAGGTGAATAAAATTGCAGAGCCAATGGAATTGTGCGCATGTCTCAAGCCAAGTCGAGCTTTAATAAATTAACGAGCTCGAGCCCGAGCCGAGATTTGGCTTGCTCAAGCTCGGCTCGGCTCATTAGAAAATAAACGAGCTCAAACCGAGCTTCGAGCCCAAAATGCTCTTTAAACTTGGTCTATTAAGAAAATTATCTAACCATAAATTGTTTGTTGTGAGTAAATCGTTAATTATATTTACGAAGTTTGCTCGCAATAATAACTCTTTATTTATGTACATAAACAAGCTCACAAGCAAAGTTCGTGAATAAATAAACAAGATGCTGACAAATAGTTCATCAATTACTCATTTATTATGTTTGTGAACGAACTCATCTAATAACAAATAAAATAACATTAAATTTAGATATTTGTGAACTAACACAAAATTATATAATTTTCTATAAAACTAAAATTTGTTCATAAATGTTCTAATCGAGCATGCTCGCGAGCTTTCAAGCAGAGTTTTAGTCTACTCAATTTCGGCTCGTTTATGAACCGAGCCAGTAAATCGTGCTTACGAACGGCTCGTTTACAAATCGAACTGATTACCGAATCGTTCATGAGCGGTTCGGCTCATTTTTCCAAATCACAACTCTTAAAACAAAACTCAATAAATAAAAAGCATAATACACATAAACTTTAAAGTTAATTAAAACCTTAAATTATATTTTTTAAACTTATTTTGAACTAATAGAGAGGTTATTATAATCAATATCAAATAATAACGAGTTTTTTTTTTATTATCATTTTAAGTTACAACGATGATTCAATTCATGATTTTTTTTAGTTCGGATATGTAATGGATGATTTTTTTATTTTATTTTTATTTTTATAGTAATATGTAATCTATGATTTTGATAGTAATTGACTTTCAAATTATAGGTATTTTAGGTTGGGGAATGTAACGCCATAAACAAACAACCTAACTCACAGTCCCTCTTTCTTCCACCACCCATTTATGGCGGACTACGACTCCAACCAGTACCAGCAACAATCAATCCCCAAGGAAACAGCTCTGCAAGCAGTAAACACCATAATCCAACTCCATTTTGGGAAAACTCTAGAAATGAAAAGAGCAATGGACCTTTCAAAAGGAGGAGCTCCACAAGCACTTCCTCCTATTCTTCTTCTCTGCGTTGAATGAAATTTGAATCACTCGAAAGGATGAGTGTCAAGCAGCTAAGAACAAAAATGGAGTGGGAGAATTTTAGATCTCAACCCTGGAATTTTATACTGGTGCTGCTGGTAGATCCTCAATCGGGATGGGCATATAAGGAAAGGGAATTTCGATCCTCAATCAGCGACATGGACTATGATTGTCAAATAAGGTAAGATTAAACTAGCTCATTACTCCTAATTTGCCGCTAATTTAGGACTTTCCATATTCAAAAACTGGAAATAAATTATTACCAAAAATGAAATTCAAAGCTTTGATTATTTTAGAATCTATATAAACTCACTAGACCTAGTTAATTATCGTTGATTTAGCAATCAGCCTTCTACTTTTGGTTCTCTGATCGATAGTTTGCGTGGAGAATCAATAGTTAATTAGCAATTTTTGCTTGGTTTCGACGGTTAGGGTATAGCGTTTGGGTTTTGGGGTTAGGCTTTTAAATTTTTAAGGTTAGGGTTTTCTTTGGGAGGTGTGGAGATGGAGATGGAGGATAATCCTATACTTGAGGAAGGGGAGATTTTGCAGGGTGACTGCTCCAACAACAATATGGAGCATGATATTGCTTTCTCTTACATTGTAAGGGCTTATCTTCATGATGTTGTTCAAATAACTCGATAACTTGAATTAGGAAGTAGCTATTATGGGAATATCATTTTAAACGTAATTTGGGAGTTTCAACAGTTAATTCTACTTTGATCTTCATGATGTTGTTCAAATAAGTCTATAACTTGAATTAGGAAGTAACTATTATGGCAATATCATTTTAAACTTAATTTGGGAGGTAGAAAAGTATGAATGTCAAGCTAATTTTGTCATGTAGAGCCGCTCCTAAGACTCGAACCCGTGACCTCTCGGTCACATGACAACAACTTTTACAGGGTGTTTGTTAGAGGGGACAAAGACACTGAGATAGGGATAAAAAAATTGAGACGAGTTATCCCGTGTTTGTTTTAGAGATAGGTTAGGGAGCGGAATATGAGTCTTATCCCTCAAATCCTATATCCAAGAGGGGGTGGTATAAGGAGGTGGGATAAGCTCCTACGATTTTAATAGGATGGAAAAGTCTATCCTATCCCTCAAATTAATGTTATGTAGTTTAAATAAGGTTAAAATTGTAAAATGTATTATTTTATCCCTATCCCTATCCAACATACCAAACATTGAATAATAATTCTCGACTATCATATTTTATCTTTATCCCAACCATTTATCCTTATGTCTATCCCAACCTTTATCCCTATCCCTATCCCAATAGAATACCAAACGCCTCGTTAGCGTTGCACCAAGGCTCACCCTCATGTAGAGTACTAATAACACCCATAAAAAAATTAAGGCCCTTAAACTTGGCCTCATTCACCCCAAAAGACATTTAGAAGGAAAATGATTGTCTATAATCTTGAACTGAAGTATATAAACTAGCAAGGTGGATGTCAAGCTAAAATGGTTTCATTTGAATTTTTTTTTAACAGGGTTTCATTTGTTTTAATATCTAAATTTTAAGAAGATTATTATTAAGAAACTGCAAGCGTTGTTATTACAAAATTTATTTCTCTTCATGCTCATCAACAACATATAATCTTTAGAGAAATTAATATAAACCTTAGGCCTTATTAAAAGTTATACTTGAGATATTTTCTTGATTAAATTCTTTGTGGATTACAATAATTCGGCTATAGAGGTCTAGATTTTATTGCAATTGATTTAATTGACCTTTTATATGAGAGGCATTCTTTGTCAATTTGAATAAGGTCGGCACTTGTCATATGTTTCATTGGCAAATGTTTCATGTATTACTTATCATATGGTATGTTCCATGCTTCTTTTTATGTAAATCAATAAAAGTTTCTTTATTTTGCTAAAGGATGAGAAGATTCAAAATGTCTTGGCCCATTTTCAAAAGGATTTTGAGGGTGAGGTTTCTGCAACGGAATTGAGTAAGTGACTCCAAATGGAAGTTGTTCAAGATCCATAGAAGTAAGGGTGGTATATTTTTATGAATCGATAATGATGGGTGGAATTTTTTTGTTTCAGGGGCTAAATATGGTCATTATGGCTCATTTTTGCAAGGAGTGGAGATGGAGTATAATCATGAGCTTGAAGAAGAGGAGGTTTTCCAGTATAAGGGTGACTGCTCCAACAAGATTATGGACCCGGATATTGCTCTCTCTTACATGGTAAGGGTTCATATTTATGATGTTCAAATAACTCTATAACTTGAATTAGGAAATAACTATCATGACAACATCCTTTTAAACTTAACTTAGGAGTTTCACTAGTTAATTTTACTTTGGTTAAGCACTTGAGCAACTAATGGATTTAATATGCAAATGCATTGGTTTATGACTTAAAGTATATATTGATTCTGTTTGTCATTGCTAAGTTTGTCATGTAGAGAGTACTAATAACACCCATAAAAAATTAAGGCCCTGAACACTATCTTAAACTTGGCCTTATTCACCCCAAAAGACGTTTAGAAGGAAAATGATTGTCTATAATCTTGAACTAAAGTATATAAACTAGCAAGGTGGATGTTGATCAATTCAAAGGCAAGCTAAAATGGTTTCATTTGTTTTTTTTTTTTAAACAGAGTTTCATTTGTTTTAATATCTAAATTTAAGAATGTTATTAAGAAACTGCAAATGTTGTTATTACAAAATTTATTTCTCTTCATGCTCATCAACAACATATAAACTTTAGAGAAACTAATATAAACGTTAGGCCTTATTAATATGGAAATTTTTTTCTCTTCATGCTCATCAACAACACACAATCTTAGAGAAACTAATATAAACCTTAGGCCTTATTAATATGGATAACATTAAACTCTAAAGTTACATAAAAAATATTTAGGCGGAATCGCTATTTAACATCGGCCTTCAGCAGACGATCCATGGCAGTATTGACATAGTCAATGGGTATAACCTCAACGTCAGCAGTTATGCCATTTTTTGCTGCGATGGATATTCTGAATGAAATCAAGCAAAGCTTGCTTACCCTCAACTGGTTCAGCCATGGTGACTCCAAAGAAGAGAGTTGCAACGAAAATGAACAAAATATTCTTTTGCGAAACACCAAAGTATCTAATACAAATCCTGCTCAAATCTACATGAATCAAAGGAAAATATAGATCAGAATTAGGCAAACTAACAGAAAATATTACAGTAAAATAATGTACAAATTGTAAAATTTATAAAAAGGAATGCTTTTAAAACTTAATTGGTCAAAACTTTAAATAACCTTTTTACCGATAATTACTTGTTGACTTTTAAAACACTCCTACCTAACTATTTTTATAGGTGATAAAAGTACAACAAATTAGTAAATTACAAAGGAACATGAAATTTTCTATTCATGAAATTAAGAAAAGCCTGTAATTTTCTCGGAAACCAAACAGAAGTGGGAAACTATGAATGTTAAGCATAGGAAAGAACTTGGTTATACTTGAGATATTATTCTTTGTGGATTACAATCATTCAATTGTAGAGGGCTAGATTTTGTTGTAATTGATTTAATTGACCTTTTACAATGAGTGGCGTTCTTTGTCAATTTGAATAATGCCTGCACTTGTCATATCTTTCATGTATTACTTATCATATGGTATGTTCCATGCTTCTTTTTATGCAAGTCAATTAAAGTTTCTTTATTTTGCTAAAGGATGAGAAGGTTCAAAATGTCTTGGCCCATTTTCAAAAGGATTTTGAGGGTGAAGTTTCTGTAAAGGAATTGGGTAAGTGGCTTCAAACAGAAGTTGTTCAAGATCCATAGAAGGGTGAGGTATTTTTATATATCGACAATGATAGGTGGATATTTTTTCTTTCAGGGGCTAAATTTGGTCAGTATGGCTCATTTTTGCGTAGCTATGCACCATCTTCTCCAAAAAGCTCTCCTTGGTCTCATCCGAAGACTCAAGAAAGAAATTGTAGCACACAAAAAGCTGCAGATGAATCTCCTACCAAGATTCTTAAGGTAAGTCTTTTTTCTTATTTGACATTTCATTCACACGCATATTATGAGAAATCAAGGTTAATTGATGAACTAAGAGTTATCTGGCTATGCTTCTATTGGAAACAGGTAATGACTTCCTTTCCGGTTCCTCAGGGTGCCATAGTATCACCTCTTCATGAGAATCTTCTTTGCTTGAAGAATACGCCAAATGATACAAGCAGAACTACAAAGCGAAGATTTTTAGTCTCTGTGAAGAAGAAAAAGAATGTTTGTATGATGAGAAGAAATTTGAAAGAGTTGCAAGATGATCAGAATGGCCTTGACAGCACTAGGAATGATGAGGATAGTAGCGGGAGTGGATTGAAGAAGGACAAAACGTTGAGAGGTTATGCAGATATTTATGCTCCAAGTCCTGCCTACAGCCAAACTGCTACAAAAATTCTTGAAAAGGCCAAAATGTTGAGAGATTATGCAGATATGCTTAAGGTTTCTTATATTTTCTATTAATTTTTTGAATCTTATTTTAATGATTTGTTATGCATGTGTTGTACTATCAATTGGAAAAAGAAGCTATATCCTTGTTGTCCTCATCCTTGTTGTGGTTTGATTACTTTTCAGGACTCGGGGTGTGATTTTGAAAGTAATGAAACAAACTTCCAAGCTGCTCGAAAGTTTTTTCATGGAGCTTCTCTCCTAGAAACTAGCAATGAGGTCGGCAGACAGGGTGAGATGACTCAGATTCAAGCATATAGTATAGCAGCTAAACTTTGCCAGTAAGTAAACATAACGAACTTGTTATCGATGAATTCTGCTTCTCTCCTGGTGTTGCGCCCTCTCGTGATTCTATATATGCATGTTAGTGATGTGCATCAAAATATAGACAGTGATTTTGAGAATTTCTTGTATGTCTGTTGACTAAGATATTATATGTTTCTTATGTACCTGTACATAATTCTGTTTGCTTTTGAAGCTGTTATATATTATTTCTTTTACTGCACAAGATGCATGTTACACCACCAGTGTTTGGCTCCTGTTTGACCTCTGTAATCGGCAGATGTTCTGCTGTGGAATTTGAAAGACATAATCAAGTGGCTGCTGCTGCATTGGCCTATAAATGCTTGGAAGTTGCACAATGGAGGATAGTTTCCTGCAAAAGTTCTAGCTTAAGCAGATACCAGAATGAGTTGCAAGAATGTTTACAGACTTCCTCCCGAGGTAACAAAATGAACTACATGAATCATACTACAGTATTATGTGATAATAAAGGGTTATCTCTAATTTTACAATTAGTCCTAAATACCTTTTATATTGCTATCTTGAGATAAGTGGAGTTGCCTTTTGATCAGTATTTCTTTCTAAAGTGTGAATTGTCAACTCTTACACTTTTGTCTTACCTCTTTTTTCGATCCACGCTTGAGCTAAGGTGCAGTCAAATGTTTGAAGCTTATAATATCTGGCATAGCTTCCTTAAGTAAATGATCCCTTCAAATATAAAAAGAAAGATTTTTCCCTTTTCATTTTACAGTGGAACGTGTGCCAGTTGATAAGGCTACTGTTTCCACAGGTACTGTTGGATATATGGTACAGGGGTATTTAAGTAATTTTATACCAAGTAGGGTTACACACTATAAATGCATGTAATTTGTATCTCTTTTACACGATCAATAAGAAACAGTCGCTCATCGCTCCCGGAGACGTAGGCAATTAAAAACTGCCGAACTTCGTTAACAAATCTTTGTGTTCGATCTTTGCTTTATTATTCTGTTTTATTTAGCTTCGTTATTCAACAGGTACCATACCTCATGTTGATGCGAATTCCGCCATTGTTGTACGAAACTCAAATTTTCTTCAGCTGCTCGACTTTGTAAGTTCATTTATACCTTGAAGCTATCATGTCATGTCTATTCTTATCTTTTGCTAGGGTAGAGGTGAAATTATGATTATTTGATTATTGCAGACACAGGATGTAAATTGTGCAGTGGAGGCTTCAAGGAAATGCCAGAGGGCTTATTCAGCTGCTAAAGCTTTAGAAGATGCAGAAAATAAACATTGTATTATATTGGTCAAGAAAGTCGTTGATTTTTGCTTCCAAGATGTAGAGGAGCTCTTACATCTGGTTCAGCAGGCATTGGATGCATAATCCGTTCAGGATAACACGCTACTCAAAGATGCAATTGGAAACCTGCTGCATAGACGCGGATCACCAAAGCTTCTACATGTTACAAAGTGAGATACTCTTTTAATCTTTTTGTCACCAAGGATATACAAAATCTTTTTGATAGGAAAAGAACTGAAAACTTCATTTTTAGATACCAATTTGAGCTTTTGATAGGAAAAGAAACTGAAAATTTCATTTTTAGATACTTTTTAAATCTTTTTGTAACCAAGGATATACAAAATGGTAATTCAGGTTATGATATCAAAACCGTATTATGTTATTTATATATATGTTATATATAATTGGGTAAATAATTTATCAGACTATACATTTTTACCTAATAAATTATTTGTTCTTGTATTTTAATAATATACTAGTCCTTAACTTTTGTTCTATTCAACAGTTTAGTTCCTTATAGAGGGACTAAACTGTTTAATAATTTATATATTTGAGGGACTGTACTGTTGAATAAAACAAAATTTGACGACTAAATAGCGTGTTGTATAAGTCGGACTAAACAGCTTGTACCTGTGTACATTTGTACAAAGTGAGATTGACGCATGTATGAAATATATAATGTTTTTCATTTTTTTTAACTATGTGATTAATATTTTACCCTTCTGTAGGTTCTATAATAATTCTTTCTCCTCCAGTTTGAAGTTTTCGTATCTGTGTCTTGAATTGTCAAATGGAAAGTACATTATAGACATTATAGACATCACTTGCATATTTATTGATTTTCTGATCATTATTGATAGTAGGGGGATGAGGGCGAGCCTTGGCGCAACGGTAAATGTTGTTGTCGTGTGACTGAGAAGTCACGGGTTCGAATCTTAGGAGTGGCCTCTTACCCAAAAATTGGCAGGGGAAGGCTTGCCTCCAATACACCCTTGTGGTGGGACCTCTCCCCGGACCCTCCTTGGCGGGTATGCGTAGTGCACCGAGCCGAAAAAAATTGACAGTAGGGGGGTCTCAGTTCATTGTATTTGATATAGGGCACTGATATTGTGGATAACTCCATATTCAACATATTGAACACAAGGAAAGGTAGACTTTTCGTTATATTGGTTCTTTATGTTTTGCATTTTTGGGGGGTTTTATCAAATTTGAAAGCCAGAACCAATCGTACAATTCGAATTGTATGATTCAAGTCGTATCGGCTCTCGAGCTGACTCTATAGGTAGAATTGGAAATCATCAAGAATCGGTGGTGAAGTGTCCGAGTTGTCCGATTCTTGGGCCAATTAGTCTGCAGGCCAACTGCCTCTCCCTTACAGCATGCACACTTGAAGTGTCTTATCGGCCTCTTGAACTTGTTGAACTCCGGCTAATTAGTTGTTTTCAAAGTTGGGGAGGGGTCATGGACGTTTCTGGACAACTTTGGGGGACTAGGGATGTATTAGGCCTTTGAAAAACAATTGGTGAAACTGCATGCCATGCAATGTGGAGCCCCAATTCTTGGGCCAACTGCCTCCCCTTACAGCATGCACACTTAAAAGTGTCTTATTGGCCTCTTGAACTTGTTGAACTCCAGCTAATTACTCGTTTTCAAAGTTGGGGAGGGGTCATGGACGTTTCTGGACAATTTGGGGGGCGGCTAGGGATGTATTAGGCCTTTCAAAAAGCAATTGGTGAAACTGCATGCCATACAATGTGGAGCCAATTATGATTGAATCTACTATTCACCTTTCCCCATTGGATGATGCTAAGCCTCATAAAAAATCACATACCTTTAGGATCTAAGAGCTGTGGTAGATCATGAATGTAAGAATTTCTCACATGTATCGGGAAGGTAATCGCGCTGTGGATGCCTTGGCGCGATTTGGAGCTCTCTCCTTGGAGCTTATTTGGTGGCCATCGGCCCCTGATTTTTGTCGTACTTTTATTTTTGATGACCTCTGTAATATTGCACATTTTCGTTCCTCTTGAGTATCCCTCTGTACTCTTTTCCTTTTTTTTATAATATATTGGTTGTTCGGATCAAGAGATAGAGGTGCCAACCTGGTTGGGATGTCTGTCTCTTGCTTCCGATCTCCCACCTTTATTCAAAAAAAGAGATCTGTGGTAGAGATATTGCTTCGTTAATTGTTATTGGTGCAGGTGCGAGTGGCCTGTGAGGGCAAGCGTCGAATCTGGAAAAACTTAATGAATGAATTGGTAGATCAAACTTTAGAATTTTACTTCATTGTCATTTAGCCAATGATCTCATTGGCAGTTGAGCAGGTAGCTTATTATGTGTAATAACTGCTCCAAATTATAATCTGTTTGTTTCTTTACTGAGTTAATAATGAGCTTCTCTTTTCTAATGAATGAATTGGTAAAATTATGAACATGAAATGGGTTGGGTGCTGCTGCTGCTTCCTCAGATTCAATGCATGTGTATCGGTAATACCATCATCCAAACAATCTCTAAGAGTTGTGGTCGAGATGTTGCTTCATTAATTGTTATCAGTGCATGTGTGAGTAGCCTGTGAGGGCAAGTGTCGAATCTGGAAACGGAAAGTTGTGCCAATTTTACCATTTTGGGAGATCAAACTTTAGAATTTACTTCATTGTCATTTAGTGAATGATCTTATTCCTATGTAATTTGTTTTGTCTGCTGCAATAATAACTGCTCCAGATTCTAGTCTGTTTGTATCTTTACTGAGTTATTCATGAGCTTATTTCTTTCTAATGAATGAATTGGTAAATATCCTATTTGGCAAATATCCTATTTGCCGATTTAACTAGCTGATTTTATAAACTTGTTTGGTAAAACTTAGCTAATTGTTAATAGCTGATTTTTCGTTTTCTCGATATGATTTCCGTTTTCCCGCAACATAGATAAATTGCAAATCCATTTCAGACTTGTAAATGATGCATACAATAATTAGGGTAAATTACACCCATGATCACTGAACTTTACCATTTTAACATTATGGCCACTGAACTTCAATTCTTAATAGTATGGTCACCGAACTTTATACTTTTTAACACCAATGACCACCCAGTACCTCAAAACGACCGTTGACGATCTCAAAATAAAAAATTTGAAGAGTTAATGATATTTTAAAGAACTTTAATTCTTCAAAATTTTCGTTTTGAGGTCATTTAGGTGGTGTTTGGTTAGGAGAGAGAAAGTAAATTTTTAGAGAGAGAAAGCTCAAACAAATGTGATTTTGGGAAATAAAAAATCTGGTTTCATAGTAAATGTCGTTTTGAACAACTTTAATTCTTGAATATTTTTATTTTGAGGTCGTTAATGGTCATTTTGAGGAGTTAGTTAAAATTGAGTAGCAATCGGTGTTAAAAAGTGTAAAGTTTAGTGATCCAACTGTTAAGAATTGAAGTTTAGTGGTCATAATGTTAAAATGGGTAAAGTTCAGTGGCCATGGGTGTAATTTACCCCAATAATTATGATACAGTTGCACATAATTAAGTAGCTTCAATGAATATTACGTGTGTTTAATATCTTTTAATGCAGTTAATGCTTGTTAATACCACAAAAAGATATACTTTGGGTTTGTTTAAGGCTAAATTCATAATTAATTTCCCAAATTTTTTTATAGTTTTAGGTTATAAGGTATAAAAATACTTCTAATGTTTACAGTCATAAAGCAATTTTATTTTAACGTCTAAAATAATGCAATTTACTTTAACATTGGCAGTTAAGAGCAATTTTACCTCCTATCAAAAAAAAAGAGCAATTTTACCCTTATCGTTGGCAAGTTGAGTCAATTTGAGAAATAATTCATTAATCTGTCTTCTAAATCATGAATATTGTCATCTACATTTCACAAATAAGTCATTTTATCATTCATTAATCATAAACATAACATTATACGTGAAAAAAAATTAAAAATATAATGTCTATTGTACGATTTGGATAAAAAAAATTCAAAAAATTTCACCGAATTTATAAATATTAATTTCCGATTCTATTATTACATCACATAAAATATGAAATCTTTTTTTAAATGTACTGATATATAATTGGTGCATAATAAGGAACAAAATATCTGTGTGTTATAATAATGTCTGAAATTGACCTAATTTACCAACGTTAGGGATAAAATTGCTCTTGGCTGCTAATATTAGAGGTAAAATTGCACAATTTTAGATGTTAGAGTTAAAATTGCTTTAGAACCTAATCCATAGTCTTAGGAATTGAGCCCCTGAAAATTAATTTGAGATAAGATGCAAAAATATCCCTAACATTTACAGCTAGGAGTAATTTTACTCTTAATGTAAAAAATGGTGCGATTTTACTCCTAACATTAGCTGTCAAGAGCAATTTTATCCCTAAAATTGACAACTTAGATCAATTTAAGAAATAAAAAAATATATATTAGGCAAAAATTTACAAATATTAACCTCTAATTTTATTATTAAATCACAAAAAATATGAAATTTATCTTTAGTCAATTGGTGCAGAATAAGGAACAACATATATGTGTTTTAGAATAATGTCTGAAATTGGCCCAATTTGCCAACGTTAGAGGTAAAATTGCTCTTGGTTGCCAACGTTAGTGTAAATTTGTTGACCCAACTTGCCAAAATTAAAGGTAAAATTGCTCTTGGTTGCCGATGTTAGGGTAAAATTGCACCATTTTTTACGAGATGGGTAAAATTACTCCTAACTAAAATTTGTTGACCCAATTTGTCAAAGTTAAAAGTAAAATTGCTATTGGTTGTCGACATTAGAATAAAATTGCACCATTTTTAACGATACGGGTAAAATTGCTTCTAATTATAAATATTCGAGGTATTTTGTACCTTATACTCTGTATTAATTTTAATATACGTTAAACCCCTCTATGTGATTTTCCATGTTTGTTAGATGATTTGTATTTTTTTTTGGTAAATAATTATAAGATCTCTATATTTTTATCTAATATACTACTTAGTTCCTGTATTTTTGAAAATAATTATATAGTCCTTCAGTTTTTATTTTTATTAACTCTTTAGTCCTTATGCTTGGGTCAATGGTCAAACTATACTAAATAAATTTTAAAATACTAAAATTACCCTTTACTTTATATTTTAACACTAAAACATCTATTTTTGCTATTTTATATTTTTTCCTCTATTTTCCTAAATAATCACAATGTCTCCAATATAAATTAATTGATTTATTAATTTTTATATAATTATACAACTTTAATTTAATAACGTAAATTTTGTTGACTAAAAAATAAATGAAAAATATTTCAAAAATGATTAAAATAGGAATAAGACTATCATTGTAAAAAGGTTTTACAATTCTAATAAATTTTACAAATGAAAAAAAATATATATGATTTTTAAAAAATTTATAATAATATTAGATGTTAGTTTAAAGATATTATATTAAAAAATAATGAAAAAAATAATTACAATTTAAGAAAATTAATAATATATTTTTTCAAGTATATTAATTTCCGTGTATATGTAGTTTAAAAACTTCATTAAAATTAATTAGATTAAATTTGAAACTAAAAGATAAATTGTTTTGATGTATAAAATTAGGGGCAATTTTAGACTTTCATTTATAAAAACAAATGGAAGGACTAAATAATTGATTAAAATAAAACTTAAGGACCTTATAATAATATGATAAACCTACTAACATGTTAAGTAAAAACATAAGGACCTTATAATTATTTACCCTTTTTTTCTTTTGTAATGTTTTCTTATTACAACTCCAATCCAATTGCTGTCATTGTATTACCACTCTTTGTAAAACTTGGTGACATATTTTTGAGGCTCTGTTGTTTTTTTTACAGAAAAAAACTGAACTGAATTCTATTAAAATTGAAATAATAATATAACCCTTTATATAAGTTAGTGAACTCAACTCAATTGATTAATACTGAAATTAAAAACAGAGCCTAATTCTAGGATTAAATATTGAAACCCAAAGATTTGAAAAGTGGAATTTCTTTTCATTATTTGATTCTTTATTGTAATTAGAAGTAATATTAGATTTGTTAATCGGTCCATTGACCAGTGACGGAGCTAGGATTGGAATCTCAGAGAGGTTCGACTAGATCTGTCCATGGGTCCAGGTATCCATCCGACCCGTGTCTCCTGGGTCCGGTTTGGACAGTATAAATTAAGCATAGGCTCAACCCAGTATAGGCCCGCTAAAGCCCGCCTATTAATATTAACTAATTAATTTATATACATTTATATATTAAATATTTACTTTTAAATATAAATTTTATTTTTTATAATTGGAAGTCTAGAATATATTTTCTAGCGTTTATGATTTTAAATATAAATTTTTTAAGATATTATGATTTTACACCATAATTTAAAAATTCTAGACTCCAATTCATAAATCATAAACGCTAGAAAATATATTCTAGACTTCCAATTTATAAATTCTAATCCTTAAAATATATTAAAAGTATCAATTTTACTAGTTTCACATAGTATAAAATTATGACTTGACGTAATTGTAAATAATTTTTAAAAGATGAATTTCTATGTAATTTTTCCAAATTTATAGCGGGTTGAACTGGACTTGGACTGAGTACTTTTACATAAAAGTTCGGTAGGCTCGACCCAAGCCCGACCCATGGGCAGGTCTAGGCTCGACTGAGTATAATTTTTTTTAAATACTAATTAAATATATTTAGAAAATTAAAACAAGCATTATAAAAGGTAAATCTGATCGTAAAATGCTAGTTAATAGTATTCCCTCTGTTTTATTATACAAGTCATTCTAGGGTTTTTCACACAAATTAAGAAATATAAGTCGTTTTAGAAGTGGATTTTTAGTAAACAGTACTTTCTCCGTGACCTTCCCTGGTTTCGCCCATGCTATTGATCCGCACAACCCATCCATGCCCGCTTTTTATGTTTTGGGCTTGAACATGTATTTTCAGTAGTTGTTCCAATCCGTTCCAAACCCGTATAAGCCCAAACACTAAATGGGTTGGGTTTGAAATTTATCTTAAAATCCTGGCTCAGCCCGATCAGCACCGGCTCGAATTATAATTATAATTAAGTTACTTACAACTTAATAAATTATTAACTTTGAAAAAAAATAGGTAAAAGTTAATGACTCCATTATAATTAGAACATAAGTGTTCAATAACTTATATAACATTAGAAAATGAATAGAAATTTATGGATTTTTGATTCACTTGCATTGCATTAAAAATTTAATTATTAATTTTACTGAAATTATCACGACTTTATATAGTAAGAAAATTATTATATAATTCATTATTAAATTATAAAATTAATTTTATTTTAAGAAAAAGTTTGGGTAGACAGGATTGGGCCTGGGATTTAGGTTTTGTGGTCGGGCTAAGCCTGATCTACCGAACTTTGAAAGGTGCGGGTTGGATTGGACTCGGACAAAAGATTTAGTTTCTATTCGACTGAGCCTGCATTACTTATAGCTTCCTTATTCGTAAGCTGATTCAGAATTTTCTGGGTTAAGGTGCAAAAATACCACTAACGTTTTGGTCAGGAGCAATTTTACCCCTAACGTCGATAAATTGAGTCAATTTGAAAAATAATTCATCAAACCGCCTTCTCGGTCATGAATCTTGTCATCTACACTTCACACGTGTGTCATTTTATCAGTAACAAATAAAAAACATATGTTGGGATGTGAAAAAAATATAAAAAAATATTGTCTTTTGTACGAATTAGACAAAAAATTCAAAAAATTCACCGAATTTATAAATATTAATCTGCAATTCTATTATTAAATTACAAAAAACATGAAATCCTTTTTTTTTATAACGAATTGATATGCACTTGGTAAGGAACAAAAATATATGTGTTTTATAATAATGTTTGAAATTGACCCAAATTATCAATGTTAGGGGTAAAATTGCTCTTGGCTACATACATTATGGGTAAAATTGCATCATTTTAGACGTTAGCAGTAAAATTACTCCTGACCTAAAATGTTAGAAGTATTTTTGCATCTAACCCGAATTTTCTTTCATTTATGAACAGGTCTACTGTCGGGTGGTATATGAGAAACATTTTATATATATGAAAATTGTAAACATAATAATTGATCCAATATTCACTACAAGAAAACAGCTACAGTAAAACCTCTATAAATTAATACTCGATAAATTAATAAACTCTCTAAAATAATAATTTCTTCTGGTCCCGACTTGGGCTAGTTCAAAAAATGATCAATTTTAATAAATTAATAAGATAATAATTTTCTGGAACAACCCTTTATAAATACATTGTATTATTACCTCTATAAATTAATAATTTCTCAAATATATATGCAAAATATATATAGATATACGTACTTAGAATAATTTAGCAAAATATGAATCTACAATATTTTGTTTTTTCTTGAAATTTAAATCTAGTTGAATTTCATCTCTAACTATTCTAAGTGCATTCAAAAGTTTTGGTGTATCCTTGTCAAACTGTAACAAAAAATTATAAAGAGTGGATGATGCTCTAATTGTTTCCTTTCTTGTGACTGGTTTCAAAGTACCGAATCATCTTCAGCTTCATCCTCAATTGAATTTTGCATAATGCTCGACACAATTTCTTCTAAACTTCGAACTTGTGAGCATTCATTGTTTTCATCTGGATAATCCAATATTTGATTGAAATTCATTGGATTGCGGTAACCAAGCTGACCAATCATTCCCTCAAGTTCATGAATGTCTTCAGTAGTTGCTTCCTCTAAATTCGTTATGATAGATTCATGAGAAGCCTATTTTTGGTATGATCTGAAACAACACTCCATATAATTTTTTTTATAGTAATTTATTAACTATCATACATTGAATATTTTTAACATAAATACAATGAACTTCCAAAATCAATTAACTTATATAATACATATTTAATTTTATTTGTTCATTGATTTTAGACAAAAACTTTATTTATTAATTTATCGATTAATTAATAACTCTCTAAATTAATAAAATTCCATGGTCCCAACATTATTAATTTATAGAGGTTTTACTGTAGTTAGCTACCGCAATTCTAGTAGCTAATTTGGTAGCTAAGGTGATTTACCGACTGAATTTAGTGGTTTACCGACCAAACGCGTTCGGTCGGTAAATGCCTAGTCGCTGGACAAACGCCGACTATTTTTCTATGATAGTCGCAGACTATAGCGACCATATATTTTAGTCGCTGCTTAGTCGCAATTTTACCGACCAAACAATGCGACTAGAAATAGTCACTAATGGGCTTGGAGGACGCATAAGCTGGTCAATTTACACGGATTTCAGGCAGAATGTTTGTCGGTATTTATTTGAACTTTTGTCGTATTTACTGGAAATATTTTCTATTGTAATGTACTAGAGAATTTATTTATTTAATTCTAATTATAAACATATTTTAACATTTCACAAAAAAATTAATTACAATAAACACTATTCATAAAAACTATAGATATATTTAAAATAATTAATATTTCTCAATTTGTAAATAGATTTCCGGGCATTGTTCCTCAAGAAATACGACTTGTATATAGATCTGTCAATTATCATGTTCGTGTCATATCATTTTCTTTGACATACTATAGGAAACTTGACAAACCTAGAAACACAAATAAAGTGTTGTTGGAAAATAGATTTACAAATGAAGAAATAGGACTTGTTATTGCAATTCAACTGTCCATAAGAGCATCTCCAATAGAGGGTTCTTAAAAGAGTATCAGCTGATGTGGCATCAGGTTTGATAACTTTTAAAGAGTGCCCACTATTGAAGTGATTGTGGGTGTCAAGGAAAGTTGCCAATTTTTGGCAACCTTGTTTAATTATTTTTTAATATAAAATCCGTGGTCCCTCTTCTAGAAATAATAAAATCTGGAGTCTTTTATCTTTAATAAAATAATAATTTGTAGGATCATAATGACAACTTTTCAAGCAACCCCTATTGGAGCAATTTTTAAGTAAAATATTATATTTTGCGATTATGTGTTAAGTTTTGACACTCTTTTAGACACTCTCTATTGGAGATGCTATAGGTAACCCCACATGTCGTAATTATAATGAGCTTTCAGGATTCAAACATTGGAGCACTTAGAATCCATTATTCATTCGTTCTCTCACGAGTTGAATCCATAATTGATATAATAAGGTTGTTCTTCAACAAACTCAATGCTTCTATTCCCCCCACAGATTTAATGAATAATCTTACTCAATTCATTAATTTAGTGTTAACTTATAATCACTTCATTGTCAATTTATGATAGCTCCCATTTTGTATAGTCTTTTTAGGATTGTTTTAGATCGTTTTTGCTATGTTGCTATTCAATTGTATTATCGTTTTGTTGGTTTTTGGTTGAAATTAAGAGAGGAGAGAGAGAAAAAAAATAAGAAATTAAAGAGATGGAAAAGATGGTATAATTGATTTTTATTTTTTATTTTGAGGTTTGTTTGTGATAATTAGATAATAAAGGGAGTTAATTTATAAAATAAATAAATATAAGGACCAAATTAAGATACCATTTTACAAACTTTTAAACACATGAGTATTGTACGAAAACAGGTGTAATCACAGGGTTTATTTTTTATATTTTTTTCTAAAAAAAATCCTGGTATATTGGGGCCATATTAGAAAATTTTATCTTCTGAACACCAAAACATCAATTGCCAATTAAAATACAGGTCAAATACATGAATATCATAATTAAGTACAAAATTACAACTAAGTCATATTATCAAATTTAATTCTTAATATGTCATTATTCTCTATACATTATGATTTTAACCATAATTTAAAAATTCTAGACTCCAATTCATGAATCATAAACCCTAGAAAATATATTTTATACTTCTAATTTATAAATTCTAATCCTTAAAATATATTAAAAGTACTGATTTTACTAGTTTGACATAATTCAAAAATTATGATTTGACATAGATATAAATAGTTTGTAAAAGATTAATTTCTGTGTAATTTTCCCTCTACTTACAATTAATGAAATAAGGCCTCACCGACCTCTTCAATATGCAGAAGAAGTAAGGCATGTTAATGTTCATACTGATTCTGATATTCATAATGAAAAAATAAGAGGAAATTGAATTCAACATTAAATATTGTGATGAGATGCTAGCTCTAACATTAATATGTCAAATTATAGATAAGTAAATTAATAGGACTCAAATAAATATAAGTAAAATGTTTAATTCAAGAAAAATATAGCAATAAGGACTACATCAACAAAATACAAAAAGTTTAAGGGCCTGTATATATTAATGTACTTTGTCTTAAAATGAAATAATACCAATTTGCACAAGGCAGCACAATAATGATGGGAATGAGTCTTAAATTTACAAAAAGACTCCATGTCATGAATGACTTCTCTCAAAGTTGGAGTTCTAATGAAGGAATGAGTCTTAAAGTAGATCGGATTTCGAATCTATTCCTATAAATAGACCGGTATAGTCATATATACTAGCACCTTAACATTACAATATCAGAGCTAGTCCTTACTTTCAACCCTTGCTAAAGTATCTACGGACTTGGGCATCACAATCTTCCAAATTTCAACACTCACTAGTTGTCGGAAAACGCCGAAATCACGAAAGTCCACCAGAACACAAACACCTCCTATCAGTAAATTCTGAATCCGTCACTGCTATCCTCTATTGATCATCTTCATCCTCATCCTTCTCATTCTCCTCTAATGATCTCCCCATAGTTTCAGGAGTATAAAGATAACTCAAAACCATACCCAAAACACAAACAACCCCCAAAACCACCAAAGTAACAGTCATTGCCTTATTTCTAGGAACAAGAACATCATCAATCATATCTTTCTCATCAGTAGCCCACAAAACCCCTAAACTTCCAACCAATGCACCCAACTTCCCTACAGCCCCAGCAATCCCATGACAAGTGGACCTAAACCTCGCCGGAAAAAGCTCGGCCGGAACTATAAACGTAGTAGTATTCGGTCCAAAATTAGCAAAGAAGAAAGTAAGTCCATACAGAACTAAAAAACCAGCATTAGTATCATCTCTCCAATGACTATAAGATATCCCAAGAGCAAAATAAACTAATCTCATGGAGAAAACCCTGTGATTTGAATCTTTCGTCTTCCGATTCGATCTATGAAAAACACAGTGAAGTAATAACCTGGAATTGTTGCGGAGATTGCTACAATGGCTTGGAATGCTGCGATTTTGAAGGATTCTTGGTAAACGTTGTCGTTTTCGAGTTTGAGGAATTGACTGTAGATTTGGGATTGGAAGAGGTTGCTGCTGTAGAAGACGATGTCGAGGAGAAACCAGTTGATTGAGCAAGAGAAGAGGTCGCGGCCATGGCGGCGGAGGAATTTTTTGGAGAAAAGGGGGTAAGTTTGACGATCTTGGAGGAGGATTTCGTCTTCTGCTATTTGTGACATTGATACATCTAGGACTTTTTCCATGTCTTTTGCTGCTTGGAGGACATTGTTTTCTACTAGAGCTGTGTATCTGAGGAAGTAAAGAAAACTCACATGAAATAATGAAACTAAGAGAAGAAGATGTAAATTTAAAATTGCAAAGTGGAGTGTAGGAGACGTTTTCAGTGAATTGCAGATTTAGCTCTTGCTTATGAAATTGTTCAAATTTAACTTCATCGTTTCTAAATAAAACCAATTTTAGTATCATATGTTACGGAAAATTTGAAAATGCGGATTTGAGTGTTATTTAACAGTGACATTGAACCTTAAAATATTGTGTTATAAAAAAATGTTAAAATACTAACAATTAAGTCTGACATATATCTAAGTTAATTAGTTTGGTACATTTTTTGTAACTATATTAGTAGCATCGTAAAAAAGTTTAAGCCCTTTAACAATTCGTGCAATATTGAAAATACATGAATTGAGAGACAGATTGAAGAAGCGAATACATGTTACAAAAATTTCTGTATGCAACAATGCTGCGGATAAGCTTACCTGGAATTGCCAGAAAACTGGATGAAATGCCATCAGAGAAAATTGTATGTATGTATGTATAACAGAATTACAGCAGACAATTCCGAAAGAAACGGAACACCTGATATAATTCAACATTCAACCAAGTAATAATTAGAGCAAAAAACAAAACTAAGGAAAATAATAAAACTACAATGGTACATTATTTTCAATGTACTACTATATATACCTGCAATGCAAAATTGACGTCTTCTGCATCGACATTTAGTGTCAGTCGTCTCATTTTATCATCACGAGATTGACCGAGTTTCAGAAGCCCCTGCAATTAAAATTATGCACTTAGTATTTTCTGATAGAGGAAGACTTTTGCACCCAAACTGTTAAACATAAGCAGGCAACCTTATTTACCTGGTCATTTAGGACTCTACACATGCTCAAAACTTCGAAAATCCCAGCCGGAGGTATCATTGTTGATTTGCATACGTCTATATACTGTTTATTCAGCTGCATCCACATACAAGAGCAACTAACATTTAGAAAACAACCCAAGTTATTGTAATTCATTTCACTATGCAGAAATAGAGAGCACACCTCTCCTACAGTAGTATCCTTCTTTCCTCCTCGAAAAAACTTCACAGCTGCACATAGTATTATCTGCAATACCATATACAAATAAAATACTGGATTCCGGAGAGTCAAACATGAAAACGAACTCTTAAAGGAGTGAGGGGGTTAGGGGATTGTCTTTCGGGTTTCTAGTAGTTGATACTATTATAGAAACTTACTTGTTGATGCTGAGGAAGAGATTGAATGATGTCCACTACAGGTGATCTGTAAGCTTTTGACAAGGCAGAAGCCATGTGATCAATTCTCACCTGCAACATATTCAGCATTTTCAGAGACTGTAAGTAAGAGAAAATGCTGACAACTTTTCCAAAAATAGATATGAAGTTGTACAGAAGAACAACGCTGGAAACTTGTGTATATTCAAAGTAGAATCCTATATAGGATCTGTTTGCAAGTTGATAACAACCTATTCTAAATAAACAAGGAGACAACAATCCTATTTCAAGAAAGGTACAAAGCCAATTCCTATGTAGAATCTACTTCTACAGCTTACAAATAGAGATAGTAAATTTGAGGTAAACAAATCAATTCCCTGTCAAAAGGGCGCCTTAAGCTTGCTTCAGAGTGAGCACACTGGTCCTTTTAGTACCGACCAAGTTCCACGGTTATCAAACTGGTTTTCTTGAGCTTGGAACACGGTAACTTCCTGCAAAGTTTAAGTTAGTCCCTCTCGACAAAAATTAATCTGCTTTTACCTCAATTTGGTTACCTCTATTTATTGCCACTAATTGACCTACGGAACAAGGTCTAATGGTAATAAGACACTCTTATATTTGAGTCACCTCATTAACTCAAAATACTTTATGATGTGGTTCACCTCAAGAAGGTTAACTGTGCTTAGGCAAGAAGAAATGGAGCAGAAAAAGGAAAAACAACCGTATCCATTTAAAGTTATGGAAATTAACAAGTGTTGAAGCTATTTATGAAACTTCAACACCAGCTAATCTCTTTCGATTTGGATTATTGATCTCGAGATATTATACCATGGGAGTTGCTAGAAGGATATACTGACATGTTTGTCACAAGTACAACAATAAAAGAAAAAGACGAATCATGATAATATGTTGATAACAAACACATACAATTTTATATTGTTGCTCTTCGAGGGATTGACAAGCTGGAGCTTTTTGTTGAGAGCACAGCTCTTTCTCCACAGCATCAAAATTCATGTTGGATTCGGATTCATTCAGTTCTGCCTCTAGAATCTCAATTGCACTCCTAAAACATAAAGCCAAGAACATCAGTTGTTCTGTCACCTTCCAAAGGCCTAATAGATCATGGTTACAATCATCATCATTTAGAGATTGTGCAAACCAGTTTATTTATCAGGTTACAACAAAAATTACTGAGAACAAGTGTTCAAGAAAGTAATAACAGTAGCACTGACCTGCAAACACATAAAGCTTTCCGCATATCTCCTGAAGCAGCTGCAACTTTCTATTTAGTGTCAACTAGTCAGTATCTATTGGCAATAGGTCCATTAAAAATGAAAAAAAAAATAACCATGACTTACTCTGGCACAGAGCTCCAATGCTAGTGGGTGAAAAATGGTCCACGGAAGTGCCTAGTGATACGATTAACAGATAATTCAAGTCACTAAATATGGCAAATGTTTTTTTTCTCGAATTTCAAATTATATCCTTTCATATAACTATTAATCAGTTGATACTAAAATAAATTGAATTCCTCACACACAGTAATACATGTAGAGTAAATCAAGAACACATATCTAGACCTATCCAGCTTCATTCTTAAAAAGATGGTAGTACAGATAGGGTTTCTGAACTCTCAAACCAAAGCAATATACTACACCTGAAAAGTGTGAATTTATTCTGAATACAGACAGATCTGTCTGATGTGTTTCAATCATTACAGTTCCAAGGTTTCCTATAAAATATAGTAGCAAGTATCTAGTTTTCCACAAGGTGTATAGTTTAAATTCTTTGACATCGTGTTCATTAAACATATGCATTTTAAATATTGAGTGTCTTGTTAAGTAGAAGATAATTACAGATTTGCTGGACTTACATTCAAAAGAATTCATGTTAAGTAATTACTACAGTTACTCGTATGCTGTCAGGTCAAATCAAAATAATACAGGATCCTATTCATCAAGGTTTTGCACGATACTGTCATGCATATTTCCATGTTAAATGAGCATAAGCTGGCAATAATTTGTCCCTTTTTCTATTTGGAAGTTTCTTCAACAAATTCAAGCAATAAGATACAGAAAAAGGCGAGTATAGAAATTACCAATAGCCTCTCCTGAAGTATTCTGAGGATTTGATCCTTAGAATAGGCTCTAAAAGTTATGACCATTGGTTTGCCTATCAGAAGTGGATGAAGCAAAAATAAGTACTAGTTCTCAGTTACACAGAATCCTCAATAACTGAGATATGAATAGAATAAATGATGAGCATTGCTGAAACTGCAAATTCTAGCAAGTGATCAACTCACAATTCAGTGATTGAAGTCTTGGAAGAAAACGATCTGCAAGATCTATGGCATTAGCAATACCTGTATGGGAGTATATTAGTATATCTTAATTTGTTCATACACATGGTTAAGAACTTCAATGGAAGGAGTAAAAGCATCTTATTGAACATTCTGACAAATAGTACCTATCAATATACACCGAGAAGATGGAAATGTTGTAAGCATGAAAAGATCATGAAGGACAGCTCGGTCTTTAGTAATCAAGTAATCCAACTCGTCTGCAATTATTAGCCTGTGAAGCGGAAATTTTAATTCCAATTTAGGATTCGTATGAAGTAATCACCTAGACACCAAGAAAACTAAACATCAAATTACAACAGATCTTCCACACATATTAACCATATTCAATTTTTCCTGCAGGCAGGCCTCACAAATGACTAATGGAGAAGGACCAGGCTTCTTACGTCATTTTTGAATCTGGTGATGATTGTTGAGAATAAAAGTTCTGAAGATATTGAAGAGGTGATATAGGCATATTGTTTCTCTTTCTTGGGAGGCTTTTACCAATTATCTGCAAGAAAAATCAGCTGATCAGCTGGTAAGTGTATTTGGAATTAACACTTGATGAAAATGAATGATCCATATCTGCACCTTGTTAAATATTTCAGAAGTGTTTATCAGAGAAGTGCAATTTATACTCAATACATCTGGAGCATGATGTCCTTCCTGATAACAAAGGACATCAATTTTTAGGAAGATACAATAAACAACTATGAACCTAGTGCATCACATGAAACTAATTTAGCCAACCTGTTTGACCCAATCAATCAAATTCTGTTTCACTTTCTCCATTGACAGCGACTTTCCAGTCCCAGGGCATCCACACACATACAAGCTTCCAGCCTTTTCTTCTTCTATACAAGCTTTGCAGAATTCAAAAATTCTTTTTTGTTCATCTTCACGGCATACAACTATAGCTTGTGCAGTTGATACATGCAATGCCTCTTTGACTGCACTGATTTGCCCTGCATCTGCAAATAATTGACAATTTAGGATCCCAAAACATGAAATCCAATTAAACTAAAACCAGGAATCAAGCTTGCCTCTAGGACTCCAATTTGGTTTATTAATTAAAATATCATTCGAAATCTTCACCGGAGATGTGCTTGTTTTCTCTGCTTCTACGCTAGAATCCTTTTCACTTTCCTGGAAAAATAAATGCAAATTGACAAACATCAGTGCTTGTATCATAGCAAAGTAATGAATTCTCAACCATAAAGAATCACATCCCTCTCTCAAACACAACCGCAGCCACAAATCAATTTCATTGGTTCCAAGTGACAAACTACGTTACATTCAAATGCCACATATTATAAGCATGTCTGTCTAGTTTCACCAATTGAAATGGATTCTCTAACTTATAATTTTCTAGATAAACCAGTGCAATGGGTTATACAGTTCAAGCATTAAACAAGAATGAAACTATGAAATCGAAGGGAAAAACTCACAATTTCAGGACGGTTTGGGCTAGAATTGAAGCCTCGGCGAGGCGATGTCCTCTTCACTAGGGAAGCCATTGGGCCATCCTGCAATGCCGCAACATAAGATCTCAACTTCCGCTTCTGAGGCGTTGTAGCTTCAGATTTGGATCGGGCGAAATTGTTGGCCTTCTCCGATTTGACTGCGACTTTACGACCAACGGTTGAAGGCATACTGAGGAATAAGTAGTTTATAAACTTTATAAGGATATAATAACCTTTTGAGACTCCACTTAAAAGAGAAGCAACATAACCAGATGCATAAACATGCCTATCAGAGGAACTCAGTGCCTGGTCAATAAAAATATATATTAGGAGTGCATCGTGCCAACAAATCAACATAAGTACAATTGCAATTAAAACTTATAAGATGCCCTTAATGATGTTAACAATATGATTATGTAATCAACAGGCATCAGGGATAACTCGCATGAGTTCAGGTATCAAATCAACCTAAAGTAGATATCATGCAGGGTAACAAATGATAAAAAAAAAATCATTATTGATTTGTTGCAATTGTTAACTGGTGGTCCTGGCTGCTCTGCCTTCTCTGGTCTTGTTTGTGAAATTGGTAACATAAATTACAATTAAGTTATTCAATGAAACCCATTTTCGATGGATTAACAAAATTGATAAGTTGAATAGAGATGAACCTTGTGTTGCTGAATGCAAGTTTGAATGATATAGTATAGGTATAGGTTATTGAAAATTAATGTTTTGTAAGTGATTTCTTTGAATATATGTAAGGAATATGTTTGATAATTTTGGTATATATATAAGTAATTGATATTTGAAATCTGATGAATACACTTCCTCAGGAAATTGGAAATCTGAGGTCACTTGAATCTGTTATTGATATAATAGTAAGGTTGTTGTTGAACTTTGAAGTTTCAGAAAATAGGCTCAGGAAATTGGAAATCTGATGAGATGAGTGATTTGACATATATAATAAGCTCATTATGTTATTATTATTGATATAATAAGCTTCTTCTTCATTAATTTCAACAAACTCTCAATGCTTCCATTCATGAATAATCTTACTCAATTCATAAATTTAATGTTTAAGTTATAATGACTTGACTGTCCATTTATCAGAACTGGTATGCCTTGTTCAAACTTTTTTTTATTAAATTCATAACTATAAATTTATAGCTCACATCACTTCTAAACCACTTACTCAATTTGTAAATAGATTTCCAGGCATTGTTCCTCAAGAAATAGGACTTGTATATACACCTGTCAATTATCGTGTTGGAGTAGTCGTGTTCATGTCATGTCATTTCCTTAACATATTCTATAGGAAACTTGACAAATAAAGTCCGTTTGGAAAATAGATTTGCAGGTATTGTTCCTGAAGAAATAGGAGTTGTATATTATCTTATTGGAATTCAACTGTCCCTAAATAATCTCACAGCTCCTAATTATAATCAGCTTTCTGGATTCAACCATTGGAGGAGCACTTACAATCCATTATTGGTAGATGAATAATCTTACTCAAATCATTAATTTAATGTTAACGTATGATCACTTCACTGTCCATTTACCATAACAGCTATGCCTCCTTGAGAATTGAGGACTAGATTGAAGAAATTTTATTTATTAAGCACTCATTTTCTATTTCAGATAAGGTGCAAAAACACTGTTAATGTTGACAATAAGAGCAATTTAACCCTTAAATTCTAAAATGATGCAGTTTTAGTTTTTTTATTTTATTTTTTCACATCCATAAGATGTCGGTGGCGGAGATGCGTATGTTGAGATGGATGTGTGGTCACACGAGAAAGGACCGGGTGCGTAATGAAATAATTAGGACAAAAGTAGGGGTCACATCTATTGAGAATAAAATGAGAGAAAACCGACTAAGGTGGTTTGGCCATGTGAGACGTAGAGCGCTTGATGCGCCGGTTAGGAGAACCGAAGAGTGGCAAAGGGATGTAGTGGTGAGGGGTAGGGGAAGACCTAAGCAAACTTGGAGGAGGGTGATCGAGAGTGATATGAGTTTATTGGGAATTGAGGAAAATATGGTAGTGGATAGGACGGAGTGGAGGGAGCGAATCTGTGTCGCCGACACGACTTGATTTTCACGGTTTTATATGATGGTTCATGTTAGCCGACCCCGAATCATTTCGGGACTAAGGCTTTGTTGTTGTTGTTGTTTGTTGTTGTGTATACATATATTTGTGACCTATTATCGATGAATGATAAAATGGTGTACATATACATTGAAGGTGACACGATTAATAATTGAGAAGACAAAGAATAACAGCAATTTCAATCCCAATCAATTCAATCCCAATTTCAATCCCAATTCAATCCCAATTTCAATCCCAATTCAATCCCAATCCCAATTTCAATAGGAATTTGGTAAAAAAACTCCATCACTGAAAAGCTTCACTGTAAGGAGTGAAGGAGTCCTTACAAAATTGTAATAAGCAAGCATTCAATCAATCAAAGAGCAAGGTTAATATATTTCTAATCCATTCATACATATATACATATCATTATTCTATCACTACTCTTCCTTTTTTTATCTCATTTCATCATATAAATCAACCAAAAACGCAGTAAAACCAAAAACGCAGCAAAGCCATCCAATAATTACAACCAAAAATCAAGCCAACACACAGTGAACAAACTCATAGGTGCATCTCAAACCAAACAAATATAGGCATCTCAACAAAGGCACAAAAAAGATAAACAAAAAATCACCTGCGGTTTTTTCCCTCTGCGTTTTGCGTTTTGTGCAGTGCAGCGACTGAACTGAACGGTGGCCGGCGGTGGAGACTAGCAAGCAAGCAGCGACTGACTGACTGGTGGCCGGCGGTGGAGACTGGCTGCTCCTCTCCTCTTGTCTTGTGCGATTCCCTTGAGTTGAGCCGGCGGTGTGCGATATCGTCTACGTTCGTTGCTCTCCTCTTCTGAATTAGGGATTTAGGTATTAATTTAGCTGTTGTGCTGTGCTGTGCCTTTTAGGTCTGATTTATTTTCATTAAAATCAAAACGACGTCGTTTTTCTCATGACCAAAACGACGTCGTTTTGATATAAAAAAAAATTTCCCCGGCTAGAGCCCCACTCAACCCCCCTGGTTCCGCCCCTGAATGGTTATGTACTAAAGTTGATGTTTTATGCCTCCTGGACAAAAAGCTTCAATTTCAAACCCCCAAACTATATATACGCATACATTCTAAGAAAAATTAAAAATTAAACTTATCAAAACCCTAAAATTTATCCAAAACCCCAAATTATATATACTAAAACAAATTTAACTTAAAATCATAGACGTTAGTAATACAATCAACGAAATCAAGACTTCGATTTCATGTAATAGTTGAAAAAAAATTAAAAAATTACCTCAATATGCAGGAGTTAGATCTCCTTCATTCCCCACCTTCGACATGATGTAGTCGTCGTAACCACAACCCCTGCTAACAGGTCTGCCATCAGTTTATACAAAGAAAAAGGAACGAATAAATAAAGGAAAGATGAGAGAGAGAGGTGATTGGAGAAAGAACCATGAAGTAAACATGGATGAACAAAGAGGGAGGTGATGGCAGTAAATGGACCAAAGAACTAAAACAAAAACCTTAACATGCGATTGACCCAAAATTGTTCAAAACCCTAAAAAAATCAATTCATCAAATTAAAAAACAAAAACCTGTTGTGCCACACACCGCTTCTGTCGTTAGAGTCACCAGAGATACCAGTAGAGGTGTGCAGGGAAGAAGATAGAAGAGTCAGGGAGAGAGCGAGCTTGGATTGAGGGAGCGAGACGAGTTTGATCGCACGGTGAGAGAGAGGGTGGAGAACTTGTGTCTACCAAAGAGGGATTTTCAATTTCATAATATTTATTTGACTGAATTTCTTTGATTTTGTTTTTGGGGGGAGTTGTTCCCGCTGATTATTTTGGGACAATTAATGGAGATATATTTTTATATAAACACTCATCAATTTAAATGTCCCATATTCTCACGATTAAAAAGAATTGGGGACAATATCATCATTTGTCTTCTCTACAAATTTAACAATATAATTTAAGGACAATATAATTTAATTGTCTCTGACTATTTGTACCCAAAACTTCATTTTCTTATAGTGTAAACACTGATCTCTTAGTATATTTGGGCTTGTAATATGGATTTAGATATAAATTCAATATGGACTAAGATGGAGCATAGTATAAGGGAAAAAACGAAGGAAATTCTAGGGGAATCTAAATGTAGCATACCACCGGGTAAGGACACATCTTGATGGACAGAAGAAGTACGACAAACAGCAAAGAGTAAGCGAGAATCCTATAAAATATTAGGGAAATACAGGAGTGATAAGAACTACGAAAAGTACAAAGAGGCTAAAATGGAAGTAAAGAAGGTCAACGTCATACGAGATGTTAGGGCAAAGGTGAATCGGGATCTGTATACAAGATTGGATACGATGGAAGGGGAAAGAGACATATAGAATTGCTCGGATAAGAGATAGGAAGACGCAAGATTTCGCAAAAGTTAAATGTGTAAAAGATCGATGTGGACCAAAGAGTCCTAGTTTGAAATAATGATATCAAGGAACGATGGAGGTCCTATTTTGATGACTTATTTAATGAAGATCGCGGACAAAATGTTGGGGATATAAGTATCCCTCACGATATGATAAATCATGACTGTATGCGGAGAATTCAAAAGGATGAAGTCAAAATAATATTAAATAAGGTGAGATTGAAGAAAACAGTAGAATCTGATGGCATCCCTAGTTTTTTAAAATAGTTGTACCAACATTATTATTTTTTAAATTACCCTTGAATATTATTTCAAATTATTATATTGCAGAAATTTAGAATTAGTCACACTAATTCAAAGTGATTAGGTGTATTAGTGAGTAGGCCTAAAATAAAATTAAAAACCTGGGAAATAATAATAATGATAAGGATAGGTCAAGAATTTTATGTGCAATTCTTTAAAAACAAAGCAATAAATAACTCTAATTTGACTTTTTCCAAGTAATGCTATGAATTCCTTAATATCAATTTCCTGGAAATGAAACCATTCACATTATTATCAAAATTAATCAATTTTTAATAATATGTTTGTATAAATAGTTAGAAGAAAGAGAGGCAAACACATAATTTAAAAATGAAACCGTTTCTCAGGATATCTCTGCTATTCTTCTGCCTTTTGTTGGCTTCACCCTTTTCAATACTTGCTCAACAATTACTTATCAGTAATATTTTGCTGTTTACTGCTTGTTTGTTGTTACTATTAAAATTTACATTTATTTGTTAGTGATATAGATAACAAATATTAATTAATTTCTTTTTTTTTTTTAAAAGCAATTGTTTTAAATTTTTAACCAAACATTTTTTTGTCTCCTATTTGGATTTAAAAGCGGAAAAGAAATTCCGAAAAATAGAAAGAAACAAGCATTTAAACTGCATAATTCGATATTAATATCAATCTTTTCTTCAAAAATAAAAATAAAGTGTAGCCACACATTGAATTCTTTAATGATAATGATAGGCAAGGTTGTAAAAAACGTTAGGCGCTAGTCGGCCGGACAGTCCCTTGATGATTAATCGGGATTAATCGGATTTGTATTTTTATATTTTTTATTTATTAATCAACAAATAATTATATAAATTCAATTAAAATATGTATTATACTATTGAAAAAAATAGTATAAAATTATTTAATATAGAAAAACACGTATATTTGTAATATATATATCTTGAAAAATGTGCAAATATCAACATTTTAACAATAATATCATTGAAACAACTCGAAAGTGAATTATAATAAAGAAAAAAATAAATTCACAATATAAAATGATTTTCTTCATCATCGATTAGGCGGCGTCGAGGCGGCCTAAGTGGAACCCAAGCGGCTAAAAAATGCCTAGAAACCAAAAAAACGCTTAGGGTGACTAATTGGAGAAAATCGGGGCGGATTCTCGATTTCGAACGTCTAGACCTAAACGTTCGAAACGGCTTTCGTTTTGAACTGATAGGTCAAACAACTTTAACGCATTGTTTTGAAAAAGAAATTTTATTAAAATCCTTTTATGGTTTAGAATTCCTTCAAATCAATAAATTAATATCTCCAGTTTGAGTTGTTCGGAATAATGCATTTGATGGAAAGTGAAATTGAATTCACTAATATTATTTGTTTTTCAAAATAGAAGATGAATTTATTTATTTACTTTATAGTATTGTTATTAATTAAATTATAAATTTCCTCACGCTGATGGAATGCCAGCAAGCAGTAGTATCTACGAAAAGCACCAAACTGCAAGGAAACACCGGACTACCCAACCAAGGAGCTCCACCGGCGAAATGCGGTCCTAGCAGCAATGCTCCATGTTCTGGATGTTAACATTCAGTTTGTAGTCTTTACATTTTTATATAACATATTTTTTTTTTATTCTAGTATTAATTTAATAATGTTTAGTTTTAACTTTTGTTTATATTCAACCGTTTTGTTCCTTAAATATTTGAATTTTTAAATGGTTTGGTCTTCTATAAGGGACTAAACTGTTGAATAAAATAAAATGGATTAAAACCAATTTAGTTCATATGGTATCTAAAATTTTGTCATTTGGCTTTGTGACATTATTTGGTAACATTTGGCCTATGACCATTTTAAATGAAAAATTATCCGATTTTTAAAAATTTTCACATGACACAATTTTTAACATGTAACATGCAGTGGCGGACGCAGGATTTCCGAATGTGAACTGCTATATATCACACCTAATTTTCTTTTCACCGCACCCTTTTGACATTTATGCCCTTGTCATAATTTCAAACTAAAAACCAAAAACTTTCAAATCCTCTCAACTTTTTTAGCTTTTCAAAAAACCCGAGCTACAACGACATAGCACCAAAATACGACATTGGAAAAGGCGTCATGCAGGTTCCAGTAAGTTTTATTTTGAAAAAATTGACCGTAATCACGGGTTTCGCCACCGAAAAAATTGACTTGCTTGATATGCCAGGGCTTTCCCGATCATCTGGATACGTGGTCGTTTTAGTTAATTTCTCTTTCAGTCCCGTAAATAATATCTGGATGTTATCACTTTTATATTAGAAATCAGTTACATCCTCGACTCTCAAAATCATCAATCAAGTTCTTAAGGTATGCTATTTTCATCAATTGGTAACTTGACAAAAGACTCAAGTGCTCAACTGATACTTAAGTCAAATTAAAAATAGATACATACAAGTTTAATATAGAAATTGTTGTAGTAAATGTAGACATCAAAATACTTATAAACATTGTTTATGATTATAGGGCAAGTGAGGAACAATATGATTGTAATAAAGAACCTTAAAAATAATTAAAAAGAATTGCAAATTTCAAATTCATGGAATTTTTGTTCAATTCTCTTACAAGCAAAAATAAATTATCTTTAAACCGTAAAAAATTCAAAGGCTTTATTATATATTTAAGGTTAGAATAAGGAGAATTTGCAATAGCTAAACAACCATATATGAATAACTACAGAAACGTTTAAGTAAAAAGAAATCAGATAGCTAGAAAGATCGATTTCATAATACGCTTAACAAAGGAGAGACGACTAATCCCAACTAGGTTGGCACCAGTGAAACCCCCTTGCCTACGACACCAAATTTATTAAAAAGAATGAAAAAGTTACAAGATGAAGAAAAGAAAGAATGGAAGCTAAAAGCCTAAACAACACATATGTATTCTATACAGTTAACGTCACTAAAAACGAAACTAAAGCAGAAACTCTTAAAAGAGTTCCTCCACATCGGTCTACTAACGGAGACAATATTCTGCAACCATTTTTGCTTCCTTCAGGGTAGACATGAGAGACTTCATCATCCTTTAACTCCATTTCCAACGACTACAAATTCAAAGACAACATATTGATAACTGGTGTAGAATTCTTGATCGGAATCCTTCCTTGCGGGGGGCGTCGTTGGGTTCGACGGGGGGAAGCTCCGATGCCAAAGTCAGTATAGGAATGGAGAATAAACTATAATGACAAAGTAGGGTTTAGGAGAATTGGAATGTGTACCTCAATAGCTTGTGATGCAAGATATTTATAGTCGTAAAGTCGTAACTCCTTGGTTACTGGAAAGTCTCCATTAATGCCTCATTAATGGCGTTACTGATCTCATTCATGTATGACCGTTAGTTCATTAATGGGTTATTAAGGATCTTTATTGGGAATCAGTGTAACTGTGATGGCGGGTCTCCCGTAGGTTTGACTATGGATGTCGTATGATAGAATCTAAGTGATTCGCCACTCTGATGACTTGCTCGATACGCCTTAGCTTTCTTGATCACCTCCATACGTTGCCGTTTTGGTTAATTACCTTTTTAGTCCCGTAAATCATATTTGGATGTTATCAAAAGCCCCCTAAAAATGCCAAAAAAGTCCTTTAGGGCTTTTAATCTCCCAGGCGTGCTGTCGATAGGCGGCGTACTGATAGTTGCTCTGTCCCAGGCCATTCATCGGTTGACAGGTGTCGGCGACGCTCTATTCGAGGTAAATTGCGACGTTTAATAAAAGCTCTCTCTTTCTCTTTCTTTCTCACTCTTGCTAAGATTTTTTTGAGTTTGTTTGCGTTTTTCAGAGCTTTTCCTGTGTTGAGAAACTCTCGAAGCCTCCATTTTTCTATGTAAGTGGTCCTCTTTGTTCTGTTTTTGCTGGGTTTTTATGAGTTCTTCCTCTGATTATACTCTCGACCTTTTTAATTTAACTTCTCCTTCCGAGCCTTCTTTTAGCTGGTCTTCTTCAGAGAGTTCTAGTTCATCCGAGAGTACTCCTAGTTGTAATTTGTACGAATTACGTCGTAGGAATCGTTGTTCTGATTTAGTAACCCAAGACTTTCATACTGCTCCGGTGTTAAATCCTATGACTCTTTCTGGAATGGAGGCCTCCCCTTCAACTCCTATTAGGAAAAAGAAACCTCGTGCAAAGATTATTTCGTCTCGTATGAGTGCCGCGGATCTTGCTGCTCTAGCGGATCGATATCCGTGGATTAGGAACTATGAGGTCGTGTTGGCGGATGTCCATCATCGACCCGCCTGTCCCCCTAAGGGGCACCTTTCTGTATATATGAGTCATGTGGAGAGAGGATTTCGCCTTCCTCTGCCTCGGACCCTGGGGAATATTCTGGACTTCTTTGGGATCACTGTTAGCCAGTTACACCAAAACGGCTGGCTAGACATAGCTTTAGATTGCTTTTTGGCTTCGAATTTGGGGGTAACCTGTACTCCCCGTGTCTTTAGATCTCTTCACAAGCCTTCAAAATGCCAAACCGAATCTTTCATCACTTTCGTCAAATTTCAAGGCTATTCGCCCTTTTGTGGTAAAATGTCGAATGTCCATCTCTGGGACGAAAAGTTTTTCTTCGTTAAGGTGAAAGAGGGTGAATCTCTGGGATTCCCTTTGAACTGGAATTTTAAACCTCAACATATGGCTGGGGACTTGCGTATATTGACGGATAGTGACGAGAAGGTGGTGAATCTCATGAAGAGTATCAGGTCAGATTCCTGGACATACGCTGATGCCTTGGAGTTCATGATGAACGATATTCCCTTGGTCCACCGATTGGGGGTCGAGATCACTTACATGAAGTTTTCTCAACTTGATGAAGGTACTTTTGTTTCTTCTTTGAACTTTGATTATTTTGTTGTTCCCTTTCCAGGGGTTTATCTGAAGCAAGTCGCGCCCTTGTAGAGAATCGTAAGAAACAGAAGGAGCAGGAGGCCCAAGGGAATGTGCAAGTGGCGGATCCTAGTAAGGGGGATGGTAAATGCCCTTTGGAGATTGTTGTGGATCCGCCTAACAAGAAGAAGAAGACTGTCACTGCTGGTGGATCAAAACTAGGGCTGCACAAAACTAACCGGAAAACCGAAAAACCGATTTCCGAAACCGAAACCAAACCGAAAAATAGGTTAACCGTAACCGATGGACTAGTTTACGGTTTTTATTTTAAAAACCGATGGTTAACCGAAACCGAAAAATAAACCGATTATGTATTAATACACATAAAACTAGTATAAATATTGTAGATGCCCATTTTTGTCCGGACCGATTTTTGAGTTTTTAATAAATTTCACTCAAAATTTGAACAATTCATGAATTATCCAGAATAGATGATATTATCTCGAAAATACTTTATTAGGGAATAATTGCGCTATTAAGGCTAATTTGCCACATTTTGGTATAAATCGGTAAGAATATCGAATTATATTCAAAATGTGACTTAATAGAATTAAAGTACAATTTAACCTATTATAAATTTTATTCGAGATATATTCCTCACATTTTAAATAAAATTGAATTTGCTTAAATTTGAGTTATGAGTCAGTGGTTTAAGTCCAAGTGTCAAGTAATCGGGTTGAGTCGTCAGTCTACGCTAATTCGACAGGACTCGTGAAATTGTGAACTGCAACACGATATCATGTTGGAAATGGTCAGATTGAGTTTTATACTATATACCTAATGTGTGTGTTTATCTTGAGTTTGTGCGTGTTAACGTTGTTGTCCTTAAATTTTCAAGAATTAATTTCGTGTTGAACGTTGCCTTAAAACGTCAGTCGTCATCTTGGTTCAAAGCGTCTCTTTATTAAATGAGCCGGTGATTGTTATATTCTCCCTTTTTTAGATTAGTCGAGTTCAAATTATTTTGTTGTAACATTTCATGGTCACAGGTTATTGTAACTCGAGTCGTATTTATTAAGTATTTTAACCCGTCATATGCTGTTTGGCTAATTGCGTCAAAATAAAATCGGAGATAGTAGTATAAAAAAACCGATCAAATTTTATTAATAAAAATAATAGTGCATAAGTACAATTACATTATGATACAAATGTCTAAATTCCGATTACGTCTTTTGTAGGAAAAATAAAAAATAAGAATAAAGCGGAACAAATGTAGCGGACCCGAAGGCCCGCCTTACAATGTCGGGGCTTTCTGTACCCCACTTTGAATACCGAGGCAACTTGGCGCCCTCGAAAGGCAGAATCAAAGCCCACATTCGATCTGAGGACGCCTAATCTCTTTTAGGGTATCTTCATCCGAGGCAACCAAAATTCATCCGAGGCCAAATATCCGAGGCAACCAGAATATCCGAGGCAACCAAAATATCCGAGACAACCAAATTCATACGGGACAGTCCAGAATCATCGGATTTAACCCGCGGCTACCAAATTAAACCGCGGTAAATCAAACAAAAATTAAACCGAAGCGGCAACAGTCGAACAAGGACTCGGAGTTCAAATAGACGATTCAATTCGGGACTAATCCCGTCAACTCCCAACAAACCCACCAACTCGGATCAAATACAGCGTCCGTCCGCAAAAATCACAACTATAGGGACCAATTGGTATTTTTACCAAAAATCAATAATTCAACAGAGATGATCTCATCCAGCAGGCATCCAGAAATTTCAAAATACAGGGAAAAGGGGCAAACAGATTGACGAAACAACCCTCAAGGGTACAGAAGGAAATAAAGAAAAATGATGAGCAATAATTCACAGGCAAATTTCTTACTATAAATAGAGAGAGTCTATCACTGTAAAGAGGGGGGAATTCTGAAAAGAGCTTCATCACTGTAATACAAAAAGGGGAGAAAATTTCTGTAATCTCAATGTAGAAGAGAAGAAAAAAAACACTGTAAGGGAGAGTTATTTACACTGTAAGAGAGAGTTTGCTCACTGTAAGAGAGGGTATGTTACTCTAATTCAGAAGAAAAGGGACGAAGCTTTCTCAAAGCTTCCTCAAAGGAGAAGGGTTTTTCTCCCAAACAATTGTAACAATCCAGAAATTAAATCAAGGTTATTCAAGCATCTCTTTTTCTTTCTTCTGCAACATCAATCTATCACATATTTTCATTTTCATTTTTGAGCATAGAATAAAGCATCAGACATCATAAACTTTCATTATGCAACTTTGAGACTCCATTTCAACGCAAAAAAAAATAAACATCAAACACCCTCCAGGGCCTATAAGGGCCCTGGTTGCATTTAAGAAATCCATTTGAGAGTCTCAAAGGGCCATCTTCAACATAGAAATCAAACCTAGACAAGTAAAATAGGGGCTAGAATGGGGGAGGAAATCATGAAACTGAACCAACACAGCCAAGTATCCCATAAACATCACGACAACCATCCCAAACCCAGCGAATATAGTCAAATACCCATCTCTATCCAAGCCAACACAACAAGTATCTCAAATCAGGGGCAATAGAATAGAAATCGCAATAAACTAGAATAGAAGCCGAGATCGGAGAGAGAGCGCGCAAACCGTAATCTTACCTTGTATGTAGGAACAGAGGCCGATTAGAACCCCTCAGGCAACCAAGGACATCCTCAGAGTAAACCGGCCGTCGCCGGAAGCCCGAAATCGTCCGACCGAACTCATGGAGGTCTGATTAGAACCAAACAATGCCATGGAATCCGTCTAGGAGAACCCGAGAGAAAGTTGAGGAGAGTGAGAACGGTAAGAAATCTGGCCGGAATCCAGCCGACCGGCGAAGGAAACCGATCACGATAAAAGGGAAGGGAGGTGAGTGATCGGAATAGGAGAGTGGGTAGAGAGAAGAAGAATCACGAAAATGAGAGAAGTGAGAAGAGTTGGGAAATAGATTAGTAATTTGGGGGGTTTAGGGATTAGAAGTAGATTAATGGGTCAAATACATGAATATCATAATTAAGTACAAAATTACAACTAAGTCATATTACCAAACTTAATTCTTAATATGTCATTATTCTCTATATATTATGATTTTATACTATAATTTTAAAATTCTACACTCCAATTCATAAATCATAAACCCTAAAAAATATATTCTAGACTTCTAATTTATAAATTATAATCCTTAAAATATATTAAAAGGACTGATTTTACTAGTTTGACATAATCTAAAATTATGATTTGATATAGTTGTAAATAGTTTTTAAAAGATGAATTTCTGTGTAATTTTCCCTAGATTAATTAGTAATCGGGTCTTTTGATTTTTTTTTTCTTGTTTTTGATGGGCCGAAATTGTAAATGGAAGCCCACTATGATTTATTAAATAAGATCTAATTACATTAGATTAAGCTTGGTTTAATAACACTAGTTTAGTCTAATTGCACGGTTTTGTGTATCGGTAATCCGTGATAATTAACTCTTATTGACGTCGTAAATAAATTGAGCTAAAAAAAATAACAATATAGATAATTAAGATTATTTCCTCCGAGTATAAGACACGGGTTAATTCGGGACGAGACTAGTTCATTAAGCGATTATAAATTATATGCTTAGCTCGTTCTTATCATTGTTGATGAATAATCAAATTTTTGGGACCGATTTAGCCTAATGAAAATCACTTATTCATCCGTTTCGTTTCATTACAAATTAATTACATCCCCATTTGTTTAATTTTTCCGATTCGTGAAATAAATGTAAAAGCCCCGTATGTGCGTGATGTACACGATTTCAAACCAAAATAAAATTTATTTCAAATGTCATCTTGAAATATAATAAACCGAAATTACTTCGAATTGATGTGAAAACGTCATCCGAATCGATAAACCAAATTAATTCGGATCGATGTGAAAACGTCATTCGAATTCATAACCAAATTAATTCGAATCGATGTGAAAACGTCATTCGAATTCATAGCTAAACTAATTCGGATTGATGTGAAAACATCATCCGAATTCATAACTAAATTAATTCGAATCGATGTGAAAACGTCATTCGAATTCATAACTAAATCAATTCGGATTGATGTGAAAACGGCACTCGAATTCATAAACCAAATCAATTCGGATTGATGTGAAAACGTCATCCGAAATCATAACTAAATTAATTCGGATCGATGTAAAAATGTTGTCCGAATTCATAACCAAACTAATTCTAATCGATGTGAAAACGTCATTAGAATTAAATGCTAAAATAACCAAAAACACGCGCAAATGCCTAGTTTATATTGACAATTCAAAGCAAAGCAAATAGCAAACACGTAATATCATAATAGTACCGATACGTCGGGCGGGGTAGGGTGAGATCATATCTCTTCCCTACACGTAACCGGAAAAACGAACCTTAAACCTCTGCGAAGACCATCTTTATCCAAACCAAAACATACAGAGTCAATCCCAACAGATAGGGCGACTAATCACGCCCGCATACACGTATTTCCAAGTGATGATTGGTGGCGACTCGAAACCTTAAAGCAATTAGAAAGGTAGATCGAGCCGGCCACGCACCCCGACCTGCGTAAAAAACCGGAAGCCAGGGTGCGACAAATATATGTAGAAATTTAATTATCAATCTATAAGTATACACATTTATATTTAATTTTTAAGTTAAAAATATCAAAATAACTTAAAACTTATTTGTTTTGGCAATTTTGTTAATTAAATTTGAAGTTACATATTTTTATTTAATATTTAAAAAATTATATATTTATTTTAAAATGAATAATTAAAGTAGTAAAGTGATATTTGCTACGAAAAGTCATTAATGGTTAACCGACCGAAATATAGGTTAATCGATCGAAATTTATATTAATCGAAATATGGTTAACCGAATTAAATGGACTGGTTAATGGTTTTTGTTAATGGACTGGTTAACCGACCATGTGCACCCCTAATCAAAACTATTGGCGGATGCCCCGAGGACCGGAAAGCCTTAGACGGATCAGGGGCCGGTATGTCTATTTCCATTGCTTTTTCTTCCACTATAGATTTTGGTCTAAGTCTTTCCCTTATTGCATAGGTGATTAAGCCTGATTTGGGAAGATATTGGTTCACCAAGTATGGTGATAAGGGATCCTTAAGGAATGAGTCGATCATTAATGACTTTGATGAAGCTCTCGGTCAGCTTGGGGAAGTGCAAGAGAGTCAAGACAAATTTTCCGGATCTGCTCATGCCAAGATGGGAAAAAGGGATCTCCTTTCTGTAAGTTTTCTTTATCTTACATTTTGGATGAAATAGTGATCCTCTATGATGGAGATTTTGTTCCTAATTGTCTCTTGCATTGCCAGGCGTACATGCATATGTGTGCTATGGAGGCGGATCTACTTCAAGGGGTGGCGGATAAAGCCACCATAAAAAGGCTAGAGAAGGAACTTGTTGTTGTCAGTGCGAATGTTACTGCTGCCATCACGCTGAACGAAAGCAAGGATGCTGAGATCCGCAAGCTGAAGGAGAAGATGGAGGAGGATGCTAGGGACCATAAAGCTGCTTTGTTGAATTCTGAGATTATGGCGGGTAGCCGTGCTTATTATTACGGCGAGCGGATCATGGCTTATGTTAGGCTTGTCTACCCTGAGATCCGTTTTGTGGATCTTGAATATATGGTCCCCGAGGTTGAGGATTGTATTAAGTATGACAGGATACCGAACGTCAAAGATTTCCTCCGGGATCAAATTCAAAAGGAGATGACTGGATCTGGTGAGGAGAGTAAGCCAGCTATTGACCTTGAATCGGAGGATCTCAATAAAGTGTCTAAGGAGGCGGGTGACAAAGCCAATGATGTAGTGATTGATTGCACGGCTCCTTCCACGGGAATCGTAGCTATGGAGAATGAGGCTCCTCTAGAGGGTGCATCTTTAGAAAAGGCTACTGGGGCGGATGCCTCTATAAATGTTTAATTTGTTTGTGAATGTAACTAAGTACAATTATCACTCTTTGAGTATTCCCTTTTCTAACCATTAACTGTACTTTACGCTTTATATCTTTCAGCAAGTAAGTTTCTAGGTTTTTATTTTGTTCAAGGTAGGTGGCCAGCCATACCTTGGAGTGTGAGCCTTTTTGGAGGCTTTTTGAAGCTTTTTATTCCTTTTGAGGAAGTTAAGCTGCCGTAGGCGATCGATTTGCTTCCCATCTTTGAGGTGAATCGATCCGCCCTTAGGTCTTTGGAACTCTTCTTTGGAAAGAGTGTTTGAGGATGTAAAGATCTCACGTCTAAGAAATGTTTTAATCCTATCTCTGGCGGTGATAAAAAATTGATCCGCTGCTGAGATTTATTGTTCTCCTATTTTGAGGAGAAAGTAGTCATGCTCATGATGGCATTATTCTACTATGGGAATGCCTTTTGTTGCCTCCCCCTTTTTTTGAACTTGGAATATTTATATTGCTGCAAAAATACTTAAAAAAGAAATTGTAAGTCGAGAATATCACTTTATTGAATGGCGATTCGCCTTATTACAGCAAATTGGTCCTATAGATGAGCCTCATTAAAACCTTTAATAAGAAAAACCACATGGGATAAAACCTTATTAAAGGAAAAAGAGTGCTCAGGACTTGGGTTACATTTTACTCTCTGGCGAAATACTTGTGGAGGTTCTGAATATTCCACGTCTGTGGTAATATGTTTCCCTCCATGTCTTGGATCTTGAAAGTGGTGGGTCCAATTTTAGTGACTATCTTGTATGGCCCTGTCCAGATGATTCCCAACTTTCCTTTGCCCTCTGTGGATTGAATCTTGTCCGCCTTTCGGAGTACTAAGTCTCCTAAGTTTAGATCCACGAGTTTGGCGTGTTTGTCATGATAGGCTGCGATCCTCTGTTTGTAGGCGGCCATTCGGGCATATGCTTTCTCTCTTTTCGCCTCCAACTGATCGAGATTTTCCCTTAATCTTTGGTCGTTCTTGTCTTCACAATAGAACAAAACTCTGTCACTAGGAACCTGAATCTCTACGGGGATCACGGCTTCGATACCATAAGAGAGGGCAAATGGTGATTCACCTGTTGCGGTTCGAGGAGTGGTTCTGTATGCCCATAGGACATTCATTAGCTGATCCGCCCATTTTTTGTTATACTCCCCCAGTCTCTTTTTTATGCCTTTGACGATCGTTCGATTTGTCACTTCAGTCATCCCTTTGGATTGGGGATAGTAAACAGAGGCGAATCTGTTCTGAATGCCTTGATTTTCGCAGAATGCTCTGAACTCTCCATAATTAAACTGCATCCCATTGTCAGTGATAATCGTGTGGGGGACTCCAAATCTTCCGACAATGTTGTTCCTGATAAACTCAACCATTCTTTCTGCATTTATAGAGGAGACAGGTTCGGCCTCTACCCACTTTGTAAAGTGATCCACAGCTACTACAACATATTTCCATTGTCGCTTGGTAGGGGGAAAAGGACCGACAATGTCGATACCCCAAGTGGCGAAAGGTCGTCCCTCAATGATGGGTTTTTGAAGGTGCTTAGCCGTGTGAGACTCGTTTGCATGAACCTGACAATTATGACAAGTTTCCACCAACTTCTGAGCATCGAATTCCGCCGTGGGCCAATAAAAGCCAGATAATCTGGACTTTTTCAAAATGGAGGCAGATGCTTCGTGGGCCCCGCAAGCACCTTTGTGTAGCTCTTTAAGGATCTCTTGTCCTTCATCCGTCGTAACGCACTTTAGCCAGGGGTGGCCGAAAGATTTCCTGTACAGTTGATCATTTATTATGGAGAAGTATGCAGCTTTTCTTACCGTCCGCCTGACTTCTTCTTTGTCTTGAGGCAAAGTCCCGTTTGCGAGATACTGTTGGATCGGAGATCTCCAATCTTCTTCAGCGGATGTAAGAAGAGCAATTACTTCTGAGGCGAATGCCGGTCTAGTTTTCACTTCGAATGGGCATTGCAGGTCCGCCCACTGATCTTTGCTTGAAGCTAGTTTAGCCAGGTGGTCTGCTTCAGTGTTTGATCCTCGCAACACGTGAACCAGCTCCCATTTGGTTTCTTTGACTTCCAGCTGGCTCAACAGATTTTTAACCTCCTCGACATATTTGACCAGAATCTCATCTTTTACATCAAAGTTTTTGACCACCTGATTGACCATTAGCTTAGAGTCACTATAGATCACAACTCGCTCTGGCGTGATCTCTTTCAGCAGGCGTAGCCCCAGTATCAAAGCTTCGTATTCTGCGGCATTATTTGTCGCGGGAAACCCCAACTTTGTAGCGTAATGCAACTTAATGTAGTGAGGTCCCTTGATTACTACACCTACATCTGCTCCCTCTGCTGAAGAAGCACCATCCGTATACATTGTCCACTCTTCCACTTTCGGTTTAGGAAGGTTCATCCCTTCTTCGTTGAACTCGTTCACAAAGTCTGCCAAGACTTGGCTTTTCAAGGCGGATCTGCCTTCGTAACGAACGTCGAACTCACCCAGGCGGATCGCCCACTCCATCAATCTCCCCGAAGTTTCTGGTTTTTGTAATACCTTCCTCATAGGTATATTTGTGCGAACAATGACTGTGTGTGCTTGAAAGTAAGGCCTCAGGCGAACCGAAGTGGTGACCACGGCCAATGCCATTTTATCCAATCTCGAATACCGAGTTTCGGCATCCTTTAAGACTTTGCTTACATAGTAGATCGGGTATTGTTGGCCGTCTTCTTCTCCTATCATAACTGTGCAAACTTCCCTATCAGTAACAGATACGTACATGTATAAATTCTCACCTTCCAAAGGTCTGCTCATTAGAGGTGGTTCTGAAAGGAAGTGCTTGATCCCTTTAAAAGCTTGCTTACAATCTTCGTTCCACTCGAATGCTTTCTGTTTTTTTTATCACTTCATAAAAAGGTTGGCATCTACGAGCAGAGCATGAGATGAATCGGCCAAGCGCTATGATCCGCCCATTGAGACGTTGAACCTTTCTAACATTTTGTGGCGCTTTCATATCTAGCACAACTTTGATTTTATCTAGATTGGGACCCACCCCTTTTTTACTGATCATATACTCCAGGAATTTTCCATAAGTTGCTCCGAAAGTGCACTTCTCCGGATTTAGCTTAATGTTGTAATGGCGAAGGACTCCCAGAATTTCTCTAATATCCTCTACATGCTTTTCCATGGTGGTACTCTTGATGATCATATCATCCACATAAACTGAGAAATTGTCACCCTTCTTTCCTTCAAATATCTTGTTCATCATTCGCTGGTAGGTAGCTCCAGCGTTCTTAAGCCCAAAAGGCATGACCTTGAAGCAATAGGTCGTCTGGTGAGTTACAAAGGAAGTTTTGATTCTATCCGACGGTTCCATGAGGATCTGGTGATAGCTTGACTTCACATCTGTGAAGGAGTATACTGCATGTCCTGCGGTACCGTCAACTAGGATATCAATGCAAGGCAGTGGGTAGTTGTCTTTGGGACAAGCTTTATTCAGGTCCGTAAAATCGATGCACATGCGGTACGATCCGCCTGCCTTCTTGACTAGGACCACATTCGCCAACCATTGTGTGTAAATAACCTCCTTAATGGCGTCTGCCTTCTTCAGTTTGGACATCTCTTCTTCGATCACCTTCTGCCTTTCCGGACCATGATTCCTTCTCTTCTAGGCTACTGGGACAGCATCCTTAGCAATATTGAGTTTGTGAGTGATCACGTCTGGACTTACTCCTGTAAGGATCTCATCCTTCCATGCAAACACGTCTTTTGATTCAAGGAGAACCTTCGTGACATCTTCCTTAATCTCAACTCTCAGCCCTTTAGCGATTCGTACTTGTTTACCATCTGCAATGACGAACATTTCTGTATCTCCAAAGGCTGTTGTAACAAGTTCGTCCTCTTCATCATCCTTGGTCTGAGGGCGAATTGATAAGGAAGCAGAGTATGTCTCTTGAGCGACTTTCTGGTTACCTTTGATCATCATACCTCCTTTGGCAGTAGGGATGTACATCGTCAAATGGCGTATTGATATGAGAGCCGCCACCTCTGAGATGAAAGGTCGCCCCTGTTGAAACACCTTTCCACAAGATTTTGATTTGACAAAATCATCCATGATTAAAAGGCAATTAAATTTAAATGCTTTGATTTAATTATACTAATGTGTTTGTTCAATATTGAGTGCAAAAATATATAAAGTAAGATATGTCAAAAGTCAGCATAAGCCAAAAGCTGAGTGGAACGAAACTCAGCATGAAAGGATAGAAGCTGAATGAAGTAGAACTCAGCATCAGAAGCTTCTCTCAGAGTTGCCTGAACGAAGCTGACTAAATTAGAAGACTTCTTCAGAATTGAATAAACAAGAACGGAACTGACTAAGAAGGAACTCAGCATGGAAGTCGAACATTCGAAGATAACGAATGAAGCTGAGTAACAGTCAGGACAGCATGAAAGACCCGTTCACTAAAGGACAAAGTCTGCCAATCTTCTGCACCAATAATTGAAGCCTCGAAAACACACAGAAGACTCATTCCAAGAATCATGGGTCTATGGATTATTGGTAAAAGACAACTGGCACAAAAAGACAAGTCTGATGCAAGAAGACAAAACCTGACGCCTGAAGAAAACAGAAGAAGAGAATGGCGGAACAGTCTGAAGCTGACCAGAAGCTGTCTCCTAAAAGAGCCGTTTTGGACACAACGGCTAAACCAATTCAAAATGATCCAATCTTCAGAAATTCATCTATAAAAGGACAATGATAGTTCTTGGATCATTTGCTCAAGCACAAAAAGAAAAATACAAGAGAGAAAATTCTGAAAAGCACTCAAATACAAAAAGATCTTACACCAACTTTTTTATTCTCTGTGTAAATGCTAGATTGATTGTTTTGTAATCATCTAAGGTGTTCTTTAGTTGAAAAAGAACAAGTGTGTGATCAATAGGAATATTGAGAGTATTGAGCTGAGTACTTGGTTGTAAGTATTCGGTGGTAGAAAAATCTAAGTGCTGGGTTGTAGTACTTAGTAGGAGCTAAGTAGACGAATAGAGGACGTACTCTTGCATACTCACTGCCTTGTAACGGGTTTGTGCTCTACCTTGAAAGAGCTCAGTATTGGATTGAAAATCCCAGGAGGAACTGGGGACTGGACGTAGGCAGAGAGGCCGAACCAGGATAAGTCGTGCTGAGTAACTTCTAAACTCTCTCTCTCAATATATATATATATGTGTGCATGTGTTGTTTGTTGTATTTACTCAGCTTATGAATTGTTAAAAGTGAAACTGAGTAAATCTGAGTGCTAAGTTGGAAGCTGACCTTTCAAGTGTCAATTCCTAACTCTCAAGTCAAGCAGTCTTAGTCAGCATAGAACTAAAACTGTCTGACTAATCAAACGCCCGTGCTGACCAACACGCTGAGTTATCAAACTCTTAAAATAACATTAAGTCAGCATAATTAAAAGCGAAAAAGTTACATTAGTTCCTAACCCCCCCTTGGAACTAATTACTAGGGACCAACAGCCCCAAGATGATGTTGTACGCCAATTGACCATCTATGATGGAGAACTCTAGGTCTCCCCTCCATACCTGATCCTCATCTGCCAATTCGCACTCTAGCGTTACTTGTCCCTTTGTCTGGATCATATGTCCTGTTACTCCCAGGATATCTACGATGACGGTTTCGATCTAAATAGGATCAACTTTGAGCTTGGCGAATGCCCCCTAGTGATGACGTTACATGAACTGCCAGTGTCTATCATCACCCTCTTCATTTCCCATCCTTCTACTACCATAGTGATGACGAGAGCATCTGCGTGTGGGGGAATCGCCGGACCAACATCTGCAAAGGGGCGGTTAAGTGATGCTCTATCCAGAGCAGTGGTTTTTGCCTTCTTTACCGTGGGCTGGTATCCTGGTCTGCCCGCGATGACATTGATGACTCCTTTTGTCTTTTTTCCGGATCATCTCTTAGTTTATCGCTATCTCCTTTTTTATCACTCTGAACAAACCTGTTCAGTTTTCCTCTCTCGATAAGCCTTTCTATCTCCCTAGCCAGCTCCCAGCATGCGTCCGTTTTGTGACCATTCCTCCTGTGGTACTTGCAATAATTCTTGGGATTTTTCCCCGTATTGGTGTACTCCCCCCTTTTGGCCCGGGGTATGAAATGCTCCGTTTGTGTTGGCTGTTCTCGATCCACATTAGCACTTCACTTTTGGAGGCGTTTAACGGTGTGAACGATGGCGTATATGTTGATTTGTTTCTGGAGCTTCTTCGTCTATTTCGAGAGGATGAATCAGGGATCTTCTCTTTTTCTTTATCCTTCTTTCGGGATTCGCCTTTCTCTTTTTTTGGGGGAGACGCTGACTCCCTCTGGATGTCATCAACTTCCATAAACTCTTTACATCTTTCCATCAGCTCCGCTATTGTCTTCGGTTTGTTTCTGATCAGATCCACCTGCAAACTCTTGCAAGTTGTGTTTTTTACTACCGCTTCTACAGCCATGGAGAGATCCACATCGACAACGCGAATGCATAACTTGTTGATTTTGTCAACATATTCTCGAAGGGACTCGTTTGGCTTCTGCTTTAACTTAAAGTGCTTCCGAGATTTTACCACCGGTGGAATGCATCCTGCAAATTTGGCACAAAACTCCCTACTCAATTGATCCCAACCATCTATCGATCCTGAAGGGAGAGATTGAAACCAATCATAGGCTGGACCCTTCAGTGTGGTGATAAACATCCTGCACAATACTGCTTCACTTGCACGGTTAAGCCCTAGCAACATACGATACTTCCTTGCATGGGCTTCAGGATTATCCTCATCGGAGTAGACTGGTATGTTGGGAATCTTAAAATGCCTATTAATTTCCTCGGCTTCAATCCATGCTGTGAAGGGCGAATCTCGATTGGCGTATGCATTATGCCTTGCATTCTCTTCATTCTGCCTTTGTATTTCTGCTCTAATCTGATCCGCTAGAGAACCTCGATTTCTCCTTAGGCGTCCTCTGCTAGGAGATCTAGTTCGTTGGGAAGAAGAGGAGCTGGACCCTGAAGATGGATCCGAGGGTGACCGTCTCCCGCCACTGCCACGTCCCCTTGGGGGAGTCCGTCCGCCTCCTCCTGGATTCGGTGGCAGATGCTGCATGTTATAGTGTGGCGGTTCTGCCCGGTTCTCATTCTCCCCTTGCCTGGGAGGCGGGGGCGATCTTCCACGACGGGGGGATCTAGTTCGACGTCTGTGATGAGAACGGGATTTGGATCGTCCTTTACGTCTGTGACCACTACGTCCGCCTTCTGGATGACCACTGCGTCTGCCTTCCGGATGACCAATCCCTGTGTTATGTCGCCCTGGATCCGTCGATGTCCCTCCCTGCGTCTGAGGTTCACTAATAGTGATCACTGGATTTGTGGCGTTTCCAAAGGGAGGCGGGTCATTCCTGCGGCTTCCTTCGGGTAAATCGGGAAACAAATTCCAATTTAATGGCAGGCTGCTAGCGAGCCCTGGATTGATGATCATTGAATCTACGAGTTGAGAGAGAAAAAATGAGGAATCTCTAGGTCTAGCGTAGACATTCTGCCATTGCGATATGGTTGGTCTAGGCGGATGATTATGATTTAACGAAGGAATAGTCCCTGTCGTGTTTCCACCTACGTCCAGGTTAGCGATATTAGCCCTTAACCGGCCTTCCATAACGGGTCCATGTTCTTTCCCTACAGTACTTGCGCAAATCTCCCAAAAGGATTCTGGAGACATGCTCCCTTCACCATGCATAGTTGGCGCATCGGGGTCTGGAAGACCAGTGCTTGTAGAGGGATTGGCTGAAAGAGGTACTGATGGCGTTGTAATTCCAGTTGTGGGGTTAGACCCTCCACTTGCCATTTTTGTAATCGTGAACTAAGTCTTTTTTTTATTAGGACTTCCACCTTCACCGCACCAATTGATAACTGGTGTAGAATTCTTGATCGGAATCCTTACCTGCGGGGGGGCGTCGTTGGGTTCGACGGGGGGAAGCTCCGATGGCAAAGTCAGTATAGGAATGGAGAATAAACTATAATGACAAAGTAGGGTTTAGGAGAATTGGAATGTGTACCTCAATAGCTTATGATGCAAGCTATTTATAGTCGTAAAGTCGTAACTCATTGGTTACTGGAAAGTCTCCATTAATGCCTCATTAATGACAGTTACTGATCTCATTCATGTATGACCGTTAGTTCATTAATGGGTCATTAAGGATCTTTATTGGGAATCGGCGTAACCATGATGGCAGGTCTCCCGTAGGTTTGACTATGGATGTCGTATGATAGAATCTAAGTGATTCACCACTCTGATGACTTGCTTGATACGCCTTAGCTTTCTCGATCACCTCCATACGTTGCCATTTTGGTTAATTACCTTTTCAGTCCCGTAAATCATATTTGGATGTTATCACATATATAGTCGTATTATTTTATAGTAAGGAACGCAAAATCCAATGAAAACACGAGAGATTTAGTAATTAATAATTTTTTAAGTGGAATAAAATGTACCTATGCATTTACGGCTTCTCGTTTCCCACAATACACTTATTGAGAGTTGCCAGTCTGATATTATTATTCTGATGTTTCCTTTGATTGCTTGCCATATCTTCTGGTTTCAACTCTATTATACTCCCTGCTTTGATTTCTCCCATTAGAATCTTCCTTCTAAAATCGAGATTTGTTAGGTCTTTAAGGTTGTACAAGAACGATATGTATTTATTTTTCTTGTTGCTATTTGAAAGGCACAGTCCCCAATTGTTGTACAATAATGACTCCACGGAAATTGTAACTCCGATAGGATCACAACTTGACTTGAAAATTCCATCCTTGCCGCATTCTTGCAACACTATATTCAACCCCTCGAAGACTTGTTGTCTTATATTATCCCTCAATACTCCATCAACATTGCTTTCTTTGTTTTTGGATTCTGAGACCACCTTTTTGTGAGAAATTTTGTTTTTGGAGAGTATTTTTTTGAGAGAGATTTCGTTTCTTGATTCAGCAACCTTCCGGGTATTCAAGTTTTTACAAGTCGATCTCTCAAGTGTTGGATTAGACACGTCCACAGCCACATGCTTACTGTATAATTGCGTTTTCCACTTAATAAAAACACGAGAAGCATATTCTCTAATAACTTGCTTGCACTTAGGATTGGACTTGAGAGAGTAAATGTTGTTGCCGACATTGGTGGAACATAGAAAAGTGTTGGTGATAGGGAAAGAGCAAAGCTTAGAGAGTGCTTTCAGACATCTGTCCTCCAATGCATCTGTATCAGCAGTCTTCAATACAACTTGTACCAAATCGAGAACTTGCTTCTCCATTTTTTTTGGTTTACATAGGAAGGCTAAACGCCCGAGCAAAAAGAAAGAGAAAGAAAAGAGAAAGGAAACCAGGGGTTCACGATTGTGAACGAATTATTCTACTCAAAGCTGTCCCTCTACTATCATCGTAGAGGATATCCTGGAGGCCTGCAGGAGGCACACCAAACTCATGGTGGCCCAAGGAACAAGAACCTGGGAAGTTCGCCAGCCAGTCAGCAGCACGGTTTCCTTCTCTATAAGAATGAATAAAAATAGTATCCCACTCTCTGTCCCGATAGGAGGTGCATAAATGAATAAGCCACGAGAACGGATGATGGATGTCAACAGCACTAGTCATCAGCCGAAGCACGACCTTAGAGTCGAGCTCCACAATTACCTTTCTGAACCCTTTCCGCCAGGCTATCTGAAGCCCAAAAAATAAGCCCCACAGCTCAGCCATAGACGAAGTACAGAATCCAATATTCACCCCAAAGCCACAGCACCAAAGCCCCCTGTCGTCCCGAATTAATCCCCCCTGCCGTCGCAGGTCCAGGGTTGCCCTTGCAGGACCCATCAGTGTTTAACTTGACCCATCCCTCGCTAGGGGGTTGCCAGGCTATCCAAATAGTTCTTGACAGACTATACGGGCCGCCACTCAAACTATCTTTAGCACGAATGAACTCATCACAAAATTTAACACAATACTCAATATGATTGCCAAGTAACTCCTTAGCGTTGAAGACCAAATCATTCCTAACTCGCCAAATCCACCAAATACTGCAGGCAAAGAAGAGTGGCCACGGGATGTGCCGAAACGAAGATGAAGACTGAATATTAGCCGTCAACCAAGGGTGCAGGGCGGACTGGAAAAACGTCACTCTTAAATTAGCGGGAACAACTTGCCGCCAAGCTGTTAGGATTCGCGGACAGTCCTGCAAGAGGTGCAGGATGGACTCGGGGGACCGACATCTCGGGCATCTGGGATCATTAGATAAGTGTCTTCTCACTCTATTTTCATTACAAAGGATGGCGTTATGTCCTACCTGCCAAATAAAGAACTTGAACTTCTCCGGGGCCTCAATCTTCCATATATTTTGCCAAAGGGGGTCAGCAGCTCCAGACACGTTTGGTTCAAGGAGATCATACCCGGAACTGGCCGTGTAGTTGCCTGAATTACTCTTAGACCAAAACCAAATGTCATCACTTCCACTCTGCGGACAGACAGCCAGAGCTGCAATTTTTAACATCCAAGAGGCATTCAGTAGCGTCCCGAGGCTCGTCCAGTCCCATCTCGAGGCCGACGCATCCCAGTAATCTGCAACCCGTCTACTCGCTTGCTCCACCGGGATAGGGCCCAGCGCAAAATCAATTAACTTCTTACCATCACACCACGGATCATTCCAAAAAGACGTGGAACAACCATTGAAGATTTGCTTGCTGATCCCTAATGTAAGAACTGCGCTCCCTGCTACAATACTTCTCCAAGAATGCGAGTGAGAAGGGTTGGCTTGGAAGCTCTCCATACCACTGCGCAGCCCACAATACTTTGCACGAACAACCTGAACCCAAAGTGGGTCCTGTTCAACCAGAACTCGCCAGCTAAGTTTGGCGATCATTGCCAAATTCGATCTCCTTGCCGTTCTAATGCCAAGACCACCTTCAATCCGCTTTCGACAAACCGTATTCCAGTTCAAAAGATGAACTTTCCTAGTCGTTCCATTAGAGCCCCAGATGAAGTTTCTACAAGCTTTGTCAATTCGGTTACAAATCCCTTTAGGCAATAACGTGGTCTGTATAGTGTATGTGGGGATGCTTAACAGAGCAGACCTTGTGAGAGTAACCCGACCCGCGAAGTTCAAGCACCCCGTCTTCCAGCCCGCTAGCTTGCTCTGAATTCTTTCCACCACTTTCTGATAAGTGTCCTTGCACACTCGCTTGTGTAAAAGGGGGACACCCAAATAAATCCCTAAGTCATGGGTGCGAGGGAAGCCAAGAACTTCGCTGATGCCCCTACCCATCGCCTCAGAAACATTTGGAGAGAAGAAGACCCGAGATTTCTGAAGACTAACTCTCTGGCCTGACGCATCACAGAACTTCCGAAGAGTATCTCTAATGATCACTGCCTGTTCCGTGCTTGCTTCTGACATTAACACTATATCATCTGCAAAACAGATGTGAGACAAGACGGGTCCCTGCCGAGTCATGCGGATGGCTTTCCAAGCAGAGCTCTCCACTGCATCCTGAATAAGGTGGGTCAGACGCTCGATGCACAGAACAAAGAGGTAAGGGAACAAGGGATCTCCCTGTCTGAGTCCTCTCGAAGGCTTAAATTGACGCAGTTTCTCACCATTCCACAAGACGCTCAATATGAACCTATTCATACCTTGGTTTTTGACGTAGATTTTACTACAAAATCCTTGGAGATTCTTATTTGATATCCACGTTCCAATAAACTCAATCCTAAACATATACTCCTACTATTGTATTTTATTATTCCCGTTGTATCTAATATGCTGCCTCCACATTTATTATCTTAATACACATTTTTATATTTGTTTATTTTCATTGCCTTTGACCTAACTTATATTCCCCTTATATCTATTATAAAAACTGAAAACGCTATTTCCAAGTCTGGAAAAATAATGTCAAATCCGCACTAAAAAGATATGATTATATCATTAGTGCTGCTAATACTACTACTAATTAAATTTTATTTTTATTGTTCGGAAATTTTGTTCGGTTCTTGTACTTGATAATATCGACAAATAGATTAATTTGTGTTTCGAACCCAATACATTAAAGACCGAAACATAAATGGTTCCATGGCTTTCAAAGGCCCATCTAGCTAGGAGTGCACATAAAAATCCGAAAAACCGAATCGAAACCGAACAGAAAATAAGGTTAACCGAAATCAATGGACTAGTGTACGGTTTTTAATTTTAAAAATAGTGTTTAATGATTACGGTTCTTGTATTTTAAAAAATTAATTAAATATTAAAAATATAAAAAATTATTTATTTATATTTATATATATAATTATATATTACCCCACTTAGAATAAATACATGGTCAATAACAAAAATTTAATAAGAAACACAAATTATTTTCGGTGACTAAGACTCAACTTCCCTAACCAAACACCAAAAACTCTCATTTTTAATATGAAAAGGCAAATACGAGGTGAAAATGGAGTAAACAAAAAACGCCATATGTGTTCATAGTCCATAATCCACAAAGATATAATGCACGCACATCTCCCTCTCCGTTGTTAATCTATTCAACTCGCCATTAACCTACCATCCCACTCACAATAAAAATTAGAATTGTTTTATTATTTTTTATTTACCAATGGTTAGAATCCGAAATAAAAGGTTAACCGACCGAAATAATTGGTTAATTGATTAGTGGTTAACCGAATTTAGTGGACTGGTGTACGGTTAGTGTTTTTAAAAAACCGATCAAACGGTTAACCGACCGAATTAACTTTAATGGACTGGTTAACCGACCACGTGCACCCCAACATCCAGCAACGGACCTAAATGCGTCATATACTTAATCATTACACATCAGATAGATTAGCCACAGTAGTATATGATGTGATCCGATAATCTGAATCCATGTAAAAAAGAAGAATATATATCAGTTATTTATAACTGTATGCATAAATAAAAAAACAAAACCTAAAGCAGATATCAAAAAATACCTGTTTTTATCGTTGTTAAAGAAATCAGAATGAAGACCACTGTTTTTATTCGTTGTTAAAGAAATCAGAATGAAGACCAGCGTTGGATAAGGATCTAGAAATCATTTTTCCCAAGTGGATGTGTAACGACCCGGTCCGAAATGGGTGGCGCCGGGGTACAAGGCCTGAGCAAGGAGCGGCCCATGGAATGACGATGGGGGCAGGTAGGGGTGTTAATGAGCTAGGGTGGCTCACGAACTATTCGAGCTCGGCTCGGTCAAAGCTCGGTCAAAGCTCGACTCGAGCTCGCGACCGGCTCGAAACATTAACGAGCCAATACCAAGCTTAGAGAGGTTCGGCTCGAAAGCTCGCGAGCCGGCTCGAATATTTTAATTAATATATTTTATTAATATTTAATTTATAATATGTTATATATTTTATTAGTAATAAATATGAAAAATTGTAATAAATAACCTTTTCTTTAAGTAGTACCTAATAATAGTTTTTGGGCCCAAATACATATACCCAACCCAAACCAAAAACCCACCATTTATGTGTGAAGCTCGATTTGAGCTTAAAAATTTCAGGCTCGCGAGCTTTTCGAGCTCGAGCCGAATTTGACTCGAGCTCGAGCCGAGCCTGAAATTTCGAGGCTCGTCGAGTTTCGAGCCGAGCTCGAGTAAAAATTTAATCGAGCCGAGCCGAGCCTGGCAGGGTTCGGTCTCGGCTCGGCTCGTTAACACCCCTAGGGGCAGGAATGAACTGAATCCCACATTGGAAATGGAGAGGGAGTGATTGGGGCTTATTAGTAAGATGAGAATCCAATACATGAAGACGCGTTTTAAAGCCGTGAGGCCCAATGTGTTAGAATTGGGCCAAAGCGGACAATATCTACATGGTATTGGGACAAGGTGTTACAAGATGGAAAAGAAAAGCTTTTGGATTCTGAAGGAGAGGGTTGACAACGGTTGTTGTGTCCTGAGATTCAATGACATGATAAAGGTTAACCTAATGGACTAAAAACTAGTTCCAATAAGAAAAGAACTAAATTTTAGGAATTGATTAAGTAATTCAAAGTAAATCAGTAAACATGGTAATGAATAATGCCTAATTTGAAGCTAATGTCTAATCAGTAAATCAAATATTATATACCTGTATACAAAATTTGGTTGACCACTAAAAAGAGATAAAATTGTACAAGTTCAAGAGCACCATTGATACAAGTCTTTAATTTCGTATTTTAACTAGTAAAATCAAATTTAGAATCAAACTAAACATGATTTATAAATATGCAAATCATCATGATTGTTGTGTCACATCAAAATTTCTCTGGTAGTCCATATTCTTTATCACTTAATTTCAGTAATAATCAGTTCAGTTCAATTCAGTTCAGTATTCAGTTTCAGTATCCAGTAATTTATCATTATTTATTATATTATAATAATTATTATTATTTATCTATAATTTATTATTATTATTATTATTATTATTATTATTATTATTTATACTTTATCATTATCTATAAATTAGATAAAAGTCAAGAAATGATAGTTTATTAAAATATATATCGTTTAATAAAAAAATTAAAACTAAAGATCCATATTTAAAAATTAGGAATTGCATCCATATTATGAATTATTTCTAAAATTTACCGAATTTATCAATGTTAGGAATAAAATTGCACTATTTTAGACGTTAGGTGTAAAATTACTCCTGACCCAAAACGTTATGTTTGCACTTTAACCCTTAATTAGAATAAAAAGTTAAGAGTTTATATTCATATAAATATTTGTATTTAATTTCATAGGCTTTAAATTATATGTAAATTTGTGTTTGTATGTAATTTGTATTTTTAATTTAAATTAGACTCATTTTTATTTAATTTCATAGGCTTTTATCAAGCTAAGATTTTATCAACCCGGGCTTTTATTTGATATTCAACTTAGTTTTATCTTTAATAATATATTTATTTAGGGTTAATTAAAAATAACTACCCTGTGGTTTGGCGGATTTGCGATGTGGTACCTGTGGTATTTTTTTTTTTGCAAACACAACCTTATGGTTGTAAAATTTTACATGTTTTTTTACTTTGCCAAATTTGACCGATAACGACTTCGAAATGAAATTTTTTAAGAATTAAACTTGTTTGGTATCATATTTACTATGGAACCATATTCTTAATTTTTCAAAATCATCATTTTTGGAGTTTTCTCTCTCTAAACATTATCTTTCTCTCTCATAAAAAAACAATACCTAAATGACCTCAAACCTAAAAAGTTGAAGAATTAAAGTTGCTTAAAATATCATTTAGCTCTTGAAAATTTTCATTTCGAAGTCGTTATCGGCCAAATTTGGCAAAGTAAAAAAAAACATGTAAAATTTTGCAACCATATGATTGTGTTTGCAAAAAAATATACCACAGGTACCACATTGCAAATCGGCCAAACCACAGGGTAGTTATTTGTAATTAACCCATTTATTTATTATTGATATTATTAGCTTTATTAGAACCATTATTATTATTATAAGTTTATTAATGTCCAATATTATTATGGGATAATTACTAATCTGACCCAATCAAGGACCCCAATTTACATATCTAGCCCACATTGCCTTAAAGTTACCAAATTAGACACTTTCACCCATTTTGGACAAAACTAACCTTAGTTCTATTCGATCAATCGATCGATCTTCTTCTTCTTCCGCTTCTTCTTCTTCTTCTTGTTATTCTTCTTCTTCTTGTTCTTCTTCTTCTCCATTTCAACTTCTTCTTCGGTTCATCTTCTTCAATTTTTGATACCAATCGTTAGCGATTTTTGAGATTTTTGACATATTATGTTCAATTTCCCGTACAAATGGTATAGTTTTAGCTTATACGCTTGCTTTTTTCGTTGGTTTTGCCTCTTTCTTCATCTGTAATGGTATCGTTTCAATTTCCTCTATTTTCCATAATTTTTTTCCATTTTTCTCCATTATTGTCGCATTTGTGACGAAATTGTCGCATTTCGTCACAAATGCGACAAGAGTTGTCGCATTTCGTAGCAAATGCGACAACTCTTGTCGCATTTGCGACGAATGCGATAATTCTTGTCGCATTTGCGACGAAATGCGACAATTCTTGTCGCATTCGTGACGAAATGCGATAATTTCGTCACAAATGCGACAACAATGGAGGAAAATGGAAAAAAATTATGGAAAATTGAGGAAATTGAAACGATACCATTACAGATGAAGAAAGAGGCAAAACCAACGAGAAAAGCAAGCGTATAAGCTAAAAATATACCATTTGTACGAGAAATTGAACATAATATGTCAAAAATCTCAAAAAGCGCTATCGATTGGTATCAGAAATTGAAGAAGATGAACCGAAGAAGAAGTTGAAACGGAGAAGAAGAAGAAGAAGAAGAAGCGTATGAAGCGGAAGAAGAAGAAGAAGAAGAGAAGGAGTAGATCGATCGATTGATCGAATAGAACTAAGGTTAGTTTTGTCCAAAATTGGTGAAAGTGTCTAATTTGGTAACTTTGAGGCAAGGTGGGTTAGATATGTAAATTGGGGTCCTTGATTGGGTCAGATTAGTAATTATCCCTATTATTATTAAGTTCAATTCAGTTCAGTATTCAGTAGCATTCAGTTCAATTCAATTCAATTCAGTTCAGTTTTTTTCAGCGATAAAGAACAGAGCCTTAATCCAGATGGAACTAGTTTGACCTAGGGGTGAGCAAAACCGAACCGAAACCTAAAAACCGAAAAAACCGAACCGAACCGATTTATAGTTTGGTTTGGTTCGGTTTTCATTAAATAAGGAGTTTGGTTTTCGGTTTGGTTCGGTTTTGTTCGGTTTTAAACCGAACAAAACCGAACCGAATATAAATATATATTTTTTATAATTTTTATAAATGTAATACTACAACTGATCCTTTCAAAAAGAAAAAAATACTATAAGTTAGTAATATATGACTGTAAAAAGATAAAACTTTGAAAAGGTATAAAAGTTTTCATTCACCCACGTGATCCATCCTGACAAATTCAAATTCCAAAACAAAATTGAAGCCTACAATTACAACTACATCACCTCATCTCTGTAAATATTAAAAACCATTAGGTAATACCAATTAATTTATCAAAACCCATTAAAACCCCATTAGTTGTTCTAAAATTCCTTTTTTTTTTTAATTGTTCTAAAATTTCTATTCAGCTTCTCTGTTAAATTTTATCTTCAACCCACGCCCTTTGGAAGTTGATATTTCATTTGTGAAACAACCCATGTCGACAGTTTCCTTTCAAAAACCAACCTCCGACCTCCTCCTTTCCGTCTCGTCGTGGTCTTCCTCCTTCCCTTCTTGCCGTCCTCCTTCCCTTCTTGCCGTCGTCAATCGTTCTCTACTTGTTTGTTGTGTTGAATGAATGATTTGATATAGGAGGATTATGGAGATAGAGAGAGATAAGTAATGACACAATTAATGGTTTGAATCACGTTAATGATTCTGGCTCAGAGGCCTTGTATTTATAGTGAGCCAATAGTAGTTTGTATAGGAATACAATACATAAGTATAATCGTAATGAAACTCTACCTAGCTAGGAATATAGACAGATTGAAACTCTAACTAGATAGGAATCTATTTACAGATATTAATAAGAATATTATCTCTAACACCCCCATCAAGCCGATGGCGGGCACGAACAAAGAGGCGAGAGCGTAGCATCGTGAAGCGAGCCGAAGCTAGCGGCTTGGTGAGTATGTCTGCAACCTGATCATCGGTTGGAATAAATCTGACATTGAGAAATCCTCTGTGAACTTGTTCACGAACAAAATGATAGTCTAGCTCAATGTGTTTCGTGCGAGCATGAAACACTGGATTTGAGGTGAGATAAATTGCTCCAACATTATCACACCATAACTAAACCGGGGTAGGTAATGGAAATCCGAGATCCGATAGAAGAGATTTTAGCCATAGTAGTTCTGCAGTGGCATTTGCTACTGCTTTGTATTCACTTTCTGTTGAGGATCTGGCTATTGTGGGTTGCTTGCGGGTCTACCACGATACAATACTTGATCCAAGGTAAACACAGAAGGCACCCGTGGATCGTCGATCATCAGGACACCCTCCCCAATCACTATCTGAGTAACAATGGATGTGCTGTATTGGTTTGATGGACATGACTATGCCAAAGTCTGATATGCCCTGAATATAGCGCAAGACCCTCTTGACTCCTTTCCAGTGCTCATCAGTTGGACAGTGCAGAAACTGGCATAATTTGTTAACTGCAAATGCAATGTCAGGACGAGTGAATGTTAAGTATTGAAGTGCCCCAACAATGCTTCGATATTCATCTCCAGAGGTTAAGCTGGTGCCTAGCTCCTTTGAAAGTGTTGGTGTGGTGGCCATGGGTGTTAGTGTGGGCTTGGAGTCAATCATCTTCACTCTGTCAAGGATGTCAGCCACATACTTGGCTTGACACATGTGAATGCCATCCTTCTCATATCGTATTTCAATTCCAAGAAAGTATTCTGCCTTGCCAAGATTGCGAATGGGAAACTCATGTTCGATGGCTGCAATAGTGTTGGTGATGTGTGCAGGGTGGTTCCCTGTTATGAGTATGTCATCAACATAGCACAGAATGTAAGTCTTTTCAGTATCGGTGCGTCTGATGAACAAGGAGTTGTCAGCCTGTGACATTTTGTACCCAAGGGAGAGGAGGAATGTTCGAAGGCGAGTGAACCATTCTCGCGGTGCTTGCTTCAATCCATAGAGACTTTTTTTGAGAAGACAGACATGATCTGGTCGGTCACTGTCCTGAAAACCTCTGGTTGCTCCATATATATGGTCTCTGATAAGTTTCCATGAAGAAAGGCATTGGAGACATCTAGCTGATTGATGAACCAGTTGTTTGCTGCTGCAATGGCAAATACAGACCTGATGGTTATAGCTTTGATTACTGGACTGAATGTTTCTTTGTAGTCAATCCCAGCTTTTTGAGTGAATCCTCGTGCTACCAAGCGAGCTTTGTGACGATCAATGGTTCCATCAGACTTCTTCTTTGTACGAAAGAGCCACCTGGAAGTGATGACATGCTGATCATGTGGTCTCGGTACAAGTTGCCATGTACCATTGTCTAGAAGAGCTTGAATCTCTTCAGACATTGCTGTACGCCATTCTGATTGTTTGTTGGCTTTACTGAAGCATGTGGGATCTACTATGCCATTTGGATGTGTAGCTAAAAGTCCCTCAAACCTTCCTCTTGACTGAAGGGATGATTGTCGAAGTTGCATATAATGTTGTCGTGGACCAATCAGCGGTGCATTGCGAGGCCTGGGCCTTTCAGTTGGAATAGGAGCAGCTGGTGCAGTTTCAGGAAGAGGAGAATCAGTTTGTGGCATGATGTTCTCCTCATGAGGTACTACATTCTGTATTTCCGGTGTGGTGATGTTCACAACATCAACTGGTGTGCTAGGATCATTCTGAGGAATAGGTGTTGATGCAGCAGTGACCACTGGCGACAGATATTGAGTGGAGCTAAAGGAGCACTGTTTGTGGCTTCGGAGTCAGAAGGAGTAATTGGGGTTCCAGGATGAGGTCCGGAGTGGACAGGTGTGATGGGTTGGGAGTATGGAACCAAGTTAGAAGAAGATATTATAGGGTTGGGATTAGAGAAATTACCTGGATACGGGCCGAGTAGAGATGGTAGTTGACACGATGTGCTTACCCCCTGAGTTGCTAGATGAAGGTGATGATGCAGTGATTGCTGATGCAGGAAAAACTTCTTCATTGTGCTGCACAAACTTGCAGATGTATATGCGTCCGGTGGCATATTCAAGACATATATTGTCAAACCCGACCCTAAACGGCATCAGGTATGACAGGAAAAGTTACAAATACCAAATGTACTACCATAATCGAAGGCAAACCGAACTATAACTAATTTTCTTTATTTTATTTTATTTTTCTCTCTAGTCGTTATTCTATTCTCAAACTCCAATTCCCTCTATAATGTTATAAAAATCTATATTTCTATCACAAATTTTTAACACACCGCTCAAATGCAACAATTTTAACATTTGCATCTTTACTGGTCTAATCTAATAATCAAATAATCCGAAATAAGCATTTTCCTTAAATTCTCTAAGATAAGGTATCTATTTGGCTTGGACTTGATAAGTCTATCAAGCTTCCTACGTATCCCGAATGATCTTTTAATATTTAAATCGGGAATCAAAGCCACGTAGTTCTACCGAACATACCCGATTATATTCAAAATCATCTCAAGTCCTAAAATGACCCCTTTTTTTTACCTTTCTAAGCAAATCAAACTCAAAGTCTAAAAATGAGTTTTATCATACAGAATAACTCAGATCTACAACAATTTTTATTAAACGAAACCAATTGAAACGTCTAACACAAGTTTTTACCAAACAAACCGATTTAACCACATGAATTAACCCGAGTCCTAATTGTCCCTTTTTTTATTTCGTTTACTGTTCATAGTTCATCTGTACCATTCACTACTAGAATTCATTTGATTGAAGTAGCTCCACTATCATTAGATTAATCAAACCAGTATTTTATCAATGATAACTGCACTTAACTTAGCATGCATTCCATACTTTGAATATATTAATTGTTGAGGTGGAAGTATAACTCACCAATAAAACATCACAAGGAAATAAACTCACTATCCAACATGATTGACCAGAAAATATGAAAGGCAAAATATTAGTGTAAGCTTGATCAAGTTTTGCAAATTAGTGAGTCCAACAATCTACCCATAAGCGAATTCAACACATAAACAGGAGTCAATTTGAATTATGCACATGATCTATAGTTCATATCCCTAAACTATTTCAGCAAATTCATTATAAATTTTACCATCCATGGAGACATACTTACTCGGATTTGCAAAAGTGAAAATCAGAAGAATCCAATTGTTTCATATGTAGATCCGCTCACCAGAGACCCAGTACGGTCGAACAGTGACAGTTTTCCACTAGGAAGCAAGCATCGAAGCGAAACACTCTATTTTCCTGGGAGTGAAAGTGAATGAAACTCACTAGAATCCTACGAAACGGCTACCATGGATGGAGGAAACGGATTGAACTCATCGGAGCCTTCCTATGTCCGAATAGAGAGAGAGCGAAGTGAAGAAGCGGTTGAATCGGTTTAGAGAGAGAAAGCAAGGTCAGGAAGAAGATGAAGTCCCTACCCTGACCACTATGTTTGTGTATAAATCCCTATGTTTGATCGTGCTAGACAATTCTAGAATTAGGGAAAAGTATATAAGTTATTCCCTCAATTTAATAAAATATACAATTAGGTCCCTATATTTCTCCTTTTAATTTATTCCAGCATTTCAATTTAGTTTCAATTCTTCAATTTAGCCTCGAATCTTCCAATTCGAGTAATTATTCTTTAATTCATTCCCTCATCAGTTTCGTACTTATTTTTAATTTAGGAGTAAATAAAAAATTAAACGATTAATTGTTCAATATCCGTCGAAAAACTGAAAATTCATCAGTAACTCAAATAATCAATTGGTGTTCAATATGAACCTTTATTATTTATTATTTCAATCATAAAAAAATGTCATCGCATATAACCAATCTCGATTCTTGTTAAAATCATATGTAAAAGTATAAACTGATTAAACCCAAAGATGTTATTTCGGGTCTAAAGAAATAAAATTAAAATAATGAATGCAAAATAATATATAATCTAATATGTCAAAAACTATTTGGGTAAAGACAGCCAGTCTCAGCCGACTTCTGAAAGAAATGAAAAGAAAAAGGTAAGATGTGAAAAAAATATTTGGGTACGGACGTGACATATATCCCCAGAATGATTTTCTGATGGACCAAGGTAGACACATAACTTGGAGCGAAAGTCAAATTTGTGCTGATTGTATGGACGAAGAAGGGGATAAATGCCACTGCCAAAAATGCGTAAGGCCTTATAGGCAGACTGTTTCTTGTAGAACAAGAAATATGGTGACTTGTTGTTTAGGATTTTGGTGGGTAAGTAGTTAATTAGCCTAATGCTGTGTATCATGGCATAGTTCCAAAATTTTAAAGGTAAAGATGCATTAGCTAGCAAAGTAAGGCAGGTATCAACGACATGTCTAATTTTTCTCTCAGCTATATCGTTTTGTGCATGAGTGTGAGGGCATGCAATCTTGTGTATAATGCCATGTCGTTTGAAAAAAGGTTGTAGTTTTTGAAACTCCCCCCCAAGATCAGAGTAAATGTTCTTAACCCTTGCATTATACTGATTAGAGATCATTGCATAAAAATCACAGAAGGTTGAAAAAACATCACTCTTATTCTTTAAACAAAAAATCCATCCAAATCTAGTGAATTCATCAATGATTATTAAAAAATAACGGTGGCCAAGACAGGAAATAACTGGAGCTGGCCCCCAAACATCCAGATGTAAGTTCTCAAAAGTAAATGTGCTAGAGCGACTAATAGATGGTAAAGAGCTTCTAGCAAGCTTGCCTAATGGACAAAAAGAACAATTGCTAACTGGTTTTGAAGAGGATAGATTGTTTCCTTTGATAACTGAGCTGACTGTCTGATTCTGACAATGTCCAAGCCGTGCATGCCACCTTTCAAAAGACACCTTCTCTCCAACTAGCGCCTCCTTCAGGGTGGGTATAAGCACATAAAGCCCATCTTTACTCGGGCCCCGTAACAGGATTTCCCCAGTTGTTTGGTCCTTCACAAGAAAATGGTTAGGCCAAAATTCAAAGAAACATGAGTTGTCACGGGTAAATTTTTGAACAGACAGTAAAGATTTTGTAAGTTTGGGAACAAGTAGGGCATCATTAATTTTCAAATTATTGATACTTGAATTTCCAAAGTGAGAAATTTGCAAACCTTGACCATTGCCAAACTGAACTGTATCATATCCTGGATACGGCTGCATTTGTTGAAGTTGAGTTGGATTTGCCGTCATGTGGTTGGTTGCTCCAGTGTCTAGGTACCATGGCTGATTAGGACCCATGAATGGATTCGGTGGTTGTTGCCATGCCATGTGCGCTTGTGGTCCAGAATTGTATTGTGCTCTTGAATTGTTCTTTGGTCTTTTGCACTTGTCAGCCCAGTGGCTTGGATCACCACAATTGTAGCACTTGCCACTTCTTCTCTTCTTTGGATTTTGCTTATTTGCTTGATTTGTTTCCATGGTGGATACATTGGCCTCCCGATGTGCTGATACACCCTCGGGCTGAAGCAGAGTTGTCTTTCTGGTCGATTGAATCATGCCCTCAACTACCTTCAAGTTGTGCAAAATCTCTTGATAGTTGATGTTTGTACCGCGCTGAGTTACAAGATTCTGGACAGTGGAGCGATACTCTTCGGCTAAACCTTTGTAAAGAACTGATGGTAGTAGATGTCGAGGATAAGGATTCCCTGAGGCAGCCAGATCATCAAGGATGGATTTCACTTTTTGCATATATGCCGTAACAGACATTCCCCCTTGCTCAAGTTCATGCAGTTCGACTCCCATCTGAAACTGCTTGCTGCCTGTAATAAGCCCGTAGGCATCCTCTAATGCTAGCCAAATATCATGTGAGTATTTGAGATATGCAATCTCAGAAAACACCTCTTCGGTGATAGAATTTAGGAGCAAGGTCCTAACCACATTTTCTACATCATCCCATTGAATAAAAAGATGGATTTATGACTAAATCCGTAGCTGATGTCACAAAACCTGTTCTAGGAATAAATTTGGGTGGGGGTGGTGTTGAACTAAGAATGTGATGAAGAAGATGATAGGTTTGAAGGGTGGATTCCATGGACATTCTCCATGCTTTGTAGTTATTCGGAGTTAATTTGATATTAATGTTAATATTTGTGGGTGGTTGTCTTGGTTGTTCAACATGAGTGGAGATAGGTTCTGGAGGGACAGGATTGCTTCTAGTATTAGGGATGGATGGTGAAATAAAGTTGTGTCTAACATTGTTTGACGGTGCATCAACAGTGTTATGAAACGAATTTGAGAAGAAAGAAAGTGAGGGATCATGGGATAATTGAGTATTGTAACAAAATGGTGAAGTATGAGATTCAGAGATAACCTGATTTCTGTTACTGGCTTCAGCGGCCTGATACGCTGCTAGGGCAGCAAGAACTGATGGAGAAAAAAGAGTTGGAGGTGTCGCAGATTGTTGCACTTGAATAGATGGTTGCTGAACCGAAACTTGTTGATTCCGTGTCTGTGGAATAGCCGCCTGATATGCCGCGAGTGCGGCTAGGATTGCAGTGTCGTTAACAGAAGGCGTTGGTGTCGCGGTTTGCCCTAACTGTTTTTCAAACGCTGCTGCCGCGGTTGGAGGAGGCGCGGGTTGCACAAAGAACGCAGGTGGAGGACGCGTCTGGGCAGCGACAGCCGCGGTTAATGGTGCAGCTAGCGTTGCGGGCGGCGGCTGTGCGTTAGGGTTCGGAGGTTGCGCCGATGTGGTTGCCGCGGCGGTCGGTGGAGGACGCGTCTGGGCTTCGGCCGCCCTTGCGCTGGCCGCCTGATACGCTTCAAGGGCCGCGCGAACCTCCGGTGGGAAGGTGTCGCCGACGGTCTGCAAGTGAGGTGCGGCGGCCGCGGGTGTTGGCACGGCTAGGAACACAGAATCGCCGGTGACAAAAGGCGAGGTGAATCTCCATCCCTCCGTCGCGAACGACCCACCGTAGGCGTCGTTTGTGTTTCCGGCAGCGGCGGAGTGAGAGGCGCCGGCGGATTCGAGTTGGACTGCGGCGACACCGGCGGTGGCGGCGGATGCAGCGGCAGCGGCTTTGAACTGTGAATAGGTGGGTGATTGAGGATGATCAGAGGATTCGGAGGATGCTGAAGTGGATACTACTGATACCATGTTGAATGAATGATTTGATATAGGAGGATTATGGAGATAGAGAGAGATAAGTAATGACACAATTAATGGTTTGAATCACGTTAATGATTCTGGCTCAGAGGCCTTGTATTTATAGTGAGCCAATAGTAGTTTGTATAGGAATACAATACATAAGTATAATCGTAATAAAACTCTACCTAGCTAGGAATATAGACATATTGAAACTCTAACTAGATAGGAATCTATTTACAGAGATTAATAAGAATATTATCTCTAACATGTTGACTGTTAATTGGTCGGCAATGACCGGTGAAGCCTTATGGAAAATGTTGGAAACATAATAGGCATTCCATCCATTGGCTAACATTGAGATTTAAGAAGGGAAAAAACCAAACGCCAAGGAAAAGAGATTGAACTGGAGATTTGTTGGAGTATTATTGAAGATTTGAAGATAGACTTTTTGTTCGGTTCCTACCTAAACCAAACCGGACCGGTTCGGTCTGAACCGAACCGAAATTTAATTTGGTTCGGTTCGGTCTATAAAAACAAGCTAATTTTGGTTCGGTTTTGTTTGGTTTGGTTCGGTTTTCAGACCGAACCGGACCATGCTCACCTCTAGTTTGACCAAACAAGAAGTAGACTTAAAAACATAAACCCATAAATCAAAATGACCAAAGAAAAAGATATCAGAATCATATGGCATAAAAACATGAGGAGATACATAATTTAAATCCCCAAAGAAAACGATATCAGAATCATATGTCATGTTTAACATAAGATGCCCTCACTTTCTTTATACCAACGTCAGTAGTGCTCACCTGGACCCTGAATGACCAAATGAATTTGGTCATTCGTCGTTAGATCTAGGCTCATTATAATCCTGCGGTGGATATCCAAAACATCCTAAGGTATAGATTTAGTGAGCCTAGATCTAATGGTGAATTTGGTCATTCAGGGTCCAGGTGAGCGCTACTGATACCAAAGTTACACAAGAAACCCTCACTTTCTATTTCCTCAATAACTAGCTTTTCCCTTTATCACCGTCTTTCTCCTTAACCAGTCCTCGGCAAAGAAGCGGCTAATATGATCGAGAGGCGACTACCTAAGAAGTGGTGTAGTGCAGAAGAGAAACGGAAATATTAAAGCTTGAGAGTTTCGAAAACTTACCGGAGAATCAAATCCCCATTAACGTTGTTATCAAATAAACGAGAATGAGAACAGTCACCGCCGTCCAAATGAGAGTCGTTGTTCGTAAACAAAAGAGTTAGAGTTTTGGTTTGGAAGAGGATGAGGGAAAGGAGGAGAAGGAGTTAGGGTTTTGGTTGGACGTTTTTAATGTTTTTAATAGGGGTGCACATGGTCGGTTAACCAGTCCATTAACAAAAACCATTAACCAGTCCATTTAATTCGGTTAACCATATTTCGGTTAATATAAACTTCGGTCGGTTAACCATTAGTGACTTTTCGTAGCAAATATCACTTTACATCTATAATTATTCACTTTAAAATAAATATATAATTATTTAAATATTAAATAAAAATATGTAACTTCAAATTTAATTAACAAAATTGCCAAAACAAATAAGTTTTAAGTTATTTTGATATTTTTAACTTAAAAATTAAATGCAAATATGTATATTTATAGATTGATAATTAAATTTCTACATATATTTATACTAGTTTTATGTGCATTAATACATAATCGGTTTATTTTTCGGTTTCGGTTAACCATCGGTTTTTAAAATAAAAACCGTAAACTAGTCCATCGGTTACGATTAACCTATTTTTCGGTTTGGTTTCGGTTTCGAAAATCGGTTTTCCGATTTTCCGGTTAGTTTTGTGGAGCCCTAGTTTTTAAGGCTTTAAATTATATTCTTTTTGATATTGATTAGCGGACATGAAATGTTATTTCATTTTAGAAAAGGAAAAAAGTTGTTAGATTATTAGGTTTTGATTGTTATTTTGATTCAAGCAGTCGAATGAGCCTGAAATTTAACAACACCACAATGGAATTGGATGATCTGAGGGTTAAAACGCGATGTCATCAACCTCCGCCTCTGCATCCGCCATCGCCAATGCGTCTACTCCCAAAAGCAGCTCGCACAGAGACAGATGAGGCCTGTAGCCAGAGCAGTCTCTGCGCTAAAAACTCCTGCAATTGTTGAATTATCTTTTACTAGAGGATAAAAGAGATGTTCAGGGTCCAGGAAATCATTATAAATCAACAGTGGTTGGAGAGATTCAAAATCGTTCAGCATATCTATTAGCTGAAAGCACAATGGTCCATGAGATATTTCAAGTTTTTACCATATGATAGCTTATTTCAAGTTTTTACAATGGTCCATGAGATATTTCAAGTTTTTACCATATGATAGCTTATTTTCAATGTCATCCATTGCTTCTCAATTTTCAATGTTATTTCATTTTAGAAAAGGAAAAAAGTTGTTAGATTATTAGGTTTTGATTGTTATTTAGATTCAAGCAGTCGAATGAGCCTGAAATTTAACAACACCACAATCGAATTGGATGACCTGAGGGTTAAAACGCCATGTCATCAACGTTCGCCTCCGCAACCGCCATCGCCAATGCATCTACTTCCTAAAGCCGCTCGCACAGAGACAGATAAGGCCTGTAGGCAGAGCAGTCTCTGCTCCAAAAACTCCTTGCAATTGTTGAATTCTCTTTTACTATAGGATAAAAGAGATGTTCAGGGTCCAGGGAATCATTATAAATCAACAGTGACGAGTGCTCACAATAGCATAGTTGGAGAGATTCAAAATTGTTCAGCACATCTTTTAGCTCTAAGTACCATGGTCCATGAGATTTTTCAAGTTTTTTACCATCTGATAGCTTATTTATGCATCAGTTGATTTTCAATTTTGCAGATAAAAGCTGATGTTGAAACAAAAAAGTGATTTCATCAACGGACTTATCAAAATGGTGGTAGCCGAGTTGAAGATGTCTTGAAATTTGTAGATTGGCTTGATGATGAACTCTCAACACTGGTAACTTTCAAATCCTTTCCAAGTTTTTCTATTAGTTGGTTATCTGTTGCTGCCTATGTTGCACTGAAATTGAAACTGAATCGGAAACGTTATTTCTAAAAATTATAGCTAGGAAACTCTAACTGAAACGGAAAAGAAACTGAAATCGAAACGGTTATGAAATGCGGAAAAAGAGTTTCTGTGCAACATGGGTTGCTGCCTGCCTTGCTGGCTGAGTTGTTGTTACTATAAAATACTTTTGTTCATCAGTGATTGTAGATACTATTGTTCATCAGTCATTGCACGAAAGAAATTAATCAAATTAGGGTATGAATACAAGTCATTTTTGTGCTATTGCTTGACCTTATTCGATTCAGTTTTCCGAGTTTACACTTGCGATGGCCAAGTCTATAGATTGTTGCTATATTAGCTTTACCTTCAATAGCTTTATATGTTCAAATATCTTCTTGGAAATAACTCATACCTGTGCACTAGCAGTGACATTATTTAATTATATGCTCAAATTAGCTTTCTCCCCAAGGCATACTTCATTTCCCAATGTTATTGAATTTAAAAGGCAGAGCTAGCCGAGTTGCAAGCAGTATGCGATTATAGAAATGAACTCTCAAATCCTCTATTCTTCCCTCTCTGGACCTTAATTTTCATTTCCCAGTGTTATTGAATTTATATTAGCTTACCTTCAATAGTTTTACATGTTTAAATATCTTATTGGTGCATTGGATGGCAGCAACATCTTGATGTATACATTTTTTCGACGCTTGGATAGAGACATTGTTGTTTATCAAATTCTTGCAGCGTGATCTCGATCACTCATATTTTACTGTTGATCTGATAGCACACATTAAAACTCTGTTTTGGGAAAGCCAAATTCAACTCTGTCTAGGATCGTAAAATCACTTAACTCCGTCTTTTGAACATTTTTTAGTTCAACAAACATCTTTACTTTCAAGTAACTGATTTAGTCTGCTGGGACTCTTCTGAGCTTTACTCTTGTGGCAAAATGCTTCCACTTTCACAATTTCACTAAACTTTGACCGTGATACAATTTTTTTCCCAACGCACACCTTAATGATAAATCATTGCATGCCTAGTCTATATGAATTTGATATCCTCTTGTTACTAAAAGCGAAGCTTCATTATCATTCGAACTATTCATGTGCTAAAAGTTTAGACCGTGACCCTTTTATAACTAGATTAGACTTTAGAGCTATTGAGAGAAAACTTCATAGCTTGCAAAAGGATTCACTGACCTTGGACCGTTAAGAGTTATACGCGTAAAACTAAATTCTTGTTCCTCTTTCGTACTATCTTCTTTGCTTAGGAATACAATGTAATATAATGTTTCGGTGTGCAGTTTGCGGGAGGTCTTGATTCAGAAACTCTGTGTGTATTTGAAGAGATACAACAGCGTGTTCTGCAGCACCATATTGGAGTTGGAGTTAGTGTTGCAACTCGAGAATTATTTTCTGCTGTACCATCATCATGATCCCACTTTTTGCCAAGACTTTTTTCATTTCTCTATATGATAATTAGTTGTTAGGTTTGTGACATTTACAGCCGGTCCCAAGCCCGGACAAAGGAGGAGGGTTGCGGTAGGTTTGTGGCGGCCAGCGTAAAACTTAGCCACATCTTATGACATGAACCAAAATATATGGTTCATGTTAGCCGACCCCGAATCATTTCGGGACTAAGGCTTTGTTGTTGTTGTATATGATAATTAGTTGTTAGTGAAACAAGACGCATATATGAAGTTCCTGCTTATAATAATTAATCATGATGTAATAATTTCAGAGAAATTATACGGTACTTCATGAACAATACACTCGATCAATGAAAAGCGTTTTGCATACCACTAAGTTGAGAGATTATTGGTGTGAAAAGAAAAATGTATACATGTGGCATTAATTAATTAGTCGGGTGTATTAATCTTGGAGTATCCTAAAATTTTCTAGTAATGTCATTGTAGTTTCAAAGGTTTGGTCTGAATCCTTCTTATGGTGGCCATAATGATTTTTATTTCTTTACTAATCCGAAGAAAATAGGTTCAACAATTGAGAGGAAGGTCCGCGATGGAACTTGGCATGTAGTAATGTGGTTGAATTATGCATGATCTCATGGAATTCAAGGACGACTTGTCAGTTAACTACCTCTAACAATAAATTTTAGAGTTTTGTAAGTGATTTGAGTAATCCTTGGAAAATTATGTAAAGGTCCTTATATCTCATCAGCCTTCCTCAAAGTCTCATATCCTGTATATTAAAACATATTAGATACATCACATGTAAATTAGTTCAGTTAATGGAGAGAAAAATGAGAGGAAAATATGCTTCTTCTATTTTATTTTTAGAATCGATTCTTAATGGAGATTATTATTTTTAAATAGAAGATATGAAATAATATTTATTTGGAATTTCTATTCGAAAAATGTGATATTAGAATACTGAGTAAATTACAATTGTGGTGTCTTAAGTTCACACTTTGGTATGACTAGGGGATGTTAACGAGCCGAACTATTATCGAACCTAGGTAGGCTCGGTATTGACTTGTTAATGTCTCGAGTCAAACTTTGGCCGAGCTTTACCTACATGGAATAAGGAACATGGCAGACAAAAAAAAAGTAATATCCGTATAATACTCCACATGAGATTAAAGAAAAAAGAAATCCAAGCTTCAAGAATAGTACTTATTTCTTGTGATTGGGGAAGACAAACTCATAGATCACATATGATCTTGTTTCCTGCGTGGTTACACATAGACAATAGTTGTTAATGCTACTAGTGTGAATGACATAGTAGAGAGAAGAAACTTGGTGAGGAACAAGGTTATTAGTTTTCAAGGTTTGTATTTTTAACTTTGATTTTCTAATTTTCAGATTAGCCAAATGCTTAAAATATGTGTTAAGGTCATGTTTGGTATGCCGTAATGAACGTTGTAATGGAATGTCCATTACTATGTTTGGATTAGCCATATTATTTGTGTTGTAATGGAATCACAATTGCATCATTCAATTTTTCTTTATAAATTTATGTAGTGGGGATTATATAAAAACTAGACATGAATTCCCATTACGATTAACCCTAATATATATTTTTATTATTTACCATTTTTATTAAAAGGTAAAACATAAAATGAGAAAAATGTGAAAAATGTGAAGAACGGAGAAAATGTGAAAACGGAAAAACACGAAAAACAGAAAAAATGTGAAAAGCGAGAAAAAACATGAAACACGAAAAAATGAGAAAAAACACGAAAGATGGGGAAAGTGTGAAAATGAAGAAATGGAATAAAACGTGAAAAACACGAAAAATGCAAAAGGCAGAAAAAACGTGAAAACGCAAACAAAAACTAACAAGTTCTTAACCATCATATATGGATGATGTTCCCGTGCATATGAAAATTTGAGAATAGTGGAAGTTTCTAACTACATTTAGCGAAGCAAACCTAACTATTGTAATGGTAATTACATTTCACTAATTTTTTAAAAATTTACCAACCAAATATGGTAATGAAATCACTATTACATTCTATTACATTACACCATTGATTACATTACATTGCATTACAGCGTACCAAACGGGACATCTAAGTGTTTTTGTCAACGGTCATTAATTATTTTATTTTGAATTAAAGATTATTTAAATATATATATATATATATATAATAGTTAAGCGAGCTTTCGAACCGAGTGTAAGAAAACTCAGACTCGATGCGTTAATGTTTCAAACCGATCCAAACCTATTCGGATCGAGGTTTGATCGAACCGAACATAAGAAAACTCAAACTCGATGTGTTAATGTTTCAAACCGAAAAACTATCCAGATCGAGGTTTGACCGAACCAAATTCAAATAGAAACTATTCTAGCTCATTAACAACCCTAGGTATGACATTCATTTTTGCACATGCAAATATTCAAATCTAAAGAGTGACCGAACATTGTGGTACATATCAGCTATTGATTATAAAAAAATTATTATTCTGATGTGCTCGAAAAATTTAGACTCCAAAAGAATTTAAATAACAACCAGTACAAATACTCAAATTAAAAATCTAACTCTTCAACAAATTTGTTTCGGTCGAATAGTTAAGGGTCTTAAATTATTTAAACTAGATTTTAAATTTGAATCTTAACGTACACAAAAAGCGTTAATTGATAAAAGATCCACTTAAGAGTATCTAACAAGTCTCGAACCGGGACAAAATAAAAAAAATAACTCATCAAATATAATTTATATAACTAAAAAATTAAATATTATAATAATGGTGCATTCTATGATTACTTTGTTTTTGACAAAGTACCATTACTTGGTGTGTTTTCACCATTGGATGATGAATTAGAAAATTAATCCAATAATGAAAACACATAAAGTAAGGCTTACTTTGTTAAAAACAAAATAAGCATAGCCTTTACCTATAATAATAATAAAACGGTTCGATTATTAATGGAAACCAAAACCAAAAGAGATTAATTAAATAAATCGAAACTAAAAATTGATTCGATTAACTGGTTTTTTCAAATTGGTTTTCAGATTTCTGATTGGGTTGACCATGTTCTTTTTCCCAGGGAAATTTATAGAAATTCATTTTTTAAAAATTATCAACCACTATGTTAAGTAGGGCTGGGCGCGGATCCTGGAGATACTGGACCGGACCGAATATCCGAGGAAAAAACTCCGGAATTGGACCGGACCGTTGACTTTTTTTGGAGAACCGAACTGGATTGGAGCGTTGACTTTTTGTCAAAGAACTGGACCGAACTGGACCAAAATTTATCCAGGACCGGACCGATAACCGGATTGAATTGGATTGGATTGGACCGAACTGAAATAACCGAAAGTTTAGCAATAATAAATTTATATTTCATACATTAACTTTATATAAAGAGAAATATTATATAATATATAGTTATATATTTTGTAAGGTTTGGTAAACTAATTACAATAACATAAATTTATAATTTATTAATAAGGTATAACATTATTATATAGTCATAAAAATTATCCCGATTAATTCCCGTTTATAAAATGAAATAAAAAATATTTACCTAAAATGCTCAACTGTGGCTTCTGAATCTACGTTTAGCACAAGTGGTAGAACTTTGGATCAATTTAGGAGTTCTTTAACTCCTGCTACAGCTTGATTTGTTGTCAAGATTGGTTGAAAACTTCAACTCAAGCTTTCAAGCATGAAGAAGAAGTTGAAGATCTTGATGCTATTAAAGAATGTAATATTTACTTACCAATTATATTTCATAGTTTTATTTTAATTAAATCTTTATGAATACTAACTATATAAATGTTATTTAATTTGTAGAAATTAGTTCTGATCTTGAAATTGCATCATCTCTTTTATCCATATTTCAATTGGATATCTAAGGTTTTTTTAACCGAATCAAATGCACTTTGGTAAGCATATTTTTTTTTCCTTTTACTTTTTGTTAGTGTGTTGATTAATTTTATTAAAGTAAAAGCTAATTAATTTAACATTTGTTGATTCACTAATATGGTAAATTTTATATGTTTAGGTTGATGTTTGACTTTTACTGCTTTTGCTTTGGAAATCAAGGAATTTGTTGTGTTAAGAAGATTCAATTATAAATTGGGATGATGATTAGAGAGATTTTGCTACTGAAGTGTTGTCTTTTTTGAATTAAAGATTGTTTGCTTTTATGGATTTGTTATTTTGTAACTTTGATTTTGTGTGTTTTTTTAGCCTTGTTGTCTACCGTAACTTTTAATACTTTGATTTTGTGGGTTTTTTTTAAGCCTTGTTGTCTATTGTAACTTTTAATGAATGTTGTTTACTTCCTAAAAAAATATCATTTATTTCAAGCTATGTAAGATAATAAAATTTTGTAAATTAAATTTTTAATTTATTTTTTAGGACTTAAACTATTAGATATTTATCCGAATCACCGAAAAATTATATTGGATTGGACCGGAATCGAATCTCCGAATCCCTGAACTGGACTGGACCGAAATTTTGGGGCAATTCAATTCTGGAGATTTATTCTTTCAATCCAATCCTGGAGATTTTCTTTTATTAATCTCCGAATTTCAATCCAATACTGGAGATTCATGAATCCCCGACTTGGACCGAACTGTGCCCAGCCCTAATGTTAAGTAATAATTTTGATAATATCAAATTAAGTAAATTATTAATGTTAATATATTTTAAGAAATAAAGTTTATAAATTATACATTTAGAATATATTTTTTAGAATTTAAAATTTATGAATTGTGGTTTATAATTTTTAAATTAGAGTATTAAACGATATGAGTTGAAGGGTGATCAAGAGTGATATAAATTTATTAGGGATTGAGAAAAATATGGTAGTGGATAGGACAGAGTGGAGGGAGAGAATTTGTGTTGCTGACACGACTTGATTTCACAGTTTTATATGATGATTCATGTTAGCCGATCCCGAATCATTTCGGGACTAAAGCTTTATTGTTGCTGTTGTTGTTGTTGTAGTAGTATTAAACGAAGGTGCCTTCTATGGTTACTTTGTTTTTGACAAAGTACCATTACTTAGTATGTTTTCACCATTGGATGATGAATTAGAAAATTAATCCAATGGTGAAAACACATAAAGTAAGACTTACTTTATTAAAAACAAAGTAAGCATAACCTGTGACTTCTATATTTAGAATTAATTTTCATAATATAATTTTGTTGTAATTTTATATCTGATGTAAAAAGACCTTTTGCCTACCCCTAGCTAGTTATGTGACTGAGATGAAGAAATGGGCTGAGATGGACTATCTTGGGCTGAGAAGAGTTTAAGGGCCTATTTAGGTTATATGTTGTTTGCTGTTTTTTTTTTTTTTTTTTTGTTATTTGCGGTTACGGTTTGCTGTTTGAAAATGCTGTTTTTCTAAAAAATAGGAATTCTCTGCTTTTATAAAAAAAACTATTTTTCAGCTACAAAAATCAAACTAAATGTGTCTAACCAAACACCTAAAACTCTTTTTTTAAAAGTGAGCAGGTAAATAAGAGCATCTCCAATAGAGGTGCCTAAAAGAGGGAAAAAAATCTTCTGTCCCGAATTCCCTGTCCCTTCCCTGTCTCCCATTCAATTTTTGACACGTGTCCCTTTAACTACATTTTAACCAAAGGTAACTATATCTAACGGGAGAAAATCTGCTGTCCCCATTTCGGTGTCCCATTCCATGTCCCTCTCACAAAAAGTGGCGTGTTGAAATAGTGATATACAATAATAGTGATATACAATAATAGTTTTGTTTGTGTTAAACGATCAGTAGCTTTTTGTCTCCATTTAAAAGATGAGAGATTTAATTAATAAAAATTAAATTAATTAAAGACTTAAATATTTTTTTTTTACTATTATAAAATTTCTTTCCTAAAACATCAAAATATCAATGCCAATTAAAACTATTTACAATTAATGGAATAAGGGCCTACCGACTTTAATTTGTAGAAATAGTAGAGAAAGTTAATTACTTTTTTTTTTTGGTAAAAAAATTTAATTAGCTTTAGATTTTTATTAAAAATAAGGAAATTATAAATTTTCAATTTAACTAGTATAAAATAATATATGTAAGACACTTTTCAACTTAGTATTTACTATTTGAGATCATTGTTATTTGTAAATTGGAGAGAAAGAAAAGATAGAGATAGAAGAATTCATAAAGAGTGTCTTGAGTACAGATGAAAATGATAAGTACAACTTTTGAAGGAAGTTCATATCATATAAGGTGCGATTAATTAATAACTTGAAAGGGTAGCTTTAATAATAACTAGATCAATTTTAAAAGGGTTAAGGTGCAAAAATACCCCTAACGTTTTAAGTCAGGAGCAATTTTACCCCTAACGTTTAAAATGGTGCAATTTTGCCCCTAACGTTTATAGCCAAGAGCAATTTTACCCCAACGTTGGTAATTTGGGTCAATTTAAGACACTATTATAAAACACATATATTTTTGTTCATTATTTTGCATCAATTGTATATCAATTGGTTCTAAAAAAAAGATTTCATGTTTTTTTGTAATTTAATAATAGAATTGGAGATTAATATTTATAAATTCGGTGAATTTTTTGAATTTTTTTTGTCTAATTCGTACAAAAGACAGTATATTTTTTTTTATTTTTTTTCACTTCCCACCATATGTTTATGATTTTTTACTAATAAAACGATGCACACGTGAAGTATAGGTGATAAGATTCATGACCGAAAAGACAGTTTGACGAATTATTTCTGAAATTGACCCAATTCATCAACGTTACGGGTAAAATTGCTCTTGACTACAAACGTTAGGGGTAAAATTGCACCATTTTAGACGTTAGGGGTAAAATTGCTCCTGACCCAAAACGTTAGGGGTATTTTTGCACCTTAACCCATTTTAAAAATTTGAAAGCCATTTCTTATTTGAATATGTAAGGAATGTGTTTAATAAAGTAAACTAATAGTGTTATTTGATATTTAAATGCATTGCTATTTTGAAATTTTATATGATCCGGACATCAGACTTAAGTTGATTTGAGTTGTTTTTATCTTTGTCTGATAATTATATGATAAAAGTTCTAAAAGTCAAGAAATAGAATAAGAATATATTTTATATATATCACAATATATAAAGTGAGAGTTATTTTCATCCAAAAACTACAAATTGCGGGTTTTATTTGAAGCAGGTTTCTCAACTTTCTCGATTTTTGAGGAAAGTAGTTCTAGAATTGCCGAATATTGCTTTATAAAAATTGGAAAAACTAATCTTAAGATATATGAGAAAGCAGTGTCAAACTTGCACTAAAAACTATTACTATTTGTTGGCCCAAAACAAAATTAATTTTATTTTTATATGTATAGAAAACTTGTGTTTAATTTTAATGTATAGTTTCCATTTCGTGTACAAATTTTCAGTTCTAGTCAATTAATAAAAGGGGATATTTGTTGGCCCAACAAATAAATTTTATTTATTTATTAATGTAAATTGTAAATAGACTATATAGTTAATTTCAATGTAAGTTTTTAAATTATACGAAACGAAATAAAATGGATATATATATATATATATATATATATATATATATATACACTAACCTCCAGCTCGGCGAGCTAGAAGTCAGCTCGGCGAGCTGAGGCTAGTCCTCGCCCGAAGCCCGTTTCCGGTTTCCCCGACGCACACCGAACCGCACCCAAAAGCTGACCCACGAAAATTAACCCTTCCTCACACCTATGACCACCCTTAAATCTCTCCCTAACCTTGACTTAGCTAAATGATGTGGCATGTTAGTTGGTGGAAGTTGGAAGAGGTTGAGGGAAGTTAGGAATTGGTTGATGGAAGTTTGGTTGGTTGATGAGGTGTCATTTTGTGGTGAAATGCTGAGAGAAATATAAGGAAAGTGGGGTGAAAAATGACACTAATTTCCATTCTAAAAAACTATAAATAGAACCTTTCACTCTCATAAAAATCACACTTATTCAATACACAAACCCCCTCTCAAAGCTCCAATGCTTAATTCCTAGTTTTTGTTCTTTGTTCTTCAAGTTCGTAGTTCTTCTTTCCTTTTTCTATCTCTTTTTCTAGCTCTTTTAGTGTGCTTTAGCTTTAATTCAAGCCTCTTTTCAAGTTTTTCAATTCAATTTAGCATTCATACGCCTTTAGTTTACTCAATTCCTTAGTTATAATTATTTTGCAAGTTAATTTTTTCAGATTCGTCCAAGTATTTTCAAAGCCTGATTTCGTCCATTTAACGTCATTTTTTGCTTTCAATCCCTTCAACAAAGTTGTTCCTGACGTCTTGAATTTCAAGCTAGTATATTTATTTTCCCAATTCTATGCTCAGAAACTAGAGTTACAAGCCAATCTTTACAGTCCAAATTCTTTTAGCTAGTCTGTTCCTAGAATTTCCCAGATTCGTCCAGTTGTTTTCAAAACTCAATTTCGTCCATTTAGAGTCCGTTTTAGCCTTTGATCCCTTATAGAAGTTTGTTTCTGACCTTCCAAAGTTAAATTTAGCCTATTTACTCGTCCAATTGCGGGTTCTTAAGCACTCAATCAATCCCACCGAAGTCAAAGGTTAAATCTGCCCCATTTGCCTACCACACGTTTTGATATTGCCAAGATCATATTCCATACAGGCCCAACCAAACGTGGTGCATTAAAGGATTTCAAGCCGTCATCAAAGTTCAACGTCTAGCCGAGATAGCTATTGTGGCTCCGAGTTTGTCGTTGAATTTCAATTTTATTTTAATTGCATTTCAATTCCTTGTATTGATTTGTTTTTTCCAATTCAATTGATTGTCTATATGTTTTGTAACACCCGTATCAAATTCTGTTTTATTTAATTAATACTTAACTATGATAGATAGTTAAAATGTCATTAAACAATCAGTTGTTATAAACACACCGATTTAGTAATTGACCGATGTAAAATCGACCAAGTTTTACATCTCGAAACTTAACAATAAGTCTATATTTTAACTATAGACCGCAACGTATAGTTTAACATACTGACCATCCTGACAGTTGAACCGCTATTCAATTAGTACCTTTAACCTGAAACGAAAACTGGTGGAGAGGGGGTGAGCTTGGGAGCTCAGTAAAATAGCTAATTATATATAACATAACTACACACGCATATAGTTCAGTTTACAAGCATTTAATAATGATTAGGTTACCAAGCATCAAAACACGACTTTTACTATTTATATATTAATATCTATTTTAAGGGCCCCACTTACCAAATAAAAGTATACTCAATGGTTCACCGGTCGACTTAAATTATCACAATCTCAATCTCAATCTCAATCTCATCATACTATATATCAACAACACAGGATATCATTCCCTGCCAGGTATCCCCGCACCACTCCGGTGCGTAGCAAAAAAAAACAGCACAGTGTATCTCCTGCATCCTGAGATACTCCGACACTAGCCTCATGGATAAGTGCCTAGCAAATCATATATCAACTCAATCATATTTACCATCATTACGTACGCGAATGAACTATTGAATATAATTTCATCAAGACAAGATATTAATTATTCTCGATTTCTTTCTTTACCAAACACATCCAATATTCATTTTTCTCAATTATTTCATAATATTTAATATCCCACTAATATGTATGACAATAACCATATTCATTAAGCAAGTCACAACAGTCACATGGTTTCAGCTATCATCAATATTATCACCGATAATAAAAAGGCATAGACGTCATCAATCATTACATATTCACAAACTTAACACATCAATCAACGAACCACACCAACTATCCATTTAACGATCAAATACAAAGAACATACAAATAAACATAACTATGTATGTAATTAACCACTTACCTTATACGTGAATACGAAATTAATTCAAAATCAATCTTGATCAACCTATTTTCTCGTTGGTTTCATATCTTGAGAGAACATATCTTTTCTTGTCAGGATTGTATGGTTTGCGGCTCTCTCTCTCCCCCACAAAAAATAAAACCTCATTTTATATATATATATATATATATATATATATATATATATATATATTTTGTTAAGCACTAGTTGAACTAAAATTCTACATAAAGGTATATACAATTATTTAATATATAAGAATATCATTTTCAAATATAATTATATAATATTAATATTTGTGTTATTAGAATAATTAACTTTAATTAATTAATTTAAAATTCTAAATTTCAAAGATTTAAATATATGAATATAATATTGACCCTTTTTTTTCGGGCGTTACATGTTCAGTATAGAAAATTTTCAATTGTAATCCATTTTCAATTTCATATTTTTTTAACATATGTATTCAAACCTTGATCAAACCAATAAAATACCAATTTTTTCACCAAATCTCGTGTCAACTTCGCACTTTTAATTTCTTTATTTTATCCGTCTTCAATTTATACGCTTAGCTTAAATAAAAATAATTAATCTAGCAAAGTTTTTATAACGGCGCTAGAGACCCAAGAGGGACTTTTTCAATCCTTGCGTCTCTCGCCAATCGCTTCAATTAGAATTCATGTTTTTGGCGCACAATTTCACAAACTTAACCGTCTTTCATAATTGAGAAATAATTTCTCTGGCACGCCCGCACCCTAACCACACGTGACAAGGTTGAAATTAGCATATTCCGAAAATATCGCTAACAATTTTTGGCACGCTCAGTGGGACCTTTTATCTTTTATTTTTCTCTTAGCTTAGCCAAAAATTTCAAGACCCGTTTTTTTCATACAACGTATATATTCTTCACATTCAGTTAACTTGTTGTTCATGCTTTGCTTTTTATTCCATTAATAAGTATTCATTTATTCTTGTTTTTTTTCTTGTTCAAACTCGATTACTAACTTAATTTCATCATTTTCACCTATCAATACTCGCGGAGGATGCCTCCTAAGAAGAACACCGAAAAAGATCCAACTCAATCGGACTCTGAAGAGAGTCAAAATCAGAACCGAGAGCATAACAATGAATCCGGAGTACCCGAAGGCTTCGTAGCCAAGACGGTGAGCAGTTTCGAAGGTGTGAACCAACAATCACCTCAAGCATCACCCCTACCCGATATGGCTGTGATCCTTGCAAGCATGGAGAAACAGATGAACCAATTCCTAAATGGGTTCCTACAAACCATGAAGAATAGTCATGAGGCTATGTGCAATTCGATCAAAGCTAGCAACGAAGCCATGCTTAAAGCTAACAATGACGCGGTAGCCAATTCCATCAAAGTCTCAGCCCTCGAGGAAAGAATTGTCGATCTAACAGGAGAAATCGGCAAAATCCCAGAAAAATATTCCGAGCTTTTCTCACAAAAGTCAACATCCCAAGGACCGACAGACAATGGAAAGGGAACCTCAGGTTCAATGAGCGCGGTGATAAGATCAGCCCAGAACCCATTCAGGTCCCACCACCTCAACAACATTTTAGGTCTCATATCGGGCCTAGTAACTATGTCGAATACTACGAGGAGAGCTATACTCGTAATATGGGGGGCAATGAGAGAGGAACCAGCTTTCACCCATAACGGACTATGCACACGCGTGTGGAGCCCACCAACAACTTAGGAGAGGCCCAACGCATAAAAAACATCGTCCAAGAAATTTATGGGCCAGCCGTGAGGGACGTGTACTGACCCGAGTTCCAAAAGGCGTACCCACGACAGTATATGATCAACTATATCCTTTACCTCATAATTTTAGAGTCCCTGATTTCACTTTGTTTTCAGGAGAAGAAGGGCAATCCACCATAGAGCATGTGGCACGCTTCACCTTTCAATGCAGTGGTTTGACCATGGACATGAACTTCGACATGTTGCGCTTACGCTTATTCCCAGGATCACTAACAGGACTAGTGTTCTCTTGGTATACCACTTTGCCATCAGGGTCCATTCATGGATGGGAACAAATGGAAAGGCTTTTCCATAACCAATTCTATCGAACGGAGCCCGAGGTTTGTGTTGTGGAGCTGTCCCTAATGACGCAGCGGCATGGGCAACTAGTTGAAAATTTTATCAACCGATTCAAAAAGATACGACATCGATGCCGAATCAATATCCCCGAGGTCGCCCGTGCCCTTGAACTCCGACTATTACTCTCATTTCAACTATGTCATCGTCTCACTCTAGTCATTCTCAGTCGTCGCCCGATGATTCCGCCTCCGCTGCTACAACCTTGTACTGCGAAGAAGAAGTCGGAGAGATCGTTCAATTCATTTCTGAATCTCGGATCTCCGATCACGGGTCTCAATCTTCGTCGTTCGATGATAATACACTGAATCGACTATCGATTCTGAACTTTTCTTCTTGCCTCTGTCTGATTATTTCCACCGCTGCCATGACCGGTTCGTCAACGCCACCGCTCGCTAGGACTCCATTAACTGGATCCTCAAGGTGTATATAAATCTGTGCATGTGAAAATGCATTTGTCTTTGTATATGTATGCGCAGATGTTAATCGGAATGTAATGCAGATTTTATTTTTAATACCATTTTGCCCCTGGTCAAAAACATAGTCAAAGTGCCACATCATCCCAAAGTAACGGTGTAAGCAAAAAATCCGTTTTTTAACGGCGTTTAACACATACATCTGTTTGTAAAAAAAACCATAAGTTCACGTTTGCAAATCAGTAAAACCACATGCATTTTTTTTTGTACTTATCCTTAAATAAAATACCTCTATCAACTAAGCTATTTATCTTACTTCCCCTAAACTTTAACCCAAGCCGTAAACAATTTAAGCATCGGTAATCTCCCGACTTGCTTCTGGTAAAAACATCTAAACTTCTGTGGCAGCAGATTCACATTCAAATCTGCTAGACTTCTGTATAACTTTGTGGCACTGTATAAGACTTGTCACCAACACAATTTAGTACTATGAACTGAGAGAAGTGCCAATTCATTCACTTGTGCTTGAAACCACTAAGAAATAAAAAGAATATAAAACAATTCTTCTTCTGTAATTATAAACAGTAACAATTCCTGCAATATTAAAAATAAATAAATAAATTCATGCAGACAACAGACATTAAACTTTAAACCCAAAAAACCATCAGACGCTTGCATTCTGTAAAGAGCAAAAAAACTAGACATAATATGCACAAGTCACCAGGTTTATCTGTGCAATATTTACTTCTTCTCCTAAACAAAAGCTTCACATCCTCAGATTCATCTATGCAATATTTTGACAGTGAAAGCATCACGTTTCTTCTTGCTTGCCTTTTTCTTTGACAGTTTTAGTGAGTTTTTGAAAAATGCCAAGCATGGAACAATCTTAAAAGGATTTTGATTCAACAAAATAATATGTTTGCACTTCTTCGGGTTTCTAAAAAATGCAAAAGAAGCTAAATAAGATGTAAAGGCAATGTTAACTAATGAAGAGAAAGATATCCTTAATCTGGAAAATCGCTAATAACGTTTACACTTGACTGACTTGATCCATAATATAAACTTTTGAAAAACCGAATCATCATTTTATACGAAAAACATAACTAAAAAATCAAATGCAAAAAGCAGAAGGGGAGCAGAGTATATCAAGGAAATCCAAAATCACAGTGTCAGTGAAGTTAGAAAGTAAAATCCTGATCCTCGAAGCAGATTTATGGTAATTTTAAAAAGAGAAAACCGAGCATTATTTCCAAATAACAAAATAATTTCAATACAAAAATAGTTGGAGAAAACGAAGCACTGGACAGAATCAGAATCCAAATGCCAGGAACAAATGAAGTAGATGTAGAAGCACATAATCACGAAGCAGAACAAAATACAATAAAAGAAAAAGAAAAAAGAACGACATGAAATCAAATTAAAGCATAATAATAGAATGTGTCTAAGAAGAAACAGTGAGAGATTTGCGCTTTTTGCCAGCGATCACAGCCTTTCCGCGTCCTTCCATGACAGATTTCTTATAACAAATGTGTTTGGAAATCACATGAGAATGTGCAGTGCTTAAAGTGCAGTTTTGCTCGTAGGTCTGTGCTTTGGTATAAACCTGAACCGCACCAAGTTAACCGAATTAGCATAAAAATCTAATAAATAAATCATCTAATTTCCTACATTTACAACGTGCATGCATTTTTTCTTACAAAAAACAAAAGGCAAAAATAAGATTTGTAGGACAAAGGAGAAGAACAGAAAACTAAGTTGAAGACCCAACAAAACAAATTATCAGCCATCGATGAAAAAACTTTCGGCCCATCAAAGTTCCATCTTATCTGGTTTTGAGAGATTACAATTTAGGGTTTCACATGGTTTTAGTCTTTTAGCATTTGGAGAATAGAGAGAGGATCGAGAAAACAGATTAGAGGGGGAAGGAGAGAGGCACAAGCTGAAATATGTGGTTTTGATGTTTTTAGGCCTTAGGGACCTAGGAAGGACTTCTGAGATTCCTCAACAAAAGTTTGAAATTTCTCAGAAGTCAGAAGCTGGATACCAGATATAGCAAATGAGAATTATAAATTAAATAAAAAGTGAAACTAACTAATTTGTGAATTTAAAAATGAAGGTTGCAGCAATTTCGATATGAATGAAATTAACTAATTTGTGAATTTAAAAATTCCAATTCAATTAATTTTCGATACAACCAATCCAATTAAAAAAAACAGCCAATTCAAAAATTCTCAATTTGCGAAAACCCTAATCATTTTATTGTAATGAAATTAACTAACCTCTCAACCAAAAATGAAGTATCAATGATGAACAGATTTCCCAGCTGTGAATCAAAATTGGGAGTGACAACGACTGCGTGCTGGGAGGAGAGCTTCGGCAGAGTTTGGTGGCTGCCCTTGCTGGCTGCTGACTGTTGGAAGGGGGACTGGAGGAGGAAGGCCGATACCGATACGAGGTGGTGTGGTCAAGTCTGGTGTGAGATGAGGAAAATACGGAATCAGTCGAACCCTGTACAACTTGGAGGATTTTCTACTTATCCCAGCACGCAGTCATTGTCACTCCCAATTTCGACTCACAGTTGGATATGTTATTATCCAAAAGACTAATGAACTGCAGCTTTAGAAGAGAAGCTAGAGGATCAATCTCAATCTCATTGTGAGACAAATAGATTGGTATCAAATTGGACCTACTGACAAGCCAATATACAATGTTAGAAAATTACCATCACTGCCATTGAAAATTGAAATTATACACACACCATTGCAAAGAGAGAGAAGCACCGTCGAGCACCTATGTTTTCTATTACGGGGTTTTTTGACCTGCCACCAAAGAGGAAAAGAGTGAAACCAGAGAAATCAATTATTTTAAGGATATAGAAAGTTGAAAATGAAATCTTATATTTGTATTTGTTTGTAGCGGAAATTTAAAAGATAAAAATAGAGAAGAATAACACAAAAGTAGAGAAGAATAAATACCTATTATCAGAATTAGAAAGTGGGGTGTATCTCATACTAATTAGAAATAAATCTAATCACAATGGATCCTCCTACACCACCACGATCTGCTCCTCTAAATGCACTGGTCTCTCCTCAAACACCTCCAACTCCTCCACCACCACCACCACCACCTCCTCCACCTCCTCCTCCTCCTACTACAATAGCAAGTCACAAGCTACAGACAATGCATGACGATGCGGTTAAAAGCACCGGAAAATTAACCGAGCATCAAATTCAGGAGCTCTTCCAAATTCTCAGCAAAGTGGAATCTGGTGATATACTACCTTTCATCGATGCCAAACGAATAGCAGAACTTAATGGTTGGAAGAATGATGCGAGAGCTCCTATATCTGATTTTATCCACTCCGAAGATCTGGATAGGTGTGTCTTTCTACTCTCTGATATCTGAGATTTCGAATTGGAGGATGACGAAGACGGTGACGGTGACCTTTCTATTTTTTTACAAGAGCAATTTAAATCCAACCGATCTACAGATAGTGATGCTGAGATCGACATGCAATTGTTAATTGTTGAGACGGTCCTCAATTTTTTAAGCATTGAGCGTCTACTACGCAACAGACTCGATTCCTTGTATGTCATAGGAGAAGACTAGAAGAAGTCCTCTGTGGCTAGAGGAGTGCTGTATGATTTCTTGTTTGGGAAATCTGCTCTGGTACAACTGATTGAGAAGGAAGCCAAGAATCTCCAAGCCTTGGAAATATCGGATTTCGTTAAACCTCCTTCATATCAGCCAGAATAGATATATAGTAAATAAACGAAGTATTCCACTCACTCAGCGATGACACTGGCTACCTATTCGTCTCCTTTCAATTTTAGATGTTTAGTTTTCCACCAGCCATGGACGGCGGCGCTGCTATTAGTTTCAGTTTTCAGTTTTCTACCTATTAGTTTCCTTTTGAATTTTCTATGTTTGAATTTTTAGGGGTTTTTTGACCTGCCAGCAAAGAGGAAAAGAGTGAAACCGGAGAAATCAATTATTTTAAGGATATAGAAAGTTGAAATCTTATATTTGTATTTGTTTGTAGCGAAAATTTAAAAAACAAAAATAGAGAAGAATAAGACAAAAGTCGAGAAGAATAAATACCTATTATCAGAATTGGAAAGTGGGATGTATCTCATACTAATTAGAAATACATCTAATCACATTAGATCCTCCTACACCACCACGATCTACTCCTCTCAATGCACCGGTCTCTCCTCCAACACCTCCACCATCACCACCACCACCACCTCCTCCTCCAATAGCAAATCACAAGCTACAGACAATGCGTGACGATGCGGTTAAAAGCACCGGACAATTAACCGAACATCAAATTCAGGAGCTCTACCAAATTTTCAGCAAAGTAGAATATTGTGATATGCTACCTTTCATTGCTGTCAAACAAATAGCAGAACTTAATGGTTGGAAAAATTATGATGCGAATGAATGAAATTAACTAATTTGGGGTTTTACTATACATCTATTCCGACTGATACGAATGAGGTTTAACGAAATCTGATATTTCCAAGGCTCGAAGATTC